>NW_026848261.1:0-372731 GCF_030867565.1 Colletotrichum costaricense | reverse complement strand
TGCCGTTGCCGGTGGTGGAGAGCAAGTACGGATGCACCTTAGATAGTAGCAGCAGCCGCAGTAGCGCATGTAGTACGGATGTGTCTTGTTTTGAGCTTTGGTCCCCTGGCCTGGAGTTGAGTCAAGGCATGGGTACTCACTATCACTTACCTCACAACTACACCCATGCAAACGTTGCGAATGTGCTCATAGACCTTTAATTAAACGTCGGCGTTTGACATGCAGAACGACTGCAGACTATGGTCAAGGAAAGCAGTTTGTTTACAAACAGAAGCACCTCCTCGTCTGATTTTGAGTTTCATTGCGCATCCGCGAAAGTATGGCGCGCCGAAATAAACGGCATCCATGGATCTGCACAGCAAAGACGAGCACTGCTAACCAACGAAACCAACTTCTAGGTTCTGGGTCAAGTCGAGAGTTACTCCAAAGAGCCCTGTACGGAGCACAGATTTTCTATTTCCATCTCAGCAAGACATCTTCACCGGGGAATGTCTCGGCGTAAATCGCTGTTCATCATGGGTAAATAGTGTGGGCAGCTGTTCTCTCTCCATCGGCATGGTCTCGACGTTGACTGCCCAGTCGGAGCGATATCTCGAAGCAGGCAAGAAATATGGCGTGTTCAATCTGCACAAGAGACAAGGGGCCCGGAAACTCGTTCATCATCCGCGCTTCAGTTTCACCAAGTTGAAAGCCAATTCCCCATGCGAGGCTCGTCAGCACTTTCGCTGCCATCGCAGTCACTACCTCTGAGGCGAAGAGATATATCCCCGAAGCGGTCGTGCTCGCTCTGCCCCCACCCCTCCTCTCCTTTGTCCCGCGTCTTACCTTGCTTGAGCAAACCGCATTCTCACAGCATACCGCGTGGAAGTTGTGACACTGGCTGGATCCCGCCAACCTCGACTATACAAACCCTTGAACCCAGGTCCGGACCTCGATCCGGCAGCCGGACGGCAGCGGGCGCCAAATCTCTCCTCCCCTTCCCCCCTTCTCCGCTACGGCCGGGAAGGACGTGCTGTTGCATCATGCGCGATGCACGCCCCCAATCCGCGGGAACTTTTCTCTCTTCCCCTTTCTTCCTCCCCGCTCCTCCCCGGGACTGAATTCGTTGTTTTCGTCGGGAGTATGAGCCCTCCGGACTGCCCGTCTACGAGTCAGATAGCGGGACGTGGGAGGATACCGAAAAAAGCCTCGGCTGCAAATACTGCATATAACAAGAGGGCGACTTTACATGCAGGACGTGGCATTTGATGGCCGATTACATGCGTTCTTCTTACGGCCGGAGCAGGGACAGTTGCTGAAGTACTGAACCGTTTGAGGCTTCGTCAACGTGCAAGCGGTGATATTTGGAAGCCGAGGACCTCTAGTTAGAAGGAAGTGGTGTCAATGTAGGCTGCTCATCTTCTAATCGTAGCTATGATAAGATAGAGAGAGCCTTTTCCTTGAAGAAGGACAGCTCGTGCTCGCCATGTATGCGCAACGGGTAGGATTAGGAGTTGGACTGCACGCTACGTCTTGGGCAAACGTCTAATCAGACCGGAGAGCTCCGGAAAGCCAATACGAGGGTTTAGAATACAACATTCTCCTGCGCTTCTGCGGATAAGCGTAAATGATACAGATGTATGTATCAGCCTGGAATGTGAGGAAAGTGCGGCATGCGAGTTCTCACTCAAGCTGGACACTTCTCTTATCCAACCCTTGTTGATGGCCCGCTTGGCTTTGTGTGGCAGATGCGTTGGCTGTGCTCGTCTCTGTCTGTTGACTTGATGGGCTAGCCTTGCCTTGCTAGTAGGGTTGCAGGTCTACTCCCATCTCACTGACTTGTTCAGCTATTCGTCAGGGGAATATTTGGTGGCAAACCCAAGCCTGAGACTGATTGAACGAGCTCTTTCTTTAGTCAATGTCGAAGCAGGCTGAATCGTACCCCTCGCTGCAAATCAGTCTACGGGCTGTTGATCTTGCCGCGCCGCGTCGAGTCTTCTCTGGCCCGGACTTTGAGGCTTAGAGGGAAGAGAATACATACCCTGGTGTTGTAACAAAGACACAGTCAACTCATGGACAGCTTCTTTGCTCTGAGCGCATTCTTAAAAGTCAAGCAAGTCATCTGTCGCCGTTTCTTGCCACTTAGCCAATCTGAAAAGTTTTGAAGCTTTCTTGTGCAAATTTTACGCACTAGTCAGACTCTTCCAAACGACTGGGAGTATCTCAATGGACATTGGAAGTCGGTCTATGGCGATTCCTCGACGTACTTGTCTCAATGTTTTAGCCAAGTTATTAGACGCCACAGAGGAGACGGAACTTGGATTTTTGCACGTGGAAAGAGCCGGTGTCTTATTAATGCCCTAAGGCTGAAAAGCTCGGTGGTCCATGTAATGCCTCTGCTGTAAACACCCAAATCCTACAAACCCAACACAAGGTTTTGTGGTCAAACCATATACGTATGAGAAAACATGACAGTTAGAGAGCAAGGTTGATTATGATATAGCCTATCTACTGCGGCTACCGTGCTTTATAATCTGAGGAAACAACAAAAAGCAGCTTACTGCTGGCTGGGGGTATAAGGTGAAAAGTAAAAAGAAGGGTCGGAGTCCAGGTTCTCGATCTGACAGACGCCCTGTGGGATCGAAGCAGCGAACCCAGAAGATTGAGGCGAATGGAATCTTCTGGGAGGAATCGGAGGAGCAATCGCGCTAGGAGGAGTCGTATGAGGAGAGATCACCCGAGGCGCAATCGAACGTGGCTGGCGAAGGGGGTCGAAAGAGGCGGAAGCTTGGCGCTGGGGGATGTCAAGCTGATGGATAGCACAATCGATTGAGGGGATGGGTGAATGGTACTGAGGAGTGTCAAGCTGATGGTGAGGCGGTTCATGTTCATCGCTGACCTCATCGACGAAGAGGGCGGAGGGTCCGTACAGAAGGGCACCGTGCTGGTCCTGCTGACTCTCACGCTGGAGGTTCGCCAGATCGATGTGAGCCTGCTGAGGAGATGACGCCACCTCCACGTTGGCCGCAGTGTAAGGGGTCTGATCTTGAGCTGAGACCTTCTAGGTCGTGCTCGTCGGTTCCTCCTTGTTCGCCTGGGGGTATGAAAGACCCGCATTCTGAGCAACTCGTTTCCAAGTCTCTAGTTCCTTATAGAGACGTTCGCACTCTTGCTTCAGCTTGTCGTTGGAGGCACTGAGCTCTGCTATAGCTTGCTCCGTAAGCAGCTTCTCAAGAGTCCACTTCTCGATGTTTTGCGTCTCATTCTCCTTGAGTTGATTGATGAATGTGACGGCACGCTGAAGGATGGAGCCTTTGTTCTTCTCGCAATTGGGCACAATCTTGGCCAACTCATTGATGCCTTCATTGATTGTTTCACGGCGACGGCGCTCGACTATGTTTAGGTTAGCATCTACATCGGGATCTTCTTTGATATTGCTTACCCTCTTTGTGGTTGTCCTTGCGCATCTTATGCCATTCCTCTGAACCGACGTCCGGTTTCTTAACGGGAGTGCCAGCTGATCCAGACGAATAACGGTGCTGAGGTGGGGGAGGTTGCTGATGCTGGTGAGGTTGGTGGGATTGCTGAGGTTGCACAGACTGAAGGCCATTCGTGGGCTGAGGGACAGGGGGAAGACCCGGGAGCCCGTCCGGCGGGCTCAGGTCAGCATGGCCGAAGCCATGGTCTTGACCGTGGGTCGGATCGTTGCTCGACTGTGCAGCAAACTGCTCCTCGGTGGTAGGAGGAACATGAAGGGTGGGATACATGGATCCAAGGGCGGCAGCAGCGGTGCTGGAAGCATTGGCCGGATCAGCTGCCTCGGAATGCTCAGCAGCGGCAGCTTGTTGCAGGGCGCTGAAATCCGCGGCGGAGACACCGTTCTGGGCAGCGGCATGGGCAGCCTCGACAGCATTCTCAATGAAAGCTGCAGTGTCCACATCTGAAAGTCCTTCAGCACTGGAACGCTTTCGGCTAGGACTCATCGAATCAGACAAGTCGTCGTCGCGCTTTCGCTTCTGGCCGGGAGATGGGGAGCGGGCCAACTCCGATAAGTCAGGATGCTCACTCATGACGTCGGCCATTGTTGCTGTGGTTGAGAGTTGTTGGGGGAGACCGTGGGTTCAAATGTGAGAATGAGAGAGGATTAATAGGCGGAGCCGCGGACAGTAGACACGATCCTTTCGTCGACTCAAGCTGGATTCAGTTGACTGAAGCGGGGACTAAGTAAGATTGGTTAGCATCAATAATTCCGGAATCGCATGTGGTGAGGCCATGAAGTAGCAAGCACGAAAGGTCACGTCAAGACAAGTGAGTGAGTATCAAATGCTCCGTAAGCCGTGACGGATCGCAAAGCTGAATTTGATCGAAACTGAGTGGTGCTCTCAAGCAGCGACCGCTTCTCATGAGCAAACACTGGAGCGCTTGCTCTTCAATGCCGTGGAAGATTGGTAGCAGGAAAAGCTTGACATTGACGAGACCACAGCTGACGGCTCAACATGAGCGCTGAGATTGTCGTGGTATAGGATTTGTTTCAATCGGCATACGCCACGCTCATCAGAAGGAGATGACACTTGGTTGTATGGATTGACAGGCCGTGTCTGCTGGAAAAAGAATCGTCCTGGACAACTAGAGGATGTATTGACCGTCGGATGATGAGTTTCCATCCGGCACAATCGCTTGATTGTGGCTGGGCAACAGATCGCGAGATGCGCTTGAACAAGACAGCACCCCCAAAAATGGCGCAAATGAGGAAAAGCAATCTTTCTGCGGAAGCGTGCTTCCGTTGCAGTGCAGTGTGATAGCGATGGAAGACGATAGGGCAGACGGGAAGATCGTCAGAAAAATGGGACAGCTCGCATACCTTGAGATCATGTGCTTCGCGGCGTGGTCTGGGCGGTGAGCCAGATCACGGGTTTTGCTAGAGTTCACGTGTTGTCGGCGTGATCAAACTCGTGATATCGCGCGCCAGCGGCTGCTGGGGGGGGCCTCGTCGGATGGAGCCCGTGTAGTTGGTTAGTAGCAGTCGAGGTTGAAAGTTGACAGAAGAGCAGGGAAACGCGTCGATTTTTTCCAAAATCGCGATTCTTGAGGATTGCCGTAGCCTGGGCAAAGGCTTGAGTTTATCTTATTATTTTTCGAGGAGGTATTGACCTGAAAGGAGCCGGTTGAGTTGGGCGTATCGGTTTGGGGGGAGCGACGGCGGGAAGCTCTGGTCACGCGGCAAAGGAGAAGGGTGAACACGTGCAAAGTGGGTGAGGCTGGAGATAAATACGCTTGAGCGAGAGGGAGGTTGTGCGCCTGACTCTTGAGGCAAGAAGGACCGAAAGCCAATCAAAGGCTGGGAATCCACACCCACTGGCGGTCGTTTCTAAGTGGGTGTCTTCTTCCCCGACTGCCCCGAGCCAATCCGCATTCCGAAGAGGGGCACCTGCCGCAACAGCGCTCCAACCTGGGAAATGTGGTTGACCTTTGTTGCTCGTTATCGGCTTTCTTATTGTTGGCCAGCTCGACACGTCGTCTTCGTGTTAGCGATGGACCGGAAGGCTACTACGAGTAAGGAAGAGTGTTGCAGGGGTAGCTTCGACCGGTCTGAAGATGTGGGCTTATCCTCCTACCTTAGCCTCAGCTACCTAGTCCGAACACCCATCTACTATGCACTTGGGTGAGGTCCTCTTCGAGTTTACGTTGCGAAATGCCGAGCCTCGTCAATCACCTGATGCTCCCGTGGGTGCCAACACGAATCACTTGACTAATGGACGGTGAGACATTCCACTTTGAAGAGAAGCACAGCAGATACACCGGCTTCGAAATAGTCTCGACCGTTGCTAGCCACCGTCTGCCTCGTTTCAGTGTTACCTCTGCCCAAGCTCTCACATCGTATTTGCTTACGGATGCTGGTTGTAGCAAGTGACAACTGAGCTGGGTCGAGCCTTGGAGAGCGGGGTTGTGGCTGGACCGAGCTCACACTCAATTCAACAGAGTCTTTACGTAATCAAACATGAGCCACATGTATGGTCTGTGCTGAACAGCCCGTTCATGTTGGGTCTGTCACTGATGAATGCAGAGTGCTCAGAGCATGGTCCAGTGGGCGTTTGGAAAGGAATGTCGGTCTTCAAAAGGATGAGATCTCAGTAGTAGGACGGATGAATAGTAGTTACGAACGTTCAAGATATTTAAACCATTTGAGAAAATCCGAAGCAGTCTGGAAGTTTAGACACCCCATTAAGTTTCGCGAGGTAAGGTAGCTTCCCGAAAGACCAGCTCTGTTGCGGAAAGATGCCGGCCCCGCCACGTTCGGCGGCATAACGTCAATTGCTGCTAGCGGCCGTACCAGCGCACCTGTGCTCCGACCTCCCAACTTCAAGTCTCCAACGAAACCGACGCCTTTTCGCTTCTTTTCGAGCCATAACGACGACATCAGCATATGAGTTCTCTCCAACAAAAATACGACGTCAAACACGGTCTGGCACTTCGTCACCACGTCCGTGAAAGTCGCCAAGATGGGCGACCATGAGCACGCCACAATCAAGCATCAGGACCATCTCCTCCTCGTACGTCGCTGCGTCACAGGAAGCTAGCTATTCAATTCTCGCACTAACCTCCATTCCAACCGACAGGATCAACCCCTCCTCCGCCTCCCGTACGAGCTCCTGCGAAAGAACTTCCGTTCCGCCCACTTCACCGTCGAGAAGGACTCTACAGCCATCAAGACCCTGCTGAAGGAGACGGCCACGGCCTCGGTCAAGGGCAACTCATCCCCCGATGATGTTCTCCGCAATCTAGATAGCATGATCGCCCGCATGCGCGGCGTTAAGCGCAAGCTCACAGCTCACGCCGAGGAAGAAGCTCGTCTGACCCGTCAGACCGGCGCCCGTATCTCCCATCTCGGCGATCTCTACGGCATGCATTCCGTTGACGACGTCAAATATGAGGCTTGGAGCCGCGCCCGTCTCGACCGCTTGCTCGTCGATTATCTGCTTCGCCATGGCTACAACGAAAGTGCGCAGGCACTCACAACTGAGCGGAAAATGGATGATTTGGTCGACGTTGAGACCTTTGTCCAGATGAGTCGAATTCAAGAATCACTCAGAGGAGGGAGTGTGGTTGAGGCACTGGCTTGGTGCCAGGATAACAAGAAGGAGCTTCGCAAGATGGATGTACGTCTAGCTGTATACCCAACCTCGCTTGGCATCTTGACTGACCTGGTGCAAACAGAGTAATCTCGAATTCATGCTTCGCTTCCAGCAGTATATCGAGCTTGTCCGCACCCAATCCCAGCCAAAACTCCTGGAGGCCATCACTCACGCGAAGAAATACCTCGTCCCTTTCAAGGCGACATATCCGGACGAACTTCGCAAGGCTTTTGGTTTACTAGCCTATCCACCAACGGCTGCCAATGCCGTGTACTCAGACCTCTACAGCCCCGAACGGTGGAACACCCTCGCCGACCTCTTTACCCGTACTCACAACAGTCTATTGGCTCTGCCTTCATATCCCCTCCTCCACATCGCTCTCTCCTCGGGGCTTTCAGCCCTCAAGACCCCAGCCTGCCATTCTCTGAACTCATCGCATGTCGCTGCCGACGCCAATACGGCAACGAATGCCTCAGCCACAGCAGGCACGCAATCCGTTTGCCCAATATGCTCAACAGAGCTTAACGATCTTGCCCGCAACGTCCCCTACGCGCATCACACCAAGAGCTACGTCGAGCACGATCTGCTGCTGCTGCCGAACAGTCGGGCGTACGGCAAGGAGCGCCTCGAGGATTACGCAAAGAAGTCTGGCTTGTCATCAGACCAGGTCAAGGATTTGCGCACCGGCGAGGTCTACCCCATAGACAAGCTTAAGAAAGTGTTCATCACATAGTCCTTGGTATCGATGCATGCGAAGATTCATCAGGCATGCGTATTTTACAAAGGCTTCTTTACTGGTTGGGGATATCCCATACACCACCGAATATTGGAAGCGTTTTGATTCCTGGAGCGGGTTCTTCGACTATGGCGTTTTGGGGGGCGTTGCGTAGGATGTTGACACAACTCTTATACAGAGAAAAGTAGATCGTAACGGAGCGTCTACTATGAACACTATTTTGTCTATGTCTTCTGCTCATAACCCGTGATACCTGAAATCACCTCTTCGACGACCTGCTCCTTGACCTTCTCGATACTCGGCGTCACCGGCCGACTCTCCCGATCAAAAATGCGAATGTGCTGCCTCTCCGCCACGTACTCGCTGTCAGCGTACCCCAGCAGGCCGCCAATATCGGAGCTCTGATGTCCCTTGATGCGCATGATCTCCGGCGCGGCGTAGTTGACGAGCGCGCGACCGACCTCGACGGGCGTGCCGCCCCACAGCTTACCCGTGGTGCTGGGCGCGTGGAGGCGGTCCACGACGACGAGGCGGACGGCCTCCTGCTGCGCGAAGTTGCCCTCGACGTCGAGGACGCCCGCGGGGAGGAGACCCGCTTTGCGGAGGAGGGCGCTGTGGGCTCCCGCGTCGATGTAGAGCGTGCCGTGGGGCTTGAGACCGTGGATGAGCCAGAAGTGGCGGTCGCGAATGGGGTCTGTGGAGGGGAGGAAGCGGGTGTGCAGCGGGGGCTTCTCGACGGCTTGGTCTATGTGGAGGGAGGCCGTCGACTGCGCTAACGGGTCTTCGGTGTGGTCGCGGCTGTCGTGGTGGTTATCGGGGTCCTCGCCGTCTGGGGCGGCGCCTAGGTGCGGCGAGGAAGAGGAGGAGGTGTACTTTTGCTGGGCTTGGACGTAGCGGACGATCTTGACGATGTTGCCCGGGTTGGAAGAGCGGGTGATGACGGTTGTCACACCTGCTTGCGTTGCTAGCCTTGCGGCGACGATTTTGGTCATCATGCCACCGGTGCCGAGGGCGGATCCCGCTGTTGAGACTTAAGTTGGGGGAAAGGTCGGGTTAGCTTAGGTGAGACTGAGGCACCCCCTTTTCCACTACATGGGAGGGCGAGAGGGGGGAAGGGTTTCTGCCTGCTTACCGTCTGCTTGGATACTTGAAATGTCCTCAACAACCTCGATTGCCTGGGCGTCGGGGTGTGCTCTGGGGTTCTTGTCGTAGAGGCAGTCTACGTCCGTCATGAGGAACAGCATGTCCGCGTGGACCATACCCGCGGCGATGGCGGAGAGGGTGTCGTTATCGCCAAACTTGATTTCTGAGACGGCTAGCGTGTCGTTCTCGTTCACAATGGGAATGACGCCCATATCGAGCAGCTCGTTGAATGTGTTTTGGGCATTGAGGTACCGTGTCCGCTGCAAATGTGTGTCAGCAGCTTGCCTACTATAGTTGTCTGTTTCTGAGCTTGACCTACATCTGCAATGTCGTTTCTGGTGAGCAGAATCTGTGCGACGGGCTGTCTGAAGTGGCCGAACAGATCGTCCCATAGGCTGATGAGTCTACATTGGCCGATAGCCGCTAACGCCTGCGAGTATTGTTCAGCTTGAGCAACTTCAGAGATCGAGGGCCTGAGGTCTGGGAATGTACCTGAAGTGTTGACAAGTGCTTTGGCCGTCTGTCCATTTCCATCCGAAGAAGACCAACACCGATGGCGCCAGATGAGACAATGACCACCCTATGGCCATCTTTCCTCAACTTCACGGCCGTCTCAACAATAAGACTCAGGATGGAGAGTAAGGGCTGATGTGTCTTCTCGTCCACGATAGAGCTGGTGCCTGTGCGATGAGTTAGCACATGGATCATTGAAGGATACAGCACTTTTGAAGCCTCACCAAGTTTCAGCACCACCGTCAGAGGTTTCCGGCCCTCGCGGTGCTTCATGTCTGCAGATGGTGGAATCTCAAGTCAGTCAAACAAATCTCACAAGGTCATCCGGCCCGTTGCCCAAAATGAGAGATAACGACATCAACTAATAAGTATAAATAAAGTAGTGTCAAGAATGGGACAGCCACGATCAACGCAAGAAGACGCCCAAGCAAATGGCACCAGGCGCATTACGTAGGAGGGGAGAAAAAATAACTGGATCCCTTTCTTACACGTAGGACCACCCGCTTCCGCCATTGCCAGAGTCAGAGCCCAGCACCGTTGCTTCGAGTTGGTTAATTGTGGGACGAAAAAAAGGATCCGCCTGGTTCTGATGTGGTGATGTGTGCAAGGCCCCTGGTCGGTTTACCGCGCCCTTTCGTTGTCTTTTGACTTGTCGGTTGCGTGTACCTTTTTTTCTTCCGCTGAACCTATGACTGGGCCGGCGTGGAAGTGTAAAAAAAAACTGGCCCGACATCGGGATCGTCCGGTGTAGAGGAAAGGCGGGAGAACGCCCGGGAGTTGGGCTGTCAAAGACGCCTGTGATTGGGCGATATACTGACCCTAAAATCCGGGGGGGTTGCCGTACGTAGTGCACCGGGCATCTTCACCGTTGGTCTTGATGGCCCGGCCCATTGTTGCCATTATCCCTGCCTACCAAAAACAACCCGTGGTATTCCCATTATGTCTCGATTAAGAGAAAGAGCTGAACCGCCGGTCAAGTCATTTCCACGTTGCGTTGCATACTGAGTGGAAAGGGCGCGCCCTCGGTAGATCTGCGGTCTGCCAGTTACGACAACCGGCAAGATGCTAGGACATCGGACTTATGGTTCAAAAGGATCAGGTAGCAATTAGTTGACTCAAAGTCATTTGCGAGATCATTGAATGAACTTCTTCAAAGAAGATACAAGCTTTGAGATGGCATAGGAGGAATGTTGCGCTCTCTTGGTTCGCAAGGAATGATGGGACGACGGAGTGCAACAATTGTCTTTACGCAGTAGGTATCCATGAAGTGGTACCTCTGGCCAAGTACCTACCACCATCATATCGAAGGGTTTATCGATAACGGCCAAAAATTCCCGATCTTCCAGCAACGACCTCCATCCTTGGCCAACCACCACCCGATCCTCATGTTGTAGACCTCCATCATCAGCGACAAATCTCGAAGCACAGTTGAATTCTCAACCACACGACGCCCAAAATGACAATCCTCGACGACAAACAAGCGGCGGCACTGGGCCCCTCAGCCCCCTCGACAGCGACCCCTTCCCCAACAACATCATCATCACCACCCGCGCAACAACAGCAGCAGAAACAACCACCGCGCGAGCTCACCAACGACCCCGCTCGCACCGGTTTCGACCCGCAGACAAAGTGGTGGATGAACTACTTCAACATCCTCACGGGCCGCATGACAGCCGAAGGCGCCTTCCACTACCGCGAGGCCCGGTACCGCGCCAACGAGGAGCGCGACTGCAAGCGCTGCGAGGAACACCGCGACTGGCTCCTCGCCTTCTCCCCGACCGTGCGCTTCCTCAACGAAAAGATCGCCGGCCTCAACGGCACCCTCGACGCGTCCAACATCCAGTGCCGCCGGTGCCCCGCGCGCCTGACCGAGGACGGCGAGGTCCACCGCCAGTCGGGCGGCTTCAGCCCCGCCCACGGCATCATGATCTGCGCCAACGAGGTCAGGGACCGGAAGCACCTGGAGGATACACTCTCGCACGAGATGGTGCACGCGTGGGATCACCTGCGGTGGAAGGTGGATTGGATGGGTGATCTGGATTTGAAGCATGCAGCGTGTACAGAGGTAAGGTTGCGTCCTGCGCCGGCTGATCCCGAGCAGAGGCGGAGAGAACGGGAGAAACTGAACTGACGGGACGGCAGATCCGAGCATCGATGCTCAGCGGCGAGTGCAGATGGACAAGAGAGGCTTTTACAAGAGGCAACTGGAGCCTGTCTCAGCAGTTCCAGGACTGCGTGCGGAAGCGCGCGATACAGTCCGTCCTCAACCGACCCAGGTGCAAGGATGATGTGCAGGCGACCAAGGTGGTGAACCAGGTCTGGGAGTCCTGCTTCAGCGATACGCGGCCCTTTGACGAGGTTTACAGGTGATGGACGATGACGACAGGATTGGGCTCGTTCACAAAACGAGCGTGTGTAAACAATACCCCCCTTTATTCATGTACTATTTCTTCCTACTCTCACGGAAGACAACACCGGGAAATATAGCAAAATATTTGGACGATGGCTATGCTTCTTTGGGTTTCTTGATACTCTGAAAACGACGGACATTAAGAACACCAACTCCCGTACATGCAATTGGAAACACCTTTCCCACTCCCGAAAACCCCAAGCTGTAGATCAGAGCCCGCCTGAATACCGCAAAGAAGAAGAAAACGCCGGTAATCCTACAAGGGCCGTTATGCCTTGATGGTATGTATGCATGAATCATAAGGGTCATTAATTAGGAGCTCTTCTCACGGTTGGCGGCTCTCTCGCCCTTCACACAGTGCTTGACGATCCACGGGTGGGTCTGGACCTGCTCCAGGGGTATTCTCTTCTCGGGGTCGAGAACAAGCAACTAGAGATGATGTTAGCATTCGTTTTTGTGTATCATGAATTTGGATAAATGCTGCCTCACCTTCTTGATCAAGTCCTTGGCCTCGGGACTGACAAAGGACGGAACCGTCATGTCAGCCCGAGCTATCCTCCGCTGCGTCATCACGGGCGTATCCTCAAACGGTGCCTCGCCAACGAGAAACTCATACGTCAAGACACCCAAACTCCAGAGATCAACCTTCTCGTTGTAGTAGTTGTCCGAGCTACCAGGCTTGATCATTTCTGGGGGCAGGTAGTCGAGGGTACCGCACATGGTGTTGCGACGGTTGTTGGGGGCGTGGACGCTCCAGCCGAAATCGGAAATCTTGATCTCGCCGTGGATGCCCATGAGGATGTTCTCGGGCTTGATGTCACGGTGAATGACGTGCTTGCGGTGCAGGTAGCGCAGCGCCGAGGCCATCTGGGCAATGTACTGCGCCGACTTCCACTCGGGGAACCTGCTCTCCTTACGCAAGTGCTTGTACAGCTCGCCCTTGCCAGCGAACTCGAGGATGAGGAAGACGCGCTTGCTGTCGTGAAAGTGGCCGTACAGCTGGAGGATGTTGGGGTGGCGCAGGTTACTCTGGATCTCGATCTCGCGGCGGACCTGCTTCTCGACGCGGCCCTGTTGGAGTTCGTTCTTGTGCAGGACCTTGAGGGCGCAGATGAAGCCGCTCGTGCGCTCCCTCGCGAGGTACACGCGGCCGAACTTACCCTTGCCCAGGGGCCGGCCAATCTCAAACATGCCGAGGTGGAAGACCTTGGGCATCGAGGGCTCGATGACGATGGAGACGCCGGACTTGCGCTCGATCTCGACAACCTCGTCGGACGTTCTCGAGGAGCTGGACGGCAGGGGTTTTCTTGCGGGCGATGCCGGGTTCTTGGCCTGTCGTTGTGCGTTTTGTGATGGCAGCGTTACCGAGGCGACGGCGTTGGTGCTCTGGGACTGGAGGGCGACCTTGATGAGGTTCGGTCTGCTCGAGCTCTGGGAGAGCTGTGATGTCTTCACCAAAGTCTACGGGACAATCGTCAGCCATGATTCCACACGGCGACTACACATGTGTCGACGAGACCAACCTGAGTCTTGGAGTAGAGCTTGCCGCCATCGACAGGCTCGTTCTCGTCGTTTACCGACATGCGCTCAAAGCGCGATTCCAGCGTCCGAGTCGCCATCTTGCTATGTGATTGTGGATGGAGATGTAGCAAGTCGAATGTTCCCTGTTGGTTAAAAAGAGTGCACTGAGGGTTTTTGAATCAAGGAACCTGGAGTTGGTTGTCAGGTTATTAAGAAAGGTTCTCGGGTAACGATGGACGAGCTAGGTGTGGGAAGCTAAACAACGGGGGTGAGGATGGTTGCCAGGGGAACGACGGCGCCGGCGCCAGGGCAGCGACCCGCCCCGCTCTTTCAGATCTCTCCCCCACTTCCCACTTCCTGGGCGACCGACAGCCTCAACTTTGCTAGCCGCTGTCAGCTTGATCTGACATGGTCAGGTTTTCCAAGATCCGTGTTGGCTAGACCGTGTCTTCTTGATTGACTCGCTTCTTTCATTCATGTTTGACACCGTGCACGTGGCTCTCGGTCTACTAGTTTGAGCCGTGTTGTTTTCGAGAGGCCGGCGATGAGCAAATGCACCAACGACATGCCCTACGAACGGAGTTTGTCAACCCAATTGCCTTCATTCATGGTAGCTGTTGGTTATAGATCATCTCTGGACATAGGAGCAGAATCAACTGCGCGTGGGTGACGTCGGAATACCGAAGGAAAGCAACTGGACCGTAAATAATAGATTGTGCGCAATTAATACAGGTCAACTACTGGCTACCTGTATAGTCCAGTAACGATATCTGGAGTCTCTTTCCTCGGTAATTCCTACCTCGTGTAATTTAGACCGCCTCTATAATGAAGTGGTCCTCCAAAACGATATCCTTGAAAAATTTCCTCTATACATATATACGTCCAGCTTCGACTCAAGGCATACCAGCTGTGGCTGTGTAGTCTGAGTGTTGCATCTTCAAGCTCTCAGTGCCGCATCTAACGAGCATGAAGCCTGTCAATCCCGGCAGACTCCCACCTGGGCCATCGATTGGGGACCGACCTGGCCAGCTGGGCTCGATTCCGAACCCAATCAGGTTTGTTGCCGCTCTTGTCGAGCTCCATGTGTCTCGAAGCTCTAATAAGCATAGTCCGCTCTTGTGCCCCCTTTTCAGCCAAGGATTCCTCCAACAACTCGGCCGAAGGCGGAGGTGGCGACTGCCGTAATTTGAGGAATTCTCTCAGTTGCGAAGCACTCGCGTAATGGTGCAAGTGCTCCTCGACGTGCCGATACGCAGTGAAAGCAGCGCGCCGTCGGGCGTTCCACTCCACAGCGTCCATGTTGACGCAGGCCAAGAGGTATTTCCCCATGGCCGTATCAGCTCGCTGGACGGCCCTCTTGAGCTGATTGAACTGATCTTTACCGATATCGCGCCTGATCCCAGAGAACATGTTGAGCAGGGCCGACCCGTATAGCCACTTACAAGATACCAAGCCTGCGAGAGTTGAATAACTTGTACAATACAGGGCCTCCAGATCTGCCTTTTCGAGCACGCCATATTCCAGGAGCAATATGTCCACATCGACTTGACCCCACATTCTCTCAAGTTTGGCGTTCTCGTGCCGCAGGCCCCCTTTGCGCAGAGAGAAGAAAAGCCAGGCACATCGCCAGTAGATGTAATTGACCCAGGACTTGCTCAACCTGGACTCCGGGGGATCATTTCTGGAAGCATTGATCACTGCGGATTGGAGTTTTTCTTGCCAGTCTGGGGCCGCCAGGTATCCCACAGCTGACGGAAGGTCAAGTTGAAGCCATTCCTGGTCTACTTCAGGTGATGTTTCCGGCAACGCCTTGAGTTCTCCCCAGGTCTTTATATCATCGTGAGTGCGCTTGGTGAGGCAGGTGCCATTTTCATTACCAGGGCAAACCTGTGAAGAGATACGGAGATGAGTATCCCCTGGATACGCTTGCCAGGATCGAGGTGTAAGGTTTGAAGGGAGAGGATATCGATCTTTCTCTCTTTCTAGTCTTTCAAGCCATTCTTTTGGTACCGGAACTTTGAGGACTCGTCCGCATCTATCGCACAGAGCGTACATATCGACGTTGGGCCCCGACTCCTCGATCATTGCTCGAAATGTGTCCAAAGGAGAGAGACGGTTGTCGGATGACTTGGCCGTAGTAGCAATCTTCGTGGTTGGGGCAGCGCTGCGACGTAGGCCGAGGCTGTTGAACCGCGGTCGAGGAGCTTGAGGTCGACCAGCTTGAGGCCGACCCCAATGTTGCGGTTGAGAGTGGGCCATGTTTGAAAGTCCTTAACTTATTGGTTCTCGGGAAAGCTGTTGTGGTCCACCTTATGTAGTATCGGTCGTGAATTCGAGAAAGATGAAAGATGAACGAATATTATGGTGGCTAGGGAAGGCATCTTGACGTTTGATATGCCACTCAGTTGTTATATCGGAGGAACCCATTCCCATGAGTTACAGCTATAGTTCGTTAGTTGTTATTTATCAAGAACCTTTCTCCGGTGGCTTAGTAGAGCTCACCCAATGATCTGTTGATCCTATGGGCGATGGATCGATTTGCAACATACTAATCTATCTCCATCAGAGAAGCAGTGGGGTTCAATGTCGGCGGCACTCATCGCTTCACAGCCAGACCCTATAATCCCCTGAGGGGGTCTAATACCTTTCGTGCCTGCAAGATCTGCTTGCTGTCCGGCTTGTTGTTACTCGTCGTCGATTACTTAGCCAAGTCAATAGAGTTCATTTTCATCGTTGCGTTCCAGTGTCCAACATTCAGGATGTATAATTCCCTAGGATTGAATTTGAAAGCCAATCGTGAATATGATTTCTCATCATCAGTAGTCTCAATAAAGATAAGCAGTATTGCCAGCCGATGTCAATTCTTTCCGCACATTCATCCACACGTTCCATCTACGCTCAATAACATGATAAAACCGCCATGATCGTTAAGCTTGTGGCAAATAAAGATGGAAATATGCGACAAGCTGGGTACAATTTGAGCTTGAGGCTACTACACCAGCAATGGTGATGGCCTAGCGTTCCCCGAGAGTGGCTGATGCCTACATCTCAGGATGATAAATTAGAATGCCGAATCTAGTCATGAGGTACTCCCACAGCGACATATATCGCCACATACTCAGATACTTTTCAACCGACAGTGACCCGTGCTTCCCTCCTTGGTCTCCTATTATTCACCCGCCTGGGTCTCAAAGGTTTAAAACGACTGTTTGGAATTTAAGAGGCTCGAAATGGAGAAACCATCGGGACGGGCTGTTGTATTTCTCAACGGAATGACGACGGAAAGAAGCCTTGATGATTTATCGGTTAATAAAACATCCTGGAGTTCATATTTGTTGTTGTAGAAATTCGGGCTAACGAGGGATATCAGCAAAACAGGCGAGGCCTTCTTTCTGAAATTCCGCCTTGAACTTCTATCGAACATATCGAACACATCATACGCCCATACAAATTACTAATGACACCGAATCTAGGTCTCGGGTATCCCACTGGGTGTTGACTCAAGGGAGAGTTCACGATAAAGGTGGTACAGCCTGGGCAAAAGCTCCCAGGGTTGCTCGCATCCATAGATAGTGGAGATACGTACCTAGATCTCATCCGATCATGAGAAAGCCTCATATACCCCCTCGACTCCATTCCTGTCACCAGCACAGCAGGCGCCCTCTAGGTCGGGGGTCAGGTCAAACTGTGGCGTGGGTGGTAGAATGGTTCATGGTCAACAATCAATTCATACACCAACCAGCCTACTCGACGACAGGCTTAGCGAGTACCCGAGTTCGAATCCCAGCATGAGCGCCAAGAGATGTAGCCCCCAATCGGCACCGGGGGGGTGAACTCTTTTGTATTTTTGAATAAGTCGATTTATATTGAATCAGTCTCGGTGTAAGTCGGTGAGTGACGAGTGACGTCTGGCCCGTCACCCTCACCGAGACAAGCAGGGGTCTGGGTCCCGAGACTCCTTCGTGTTCCCCGCCAACCCCACCATCACCACCTCTCTCCCCCCAACTGAACTATGTAGAGCTCCAACTGCAAGCCAGCAACTTTACCTCCGATCCGAGCTGCACCACCCCCAATCCTCAACCTCCCGCGAAGCTCATCATCCATCCTCACCACGAACACCCGCCTGCGCGCGCACCACCCAAATCCCACACAGACCGGCATAATCCATACCAAAAGTCAAGAAAGCAAGTCTCGCCCAAGATGAACCACATAACCAACCCAAACGAACCCTTCCCAACCCCCTCCGCCCTCGCCGCCGCAACGACAACCCACACCCAGCGCAACTTCCGCGTCGCCTCCCGCAAGCTCCCCATCTCCAAAGCCGGCCCCATCGACGACATGACGGCCTCGCTCGGCATCCCCGTCCCCGAAATGATCTTTGGCGACAACCTCGTCTCCGTGTCCCACGTGCCGACGGGCTGGTCCATCGCCTTCAACGCCTACGACGCGCTCGACGCCGTCGACAAGACGGACAAGAAGATGCTGCAGGTCGCCTACGCGCGTGACTGGTCCTCCTCGCGCGAGAAGACGAGCGCGGGCATCAAGGAGGTCGTGAAGCCGTACGACTGGTCCTACTCCACCGAGTACCGGGGGACGCTGGAGGAGCCGACAGGAACCGCGGGTGCGCAGCAGGAAGCGCAGGAAAACAAGAACAAACTCGAGGAGACGACGACGAGGATGATACCCCTCGAGCTCCTCAAGCGCCGCGACCCGATCCTCTTCTTCGACGACGTGGTGCTCTTCGAGAGCGAGCTCGACGACAACGGCATCTCGATCGTCAGCGTAAAAGTCCGCGTGCACGAGAAGCGCATGCTGCTGCTGTGCAGGCTCTTCATGCGCCTCGATAA
Source organism: Colletotrichum costaricense (assembly GCF_030867565.1). Lineage (NCBI taxonomy): Eukaryota > Fungi > Ascomycota > Sordariomycetes > Glomerellales > Glomerellaceae > Colletotrichum > Colletotrichum costaricense. The sequence goes on along the minus strand of NW_026848261.1, from coordinate 354,449 downwards.
TGTGATTGTGCGGATCCGGGACACGAGGGTGTACGTCGACTTTGAGACGGACGAGGTCATTCGAGAGTACACGGCCAAGGAGGATAGCTTTGACAGCGTCAAGCGGGTGAGCTTCTTTTTTTTTCCCCTATTCCTCCTTCTTTCTTGTTCTCGCTATTATGTTAGAGACCATGCTATGCAATCTCCTCGACTTGGAACCTGCAATGCTAACGAACTACCCCGCAAAGTCACTATTCATGGAGGGCAGGTTGCCAGATGACATTGTCATCGCGCTGCGTGATCCAAACCTACTCTACAACCTGCTGCCGACTGTGGAGCAGACGGTACAGAGCGTATTCCTCAAGAATTGAACACAGAGTTCTCAGTCCCTCGCGTATTGCTTCAAAGAAATACCCCTCCTCGCAAGGGGGATGGATGGCTGGCGTTATGGGTTAACGAAAGGCGTTTCGGACGAACCAGGGAAAAGTATCACGACATTGTAGGTATATCACATTTGCCTCGAGAAAATCAAATGACCACTTGTGAAGAAAGTGAATTAAGCTCTGTTTGTGTGTGTTGTGTGTCACTTGACTGCAGTCTTTTGGGGAGTTGTAAATAATGAACCGCATCGACGACATACTGTCAACAAGGTATGGATAACAGCGCAGCGTATACGCTAGAGCTCAACATCAGCTAAACCGCGAAGAAAGCCTCCCAACCCAGTCCGTATAGGTACTTGACGGCTTCATGAACATAGAATACGCGCAAAAAACTCCCACCCTGTCCCTCATAAACACCGTGCCCTCCATTTTGTTCACCAAGCCAGTAATCCGTCAGTACCAAAGACAATCTTGCCCTCCCCTCTCTTTCTACCGTGCATCTCGGTTGGGTGATGATCCCTCCGTCATTTCTTCAAACTCGAGCTGCCAGCGGTCAACTTCTCTAAATTTGCGCGTTGCCTTCTTCAGCTCGTCGGCACTGCGCGTGGGGTCGCTGCTCTCCTGGCTCTCGAGAACGTCGTCCCGAATCGGGGCAAAGCTGTCACCCTCGAATCCCGCTTCGGGTTCCGCTCCAGTCTCCGCCTCTGCCCCTGCTTCACCCGCAACCTCGCCCTCGCCCTCGTTCTCCTTGTCCGAGAGTCTGCGGCTGTAAGTGCGTGTTGACGCACGAGTGCTAGGTGCCGCTGTTTTCGCCTTCCCTGCCGCCGCCGTGGCGCGGCCACCACGGGATGGTGGCCTATTTGCCGTGCTACGGTTGAGAGGTGTCGTCTTCGCCCGGCGTGAGCGAGTCCTCGTATCCGCGTATGAGAGCTCGTCGTCATCCTGGGAGGCGTCGGAGTTGCGTGCCTCCTCATCCTCAGAGCCGCCCACGCTATAAGGGTCCCGATTCTTCTTGGAGCGTCTGCGCGGCAGCATGCCCGTCAAATCCGCTGTCGTAACCTTGGGCGCCTTGGCCTGCTTCTTCTGCTTGGACTTATTCCTTGTCGCTGGGAAGTTGGGCGAGTGGGTCAGCGAAGGCGGCGAGGAAGCATCGGAGATGTTGCCATCTCGCGTTGGTGTGGTAGGCGCTTGGCGGCGGCGCTGTTTGGCAAGTGTGCGAATGTCGGGCCACGCCTCGTTGTTATCTTCCGAGTCGCTGCTCTCAGGAGGTGCCATGATGTCTTCTTGATTCGGAGTAACTGGCCGCGGGAAAGCAGAAGGTCTCGTGGGAGTCAGAACAGGAGAAGGCAGCTCGGAGAGCTCTGAATCGCTGTCGTCATCGTCATCCAACTCAGGCGCGGGCTCGGATTCAGTCCTTGACGCCTTTCCCGGACGCTCAGTGTCCTCGTGGCTCTCTATGCTCTTCCGCTTCCGTGAGCTGGCGCTTGTTGGCTCAGCGTCTTTTTCGGCGGGCTGAGAATCCGGTGCTAGAACTTGCTGCGATTCTGACTCGAGCTCAGTTGCGGGAGCAGGTTGTGTTCTGCGGCGATTCTGAAGAGGCGTCGACTCGGCCTCGGGCTCAAATTCTTCACCATCCTCGTCGTCGGACTCGGACCCTGACGATACCTCAATCGGCCTCTGTGCGCGCTCCTTCTGCGCCGTCCCTAGAATACTTGGTTCTCGTTGACGGCGTTTAAACAGACCAATGTTGAAGGTCGAGCTGATACTAGGCGTGCCACCAACTCCACGACTACTTGGTCTAATGGGCGCATCGTCCTTGTTGATACTGATACTCGGCGCGCGACCCTTTCGTCTAAAGTGGCTCACACTGAAATTTGAGGCTTCGGATCGCGGCGCACTTGGAGGCGCAGCGGCATCATCGTCATCATCGCCGAGAGTCGTGTCAAGTCCCGTAAACATATCGTCGTCCAAATCCAACCCCGTCGTGTCCCTGCGCTGCTGAACTGGCGTTGCGCGTGTCTTCCGTCCCACTTCGACCGACGAATCCGACTTTTGCTGTTCGCTGGATGTCTTTGCCTTGGAAGCCGCCGTTTCGACTGCGTCCTCTAGCTTGCTCACATTATCGTCCAACGCATGACCCGCCTTGCCCGGCACCTGCCTCTGGCGCAAGCTGGAACTCCTGCTTAGACGCGTAGACGGACCTTCCTTGAAGAGAGATGTGTCCTCCTCTGCAAGCTCCTTCCTAATGACAGAATGTTCGCGATCGCTGTGGCTGTAGATATCGCTGCCTGACGCGGGCGCGGGGCTCGATCTTGCTTCAGGCGCGGCGGGCACAGCTGCGACTGGCTGGGTTGGTGCGCGACGCGCTCGTTTAGGTCGTGGCATGGCGGGCACTTGATGTTAATGGAAACTGCAGAGTGCCTGGGGTGACAGCTATTCAATACTATGTAAAGGTGTCGTGAAGAATTGTCGTACGAATATCTGACCGGGGCATCAGGCTGCGACCTATAGTGATAAGACGGGGTAGAGTCTGTGATATTTTGATGTGGTGTGGGAGGGAAACGCCTGCGGGCCGGACGCGTCGCGAACTCCAACCTTGCAGGTCCAGCTCGCGACCCACTCCCAAATTGAAAGCAGAGAGCTAGCGCCACACCACTAGCCACAATTTGACTTGGAGAAACTGTCAACAAGCTGTCACAGGCTCACAGTTCATTATGCATGACGTTATCTGAAGTTTATCGAAAGGACGTGTTGCTAGTAATGGCTTGGTCTATTGGTTGGTAGAAAATGTTTCATTAGGGAGCTGAGACCTCGCTCTTCACCGTCATGTCTCCTGAGCCGAATGTATCCCAGGTATCTGTGCATCATCCCATCCCTTTGCCTCGACTCTATCTGTTTTTTTTTAGTGATATACAAGGTGTTTTACATGATTGTTGTACATTGTTTTTGTTTATCCGTGCCATGAGTGGTCACTAGATAAGTGCCTGACCCATGAACATGCTTTCCTTAACCTCGGCAACGACGTCCTTCTTGTCATCCTTGCCAACAAGCACAATGCCTCTTCCACGTCGTCCCATGCGACCCGCTCTTCCCAGGCGATGGATAAAGTCGATGGTAGTGTGCGGGACGTCGTAAAGAATAACGTGGCGGACAGCCAATGTGTCAATACCTCTAGAGGCCAAGTCGGTGGCAACAATGACCTTGGTGTTGGGCAGCGATCGTTTGCCTGGTACGGAGGCCTCTGGTGATGACACTGCGCGCAAGGGTTCTGAAGAAGTGAAGGCTTTCAGCATTTCGGACTGGCGGCTCTCGGCTGCGTCCCGGTTCAACGCAATAGCGTCGATGCCCTTAGATTGAAGGTATTCAGCAACCTCCGTTGTCTTCTCACGTTCGTTGACAAACACCATAATTCGGCGGACGTCAATTTCACCTTGGATCGGGCCCTCGTGCTTGGAGGCTTCTCGACCAATAGTGTAGATGGCATCGGCGCAGGCCAGGTTCTTGTTGTTGCGGTAAGGGTCCTTGACAACATCAATGACACCGAGTTGAACTCTTCTGGGGATAGCATGAAGGTTCGGCGTTGTGATTCTCGTCATGTTGGGGAAGTTGTTGGCGAGGTAATTGTCCAGTCGTTTGGGTATTGTTGCTGAGCAGAGTATGAACTGCTTCAAGGACGGCATCGCCCTATCAATGATGGTCGTGGTAACGGGGGCAAAGCTTCGGTCAAAGAGCGAGTCCGCCTCGTCGACAATCAGATGGGTGACTTGAGAGAGGACGTTGGGATCGGACTCGGCAATCGAGGCTAGCAGGTGAGGCGTCGTGACAACCATGTCGACACCACGCGGCGAGTACAGATTGCGCTGGATCGTCAGGGCCTTGAGGTTGGCGGAGAGAACCTCTGCTTTGAACTTGACGGCGTGCGACAGGGTTTTGGCCACCTTTCCAACCTGTTCCACGAGCTCTGCAGAAGGGACCAGAACGATGATGCGAGGTCTAGCCATGGTCGGGTGAGGCTCATCGAATGCAGACATTTTCTTGGACTTGGGGCCCTTGTTGGCCTTCTGTTCTCTTTCCTTCTCCTCCTGGAAGCGCTTCATGAAGGACTGGATCTCAGGGTTGGCTTCCTCAGCGATCTTCATAGCGTTGACGGCCGGCAGCATGTACGCCAACGTCTTGCCAGAACCAGTCTCGGCAGCAAGTAGAAAGTCTTGCCTCTTCTCGCCCCGGACTTTGAAGGCGCTAGCCTGGCCCAGCATGGCTGGAATAGCAAGCCTCTGGATGGGCGTTGGCTTGATTTCCACCATTCCTCGCAGAAGGTCATCCTTGATGCCGTCCTTCATTATGGGTAAGAGGTTGAATTGGTCGAATGATTCGTATTCTTGCATTTTGTCTTTCAAAACATTTCTCTTTCCGTATGAGACCCCCGCCAGAGACCGTTGCATTTTCAAAGCCTTTCGCGGATCGGAAGAGGTCTGGGAATCGCCTCTGTTGTACCTGTTTGAAGAGCCTCTCCCATCCCTCGAGTCCCTCGCGTTGGGTGGACGTATCGTGCGCTTTTCGGGTACTCTCGCAAAGGTCTGGTTCATACCACCAAAAGGTCCTTCAACTTGTCGTCGTGGCGGTCTGGCATCTCGGTTTCGGGGTCGTGCAACATCGTCTGAAAGGACCATTCGTGATGGCTTCCCCTTGGTGGCTGAGCGGAAGCCGGCGCTTTGTGTATACCATGGCGAAGTCGTTAAGCGTGGGAAAGACTGCGGTCGCAATGTCAAATGACACTTAGGGCACAGCGATGCCAGTATTCGCGACGACATTGTGGGCGATCGCAAAGGAGTCGACACTGGGCCTGAAGCTTGATGATGAAGGACCGGCAGACACTCTCAACCCCTGGCCTCGAAATTTTAGGAGCTCAGTTGGAGTTTTCTGCGCCAGACCCCCCACGTAATCGGTGTGGTCTAAGCTCCGTGCCGACCTTTGACAGCGCCACCCAAATGCCAGGGGACCGTCAAAACAGTGTCGCCTGCTGATCTTAAGCTTTCGCGTCAATCTTTTTATTATTCGAATCAACTGCCAATTATCAGTTAAAGACTAGGCTAGAATTGACGAGCACATACATAAAAACACTCATTTTTCTTAGTGCAGAACCGTCATAAGAAGAGTTGGCACATTGTGTGCATTACAGCCAACAACGAAGTCTGCGGAAAAGAGATCGAATCCAACTAAAGTAAGTCACTTGCGGACCAGTACTGCTTCATCGTGGCATATAAGTTTATACGAGAGAAGAAGTAAGGTATTCTCCATACTCTGTAATAAGAGCATTCCGTGCTGTAGGGCTGGCTGGCCCAAAGAACGGACTCGCCGTGCATGTCTTGGTCAAGTCTTGGCCAAGGATCTGGTAGTGGTAGCTATGGCTGTGGCGCTCTGCAAGGAAGTGCCCGAGCCTTTTAGGCCCTGTCGCCTTCTGATGTTCCCCCCAAAATCCGCACTTTAGAAGTTCAGCTCAAATCATCCGCCCAGTCAATCCCGGCCCCGTGGAACCTCCCTTGGCCTCTCAGCCCCATTGACCGGTGCCTCTTGCCGAGCGGGCGATCCCCTATTTGATTAACCTGGTCCTAAGAGGTCACCTATCCCGTCCCAATCTACGCATACGGATAAACTTCCTTTGTCTCCTTCATCGTCACCCGCTCAACATCGGCATATCCTTTTCCCCTTATCATCCTCGGATCTCAAGTCCTGTGAGGACACGATCCCATAATCAACTTGGGTCGGAAAGCATGTGTATCCGGAGGTGATCAAGCCGACGCAATGAGTGCCGATCTCTTGGACCTCGACAGCTTTTATCAGAGCCCCCCGTCACAACAAAACCAACCGGGGGGCCAACAAGGCCAGTTACAACCGCAACGCCCGCAGCAAGTAACGGCATCGTCGACGGACCTCTTTGACTTTGCCTCCTTTACTAGCAACAGCAACAGTGTCGGCAGCAAGCCCGCGGCGGCACCCGCTCCGGCTCAGCAAACCGTACCATGGCCTAGTTTTGAGCCGCAGCAACCAAGTGGTGCTGCCGGCGGTGGCAGTAGCAGCAGCGGTGGATGGGGTGATTTCGGCGCTTTTTCATCGGGCTTCACCTCCTCGTCGACATCAAACCAGCAGCCGAAGCAGAATCTGCAGAACGTCGAGGACGATGACGGATGGGGTGACTTTGAGGTTGCGGAACCTACACCCACTCAGCGCTCTTTCGTGCTGCCCCCGCAGACGAACAAGGCGAGGTCATCACCGCCGCCTAGGAACCGTATCGCGCGCGCCTCGACGTTTGATCTCATGACCAACAACCTCGTCAATGTCGTCGACATGCCCTATGGCTCGGGCCTGTCGCCCATACCCAGTCCTGGCCTCCCGTCGCCGAACCAGCAACCCGGGGCCAGTTCAGGACCTTCATGGCAGCAGACAAACCGACAACCTAGTCCCGGATTATCGTGGCAGACTGCGAACACCAAACCGGCAATTAGCCCAGGGTTCTCATCTCAGGCGCCCTCGGCCAAGCCGCAGCCGAGCCCTGGATTCTCCAGTCAAATGTACGGAACTCAGAAGAAGTCGAGTCCGAAGCCAGCTAAACAGTCGGATCCTAACATTCTCTTTGATGCTGAAGAGTTCGAGCTTCAAGGAGACAACGATGACGATGACGATGATGAATTTGGAGACTTCGAGACTGTTCAGACTCCCTTCCCAGGCGCGGACATGAGCCCGACCCTGGACCCAAGGTCGCCGACCCAACAACAGCCACCACCGCAGCCCGCAAAGCAACAGCCACCTTCCATGGACCTCCTCTCTCTCGACGATGACTTCACTCCAGTCTCGCAGCCTCCGCAAAAGAGACCTCAGCTCTCTTCTTTGAATCTCAACGCGCCCACATCGCCGTACCCCCAGGCTCCCAAGTCGCCCTCCTTCCAGGAACGTAACCCCTTTCCAGGGCTCGGTCTCACCACACCCACTTATGGCGACTTCAAGAAGGAGGAAAAGAAGGACGAGAAGCCCGAGTCGCCTACACCCGTCACAGCCTGGCCAGCTTTCGGACAGACCTCACCCACGAAGACTTTCGCCGCTAAGAACCCTTCTGCTACCACCAATCTTCAAAAGACGCAGGAGGAGGACGAGTGGCCAGACTTTGAGGATTTCCCCGACGACGAGCCTTCTGCGATTGATTCTTCCAGGCCCCCGGAGAGCTGGGATTGGGACGCGGTCGACGGCGTCAAGTCGTCCACTCCAGCTCCAGTTCCTAAATCCAGCACCACTAGCACCGCCAAGAAAGCAGCCCCTAAAACCACGAAAGAAGCATCACCGGCAACAGCCTCAGAAATCCCTGACGACGCCCCGCCGCCCATCAACATTCCTCCTCCCTCCGTCATCCTCTCCATCTTCCCGCAGTTACTCGACCTCGCAAACTCGTCACTCTTCAAACCCACGTCCCAGCTAGCGGCACCCATCCGGAAACGCATCCTCGAAGACCCGAGCACGGTGATCTTCCTCCGCGGCTACCTTCTCCTCGCCACCGTCGCCGCCCGCGTCATCGCGGGCCGCAAGCTCCGCTGGCACCGCGACAAGTTCTTGTCCCAGGGCATGGCCATCTCCGCGGCCGGCGCAAAGGGCATGAAGCTCGCGGGCGTGGACAAAGCGCAATCGGCGCGCGAGGACCGCGAGGCGGCGGACGTGGTAGGCGTGTGGAGGGAGCACGTCGGCAGGCTCCGGTCAGCCGTCGCGGCGGCCAACTCCACCGCCGGCGCCAAGAATCCGCGGGACCAGCTCCGCGTGCCCGAGCTCAACGAGACGATTCCCGTCTCGACGGCCAAGGTGGTGCCCACTGCGCCCAAGCCGTGCGTCATCTGCGGGCTGAAGCGCGACGAGCGGGTGAGCAAGGTGGACCATGAGGTCGAGGACAGCTTTGGGGAGTGGTGGGTTGAGCATTGGGGTCACAGGGCCTGCAAGAACTTTTGGGTCGAGCACGAGAAGCAGCTGCGTCAGAGGTAAAGGGAGACAGAGAGGGGAGTGGTTGTCGTAGTGGGCGGATGATGCGATTTACCTCGCATCTTGTATATAATTGCACTGCACATACATGATACCTCGAGTGCTTCATTTACATGGATTGGCCGGCTAAGGTCTTTTCCCAAATATCAAGGGCATCTAGATTGACAACTCAACAATTCTACAGGTGAAGCTTGACTGGCGAGGCCTTCAGGCACAGTGGCAACTCGAACTGAAAATGTGCAAAATCGGCTTGAGTTATCTCTGCGGCAGTGGACCATTTCTCAGAGGAGGGCCAGGTAAAAAGCTGCGGGATCCTGACCGAAAATTCTATAGCAGCTCCAGCTGTGCATACCTACTGCCTTTACCTAGGCAAGGTAGCTCGGGGTGAGCTGTAGCTTATCAAGGAGCAAGGAAGAGGTACAATGCAGTCATGTTTAGTGAATGGCACGGGAGGGCTGCTCTTGGATTTGTTGACGGTTTGATCTACCCCGCTGTTGAGCTGCCTCGGTCAGCCAATCCGGAGTGCTGGAGGTGCAAAGTCTTCAGAGACTGTCCATTGGCATCGCGGCTCTGAGAGCTAGGGTCTCAGCAGCGACGGATGGCCGGACACTAGTCAAATGTCGGCAACGGCATCGTATGGTGACCGGCTCGCGGGGAGGCTGGCATTGAACGAATAGCAGGGCGTGATTGCTTTTCCCGTGCAGTCCGCGTAGTAAAGTGTGTGGCTTCGAGTTACACCAGATAAAGAGCTCTGTTTCTGTCGCAGGAAAGTCGAGAAACTTGACAGATATACGGGCGCTGGGTGCCATGTACTGTTGTATGAGCTGAGTCAATGCGGCGCAGGCGCAAACTCCAATGGGATTCCTGACATGCGATTTTGACAGATGGACGGCGTTTTGAGACCGTGACGAGTGGGAGGCTGGATCTGTCGGTGCCGTTTCGCTAAAGTGTCGGCCGCACTAGCCGGCCGCTCGCTCGACGTATAAAGAAGGGAAAGATGGCGGGGAGCCAAGCAATCAAAGTCACTTGTTCCCGCGCTGGATCACCGTTGACGCACGCTGCAGCGCCGCAGCGTGGTGACGGGTGGAGCAGCAAAGTTCCCTTATTGATCGGGGCGTTGCCGTACCATGCTGGAGGAGCCGAGGAGGTTTTTGGGGAATTGGTCAGCTCCTGGAGCTTGGGACGCCTGATGCGCAGCGACTCGAGCCTGCGACAGCTCTGAGGAACTTATCTGTCACTGAGGTGCAGACTGCGATTGCGATCCGAGCGAGACGGATGATGACCACAAGAGCCGTTTGGCCGCATGTCGCGTGTCGCAAGTTGGGCAACATATGCCCTATGCCAAGTTGGATTGGACACTTGTTCGATCTGAAAGCTCGCCAGCGAAAGGTCCGATGCGGCTGGGTCAGGCACCACTGGCAGCAGATCCCAGGTAGGCTAGCAATGCGCATTACTTTGAAAGATTCAACCCTGGAATGGAAGACGATTCGAGACGGTCGGGAATGCTTCTTCCCTGTCGTGTGCCCTGGCGGGGATCAGTCCGAGGGAGAGCTACAATACTATGTAAGAGTACTACTGACATGTACTTCAAGAGGCCGCCTGAAAGAGGGCCCCAAGCCAAAGTTTGCACCCCACCATTGAGGAGGTGTAAGTGGTGTGAGGGACAGAGGAAGAGATGGATGAATAGGTCTATCGAGGCTCGTGTGCTGAGGGAGGCATCGCAGTCCTTGTGAATATGGCGTGCCTGTGATAGTGGCTGATACCTAGGCGAAAGATTGAGGCAGTCGAGTGGTTTTGGAGGGGACAGAGCTTGGATGCGAGACAGCTGGTCGCTTGGTGTCTCGTCTGCTCCATCTTCCGTCGTTACCTCACACCTGATCTTGCCGCATATCCAAAGTCGCATCCGTGAGTACCAGGGAAGACGGGAAATGGCAAGGAGGTGGAGGAGGTGGGTGTTTCCAGCTTCTTGAAGCCCGCCCGGACGGAAACTTGAAGGTTCCATGAGTGAGTGCCCCTCGAAAGGAAGGAGCCCAAGTGCTAGGTAAGCTCCATGTGGCGTGGAGGGGTCCCGTCCAAGGTGAAGTACCTACCTTACCTACCTCACCTCCCATGCCTCAAGATGTACAGGCAAGATACCACTCGGGAAGCATGTGCAGGAGGGGCAGGATACTTGCTGTGACGATGGCCCTAGCGTTGCGACATGTATTGCTACGGCCAACTTCCGCCGATGAGGTACACGTGATCAATTGTTGCAGGGTGGGGCCAAGGGTAGCCAGCGTTGAGGTCTGGATGCGCTTTCCTCTATTCACTGTCGTACCTACCCGGTCTTCCTGCCCACTCAAGCCCCTCACAGATCAGTCCCTTCCATCTTCCAGCGACGAGCTCCCCCGATTCTTTCCCCAGCACACCTAAGTACCATACCTTCCCTTACGCGACCCATTCTGGACCACAGACTTCCACTCAAGTATCCGCAAGGTACCTCTTGCACCACAACTTCCATTACACCCGACCACAGCTTAGGTACCTTACACAACCACCACCACCAGACACCTTCAATAGCCAGGCCGGGTACACCTGTCTTGCCGCTCCAACTCACATTATCGTAAGTACCTTCTACCTTTGCTTTTCCCAGCCCATCCAGAAAAGAAGGAGTTTGAAAAAAATACTGAGGCGCACTTTCCCTCCCATCGCTCTCACACACTCACATTTACCTACCGACTTTTTCTCCTCCCATTTTCCGCTCCCACTCTTCTTTTCCTTCACCTCACTTCTCCACGACCGACCTCACTTCTCTCTCCCGGCCTCCAACTCTTCACCTCTTCCACCTCTTCACCTCACCAACTCTTCCAAAACAATTCCCCTCACGACCGCCTCTTCAACTCTTCCACTCCCACTCTCAACCTCTCGCCCACACCCGAGCGCCTCTACCTCTCTCCCATCTACTCCTCTACCCCTCCATTTCTCAACTTTCCCGATCCACCACCCACTTCAATCCACCACCTCATCCTCCCCGCCACCCACTACGCAACTACACATCCGTCACCGCAAACGAGCTGCACCAACGCACTCCAACCTACCAATCTCTACAGACCGAAGCTTCCGCTACGGCTTCAATTCACTAACGTCCTGCTTTATTGCTTGACAGCTGAATTTCTACAAGTTTCACGCTTCCACGTCAGCGCATTAACTTGCAGCCAGTACCTTCCTGATCAAAAGTTCAGGAAAATACTACAGTAAGTTGCAGCACACAAAACTACCACCCCGCGCCATCATTACCCCCACTTTGAACGTGCAAGAGCTCCTGGCGTCAATCCGTCCACCATATCAGGACGGGTCAGGGTCAGGCATAGCTGACCCTGAAAATCGTCACGCTCTATATGGTATAAAAAATCCCGACTACCAGAGTTACGTGCCACGGCCACGGTTTGGAGGTAGTTTCGATTCTCCTGTTCACCTTTACGCGTCCTCGGGTGGGGAAGTCGACGTGCCTGCCCTGGACTATTGGGAAAATCACAACTTCTACAAAATCTGAACTCTTACTCTCCCTTGCCTTTCACTCTTTCCTCCCACTACACCACTTCCTTTTTCACCCATTTTTGGGTTATTTGTTGGATTATTGTACTAATTGCGCCTTTCTTTTAGAATCCTTTTCGAATCAATTGCCCCAAGCACTTTTCGAATCGCTCAAAATGTCCGCTACTCAGGATAACATTGCTGCCAACGGCAACGACCTCGTCGGCTCCCTCGACCAGTTGAAGCTTGATGATGGCGAGACCCGTCTTGGCCCTGACGGAGAGCCCGCACCCCGCACCGACGAGGAGTACGCCGGCTCTCAGCTCACTTTGAGAGCCATCGTTTCCTCCAAGGAGGCCGGTGTCATTATTGGAAAGGCTGGCAAGAATGTCGCCGAGCTTCGCGACGAGACTGGCGTCAAGGCCGGTGTCAGCAAGGTCGTCCAGGGCGTCCACGATCGTGTTCTCACCATCACCGGTGGCTGCCAGGCCATTTCTGAGGCCTATGCGATTGTCGCGCGCGCTCTCCTCGAGGGCGCTCCCGCCATGGGCATGGGAGGTGTTGTCTCCAACACTGGCACCCATCGTAAGTCTACCTCATGTAGTGCGCAAGGAAGAAATCGCTGACATAGCAATCTCAGCCATCAAGCTCTTGATTTCCCACAACCAGATGGGTACCATCATCGGTCGCCAAGGTCTCAAGATTAAGCACATCCAGGATGTGTCGGGCGTTCGCATGGTTGCCCAGAAGGAGATGCTACCCCAGTCCACTGAGCGCATCGTTGAGGTCCAAGGCACACCCGAGGGCATCAAGGGTGCGATTTGGGAAATCTGCAAGTGTCTCGTCGACGATTGGCAGAGAGGCACTGGTACCGTCCTCTACAACCCGGTCGTTCGCACTCAGCCGGGCACAACCTCCACCGTCAGCGGCACTTCAAACAGCTACTCTTCCGGTGGCGGTCGCGCCTCAGAGTACTCTGCCCCCCGCGTCATGCGCACTGGAAACGGTGCCGACTTCAGCACTACTACCAACAACGGCGGCAGTGGTGGTCGTCCTTACGGCCGTCGTTCCGATTCTGATGCTGCTTCCCGAGGCCCTCCCACCCACGACGAGAATGGCGAGGAGCTCCAGACTCAGAACATTAGCATTCCTGCTGATATGGTCGGTTGCATCATTGGCCGCGCTGGAAGCAAGATCTCCGAGATCCGCAAAACCTCTGGTGCCCGCATCTCTATCGCAAAGGTATGACACCTATTTACCACAAAACTCCATGCTCAAGATAACTAATCTGTCCAGGCTCCCCACGACGAGAGTGGCGAACGCATGTTCACCATCATGGGTACCGCCAAGGCTAACGAGTCTGCCCTTTTCCTGCTCTACGAGAACCTTGAGGCGGAGAAGATGCGCCGCCAGACGGCCAACTCTCCCGAGTAAAAAAAGCGTTTTCAGAATCGTCCCTTTTCAGTTCGTCATCCGGCCTCAGGGGCCGGTACTTGCAGACAATGGCCGCAAGGCTCAATATCTGAGATGAGGAGTGTCTTGCTTCAGCACATCATCTCTGGGACGCGACAAAACGCTTTTCTCAATTGCTTTGTTTTTCTTCGACTTTCGAATATCTGGGCCAAGGATCCCCAGACACGCGCACAAGTATGGTCGCCGGGATGGGACCACGACAACTTTCACTTTCCGTCTTCATGAACGCTTCGAGTTGCTTTTTGGGAGGATGGTCCTCCGGTCTACGTTTGGGCAGGCATCAGAGGTCCCTAGGTCTACGGACAGGGATTATATTCAGCCTTTCCAAACCGAACATACGGCACGACTTATGATTACCTCATGCGGATACCTCTTTGAAGCAGAGTTGCTTGCTTCAAAAACATTAGTAATGAAAATCGGCCAGCAACTCTACACCCGACCCTGTTTACCCATCCCCAACCCGCCACGATTTCTCACTGGACCGAAGATATCCTCAGTGGCCTGTGTTTTCCAGCCGCTTTTTGGGCTATGGAACTCTTTACTCTCTTGGTATTGACTTCCGATGCCAGGGGGATTCTAGATAGTACATCCGACCCATAGCTAGGCGAATTAACACGTTTGAGCAAGGCCGCTCATAAAATTCTTGTCTCGTTGTCATTGATGTGTCTTGGAAACCTGTCGTGAACGTAGTCGGAAGGATGGTCTACTGGAGATGATGGCGTTCACTCCTATGATGTCCAATCACTGGAAATGGCAAAGGCGAAGCGACCGAGTCCATAGCGTTCTTGTCTCTATCATATGGGGTACTCACAAACGTAGCTAGTCATTTTCCAAAGACATTCGCTCTAAAAGTAAGCATAGGCTGAGAAGGACGGTTGGAAGGTGTCGAATTGCTTCCAGGATGAATTTGCGATCATGATGTGATTGGCCAATGTCAAGCGGGGTCTTGGGGACAAATGTTTGCAATGCCGATCCGGAGAAGAGACACCGGGCTGGGCTGATTCCTGATAAGGTTAGGGCGGCGGCAAGTAAGCAGTGGAGGGGAGGGACCCTGAAGAGGCTTGGGCGGAATGGGTGCAGCGTGGTGTGCGTGGGTTGTGTGGTTCGGGGGGGACCTGGGGGGTAAGATGCAACGGGTAAGCTGTCCACCTTATTTTTATTTTGGGATGAAGCCAACCTGTCATTTGCCCAGCTGCTCCTTTGACGTTTACTGTCTGCATTCGCTTGTCTCCGTGTCCACATCTCCATCTCGGGTGTCTATCTTGCTGCTGCTCAAGCTCGAGGTATTGTAGCACTTTCGTTCTCTTCAACAAACATCTTTTTCCTTTCAAGCTTGCATTTTTAGAAGCTTCGCAGCCAGTCGTTGTCGCTCCCTTGCAGCGTTCCGTTTCTCCGGCCCCTTAGCTGCGCGCGCCCACCGTCCACGCTCAACGGGTATTGAGTCGCGCACCCATACTCGAGCTTTCTTTTCCCGTCTTTCGACACCAGCTTTTTGCAACACGACACACCAATCGATTCCCAGGAGAAAGAAACACAGCGACGCAATGGCGCGCTCGAAGCAGGCCACCCCTATCCGTCGACAGACATCGTCCGAATACTTTGGCAAAGCGGACGCCCTCAAGCGGACGCCCAGCAACAGCAATGGCGCCGCGACTTCTGTGACTACGAAGGAGGCCAACGGCAAGGTTGTCGCCACACCTGCGTCGGCGGTTGTTGAGGCAAAGGAGGCCGGCGCCCTCCAAATCCTGATTGCTGTAGGCGGTATCTACGCCTCATTGTACGTCCTGTGATTCTCTTGACTCCCCTAATCCCATGCCCTCTCCGAATACCTCTTCGCTCGGCGCATTGCTGACAAAAGACCTCGCGCAGTCTGACATGGGCCTACCTCCAAGAGAAGCTCACGACGACGCCCTACGGCCCAACGTCCAAACCCGAAGTCTTCAAGTACCCCGTCTTCCTCAACACGATCCAGTCTCTCTTCGCCGCGACGACGGGCCTCCTCTACCTGTGGTTCTCCTCCCGCAACGCCGCCTCCCTCCCGCCCGTCTTCCCCTCGCGCGGCATCGTCATGCCCCTCGCTCTCGTCGCCGTCACCTCCTCCCTCGCCTCGCCCTTTGGCTACGCCTCCTTGGCGCACATTGACTACATCACCTTTTTGCTCGCAAAGTCCTGCAAGCTAGTGCCCGTCATGCTCCTTCACACGACTCTCTTTGGCAAGCGCTACCCGCTGTACAAGTACCTGGTCGTCGCGGGCGTCACGGCGGGCGTCGCCGTCTTTACCTTGCACTCGGGCAGCAAGAAGAAGAAATCCGTCGTCAACCCGGACGCCAACATGCCCTGGGGCATGCTGCTTCTCAGCATCAACCTGCTGTTTGACGGCCTCACCAACAGCACCCAGGACTACATCTTTAGCACCTTCAAGGGATACACCGGCCCGCAGATGATGTGCGCCAACAACCTCATGAGCACGGCCGTCACGCTGGGCTACCTCGTGCTCAGCCCCTGGCTCGTCCACACCGGTCTCGGCGAGTATCTCGGCATGGACGTCGCCGGCAGCGCGGGCGAGCTGACGGCGGCGCTGGGTTTCATGGCGCGGTACCCCGCCGTGTGGTGGGATGTCCTCGGCTTCGCGGCGTGCGGCGCCGTCGGCCAGGTCTTTATCTGTATGTATTGGTCTATTTTCCTCCTGATACCTGAGAAACAACAGCCCTACTAACACTGCCGGCCTTTTGTAGTCTACACCCTCTCCACCTTCTCCTCGGTCCTCCTCGTCACTGTCACAGTCACCCGCAAGATGGTCACCATGGCCCTCTCCGTCTTCGCCTTCGGCCACAGCCTCACAAGCATGCAGTGGGCCGGCGTCTCCCTCGTCTTTGGCGCCATTGGCGCCGAGGCGCAGATTGCGACCAAGGAGAAGAGGGCCAAGGAGGGTGCGAAGCGCGCGGCGGCTGCTGGGAAGACGCAGTAAACGCAAGGGTGGAAAGGAATGTTCTTTCAAGGTTGTTTAGCTTTGTATTCGGCACCCTTGCTTTAAGAGAGATCTTGACTGCAAGGCGGCAACTTCTTCTTCCTTCACGTTAACCTTTTTTCTATCTGAACCCCCTTTCTTGATCGAACCACTTTCTCATCCTCTTCGAGATATCCCAAAACCCTTTTAGCCCCGTGGTACACAACACAAAGGCCACACTTGTTCCTTTCTCGAGGCGGGGGCCCAAATAAGAATAGCAGAACTACCCATCCCTCTAAAGCCTGTAAATAACAACACACATCGTACAAAAGACTTCAAAAAAAAGGGAAAGCCTCAAAGTCGGGGGCCGGCGTTTGGTTGGCGTTTTCTTTTTTTTTTTCTAGTATAGAATTATATAAGGATACAGACACATACAGAGAGTATACACCAAAGATCTGAGACTTTTTTCTCTGATAAAAGATGTCTTCTTCCTCTTTCGATACCAAGCATGATGATCATTGATCGAATCGCCTCGCGTCTGCTTCTTAACCTCTCTCGGCCCTATCTCCCCAGCCTCGCAGACTAAGATACTGTCTGTTTCATTTATCTACAGCAGAAGGAGTGTATGAATGTACACATGTATATGTGTGTGTGTGTGTGTGCTTCAAAAGGTGATGATAAAGGCCTTGCTCAACGTGAACCCTGAAATATGCCCCTCTGGCACGCCACGAACGCGCAGAGCCCGGCTAGACAGGTGAAGACTTCTCAGCGGAAAAAAAAAAAAAAGTACTCTGCCCAAATCCCCTGAATGCCAACCCCGCGCGTTACGAACTCATCTCACTCTGCTCATAGTGTAAGTAAGTAGGTAATCATCAGAACCAGCAGGTATTAGACTGGGGTCAGAGTGTGTGCCATGTCATGCGTGTTGGACTACAAATCTTTTTACTCACTCCTCTGGGCCTATATGGAAATCCTTCATGTACAAAAAGCCCCCCAAGACGAGAAAATGTCTTCCTTACACACACTCCACCGAGACTGCTGGAGGGAGTATAGAAGTTCGACAATGTGTAGGCTATTGGGGACTTTTGTAAGGAGTGTTGAACGTCAGGCAAACCCAACGCTTTGTATAGCAAGACGAGAACGGAAGTCAGACATATTGCCAACACCGCTCTGAGCCTTGTCTTTGACAATTATCCTACATCGGTACCACGAAGAGACCAGCAGGACATGGACTTGTGAGCACACACCTTGTTTTGCTGGTGAATCACTTATGCATAGCATCATCACATTCACACAGAAACAATCAGAAACACTTGGTAATGCATACTTTGTATGACTCTTCGTTTTTTTACAATTCATCTACCTCACTCCCCCTCCACCCCATCCATGCATGCAGTTGTGGTATCCTCGTCTCATCCTCTCCTGCTTCCCTTTGGACTCCATATGCGTTGCGGTAGACTCATCCGTAGATGGACCGCATTGAAAGGAAAAGAAAAAAAGAAAACCCAAGCCTCAAACACAAGAAAATAGCATGGTGTCTTTGTGAGTGTTCCTCACGGCCGTACTCTCTTTCCAAGCGAGCCGGCCCCCGTCGGGAAAGTGCCTCATGAGATATAAGCCTGTACCAAAATCCCTTCCAACTCCGTCGTCCAAAGTGGGCACGCCAATAAACGATTGCAAGAAAGATGGCCGATCCCCGGTAGTCCTTGACTGTCCATGTCCAAACGATGAGAGACGTGTCTCCCATCTCCCCCGTTTCAATATTTGCGTTGTGAAAACGCAATTCTAAATTACACATTTTGGTTTATGGTTGTAGGGTACTTTTTCCGCAAAGTGGTTACGTGACGAAAGCCGTTGTCTCGCCACTCGCTGCGCTCTGAAAAAAGGCTTGAAAACGACAAAAGAGATGCCAACTCCAGGTGGATGCACCATTGAGCTAGGCTGGTGTTTGTATGAATTGGGAAGTAGGCACGTCCACACAATGGTCGGCAAGTTCCACTGTTGTCCTCCTTTTCGGTCCTTTGCCATTGACGATACGACTAATGCAACTGCCTTTTGATCGATTGATGCAGATCAAGGTATTCGAGTGTTTGCCATGCACCTGTTTCGGAAATCGTCCAAAGCCTCGGTGTCCGTCAACCTCGTATCGATTGCAACGACGGTCGCTGCATTGTTGCAATGCACGCGTATTTGACTAGTTCCATGTCGCAAAAAATAGCAACAATAGTCAAATTTCGGCCGAGTACCGCCGAGGTAGTTCGGTCCCGGGGCGTTTGGTGCTAGTGACTAGTGGCGGTGTGTTCCGTCCTGGCTGTGGTCATAGCAGCTCATCAATAGACCTCACAATTGGCGTTTCACCTTTTGTAGGCGGACTGCGCGGGTCGGCAACCTGGGTGGGTCGTCCGAAGGGGTAGAAAGGATCCCTGGGGAACATTGTTTCTCTAGGCGAGAACAGGCCTTCGCTTGGAGTTGGCGGAACCTCGACAAATTGCATGCCTGGAAATCCGTGATGGGAATCGTGCAGCGGGTTCTTCGTCATCGTCTCGGCCCGGGGTGACAGGAGAGCCGCGTCGTCAGGAACTGCGCCAACCATGAAGTGTCTATCTTTGGGAGCCGTAGCCTCCTCTTCGCGTTCCAGTGATGGGCCAAGGTTCAGACTAGAAAATCCAAAGCCAGCGGCAGGACCGAATCGGTGAGCTCCAAATCCGGGAGAAGGGGGCGGGCCAGGCGACGGCGGCGGCTTGGCAAAGAACGATGATGACGATGGTGGTGCAAGGCCCGAAACTGGCGGCGTAGGCTTGAAAGGCATCAAGCGATCAACGTCAAAGTTCCCAAACTTGGCAGAATTGTCGTTCTCCTTTTCGGACCAGGAGAAGCTTGATGGCGCTGAAGACGGACCAGGTGAGATTGGCTGACTGCCGGGTGTTGAAAGGCCTCTGGCACGGGTAGGGCTGCCCTTCTTCGGGCTCGAAGTTCCAGAGCTTCCTTCCTTCTCTCCAGGCAGAGGAGCGGTCAAAGGCTCTTTGGGTGCAATGTCAATAGCCGCATCTGCAGAGAGTGTCAGGCGGTGCTTCGTAGGGCTTCGTCCAGTGCGAGGGCGGAAGGCTGATCCAGGCGAGGTCTTCTTCTTCGACATCTGCTTCTGGAAATCCTGCAAGCAGTACATGAGCTTCATGTTGGGGCTGATCCACTTGCTCTTCTCCTGGGCGGCGTAGTAAGCGTCGTTGACGCTGAGCTCGGGGTTGCGGTACAAGCCGTAAGCAATAATGAGACTGGCGGATCGACTTGCGCCTTGCTGGCAGTGGACGAGCACCTTCTTACCCTCCTTCGTCCGTGTCTCAATGGTCTCGCAGAGGTGCATCAGATCCTGCGCAATATCCGTATTGTGGTCCCAGGGCATGTGGATGTACTCTGGGCGCTTGATAGAGAATGACATGGCCTTGGGCGTTGTCGGTGTTTCCGGTTTGTCGTTGGTTGGGAACTCGAAGGCGGTAGAAAAGCTAGCGTTTGACACAGCCGTGTCGGGAATGGGGCTGAGGACGGCTGGAGAGTCTGACATGACCTCGTCTGACTTGGGCAAGAAGTTGAAGGGGTTGTTAACTTCCCGCGCGACATTGATGACGGTGTCAAATTTGGAGGCTTCGTCGGCGGTCGGCTCCAAGTACAGATAGACATTGTCTTCGTAAATTGCAATGGGGCCATCCGGATAACCCGGCGTCTTCTGGTCCTCATTGTTCTCGTTCTCGTGGTAGGGTTCGAAGTCGAGGGCGGCGCGGCTCGCGAGCTGAGTCCTAATGGGCGAATCCTCCTCAACGATTGTCGTGTCGAACGACTGGCCCATACCAGTCTTTGTCGGCCTCAAAAACTCCGAAAGACCCGACTCGTTTCTTTCTAAAACCTTGGGGAAAGTCATTCCACCCGGAGGGCCAAAAGTCGCAGACTTCAGCGAGGGCAGCATGTGAGGTGACGAGGTCGAGTGCTTGAGGGCTCGTCTCTGCAAAATGGGTGCCATACCAGGGGTGCCGGGGACCTCTAGGGTATTTCGCATGACCAGATCTGACGTTTGGGTTTTGAGGCTGAGCTGACTAGGCTTACGCTTCATTGCTGGAATGGTCGGCTTGATGAAAGAGGGCGATGCGGGCTCGGAAACCAGTGTTGAGGCACTATTTCCCATGAAAGGCGGCTGAATTGACAGGCCCTTCATGTTCTTAGGACGACGCGGCGAAGGAGACGTCATCGGACGGCCGAAGCTAGTGGTTTCTGCTGCGGACATGGTGTTCATTGAAGACAATGGACCAAGGCCGCCAAAGGACGTGGCCGGGAAAGAGTTTAGGGGTATCAAGTTGACGGGAGAATCGGGGGATGATGAAGGGGACGGGTCCGACAGCGGGGAGCAGTCACTTGTTGAGAGCGTCGTTGTGGGCGAAGACTCGGCAGACTCGGACGCCTGAGTAGAGGTGCTATCGTGGTGCTTGTGAGAGTGGTCCATGGTCGGTCGCAAGGACTGGACCGGGCTGGCCAAGGGCTTTCCGGTGGCCTCCATATCGATCAATTTGGGGTCGACGAGGGTGACGGTCTCTTGAGCGGCGATTGTCTCTGCGTCAAGATCGAAGACTGACATGAAAGAGGGGATTTGATCTTCGTAGATCCTTCTTGCCGCTGCTGACGGCATGGTTCTGTGTACCTTTTGAATGGGCTGCCCGAATCCCTTCTCTCTTTCTCTTCTCTTGCGCGAGGGAAACGTGTTGGCGGCAGTCTCGGGGGACGAGACTGTGTAGGCCGCGAGGGGCAACGTTGGCGTAATGATTAAAGAAATGGTTGCGGCGTTTGGCGTGGAAGGAGCGGGAGTCGCGGTTGATGTTTGTAGAATGAAAAGAAAAGGCCGGTTGGCAGGCGAGCGGGCGGGCGATTGATTGTAGATCGGAGGACAGCGCTGCTGAATCCCGTGGATGGTTTTGTGTCCTCGTCGTCGGCGGGGTGGTTGTGGTGGTCCAAGTCTCTCGGCAGGACCGAAGTGTCTCTCTGTTCTCTAACTCCTCCTCGTACTCGGGGCGGTGCCGCAGGGTGCGCAGGGCAGGTGACCAGTCTCGCGACAGGAATAGGTCAGTCGAGGGTTCGTATGCGGCGGGGGCCCTGGTGGATAGTGGGTAAGAGTAGTAGGACGGTCGTCGTGGTGGTGGTTCGTGAGGTAGGAAGGAGGATAGAGGAAGACGAAGGGGAAGAAGAGTAGTAAGTTTGGTTGGTGATGGAAGAGAAATGGAGAAGAGAGAAAACAATGGCTAGTGGTCACGACGAAAACGGCGGCTCGGGGTTAGCACATGCTGTTGGTGGGAAAGAGATGTGGCACGGTCCGGTCAATACGGATGCATGGAAATCGCCAGGCGGGTATGCGTAAGGTGAGTGTAAGGTAAGGTGGTTGAAGGAAGAAGGATACTGAAGCTGGATTGGATTTGCTTGGTTTGAAAGGCGGCAGAGTATCCGTAGAATTGAGAATAAGGGGAGGTAGTGAATAAGAGAAGAGGGGGTGTTTGTGGTGATTTGGGATTGGGGTGGGAAGAAGGGAAAATGGTGGAAGAGAGACGTGAAGTGGTTGAAAGTTGAGGTGAATGGCGGATGTGGGAAGGGTTCGAGAGAGGAGTACCTAAGGCAAGGTAGAGTTGGGGATGGGCCAACAACTGGAAGGGGAAGGAAAGAGGAACTGGGGCCCTTGGGGCTCTTGCTCTTGCTCTTTGGGGGGGTGTGGGCCGTAGCAGAGAGGGCAGAAGTGAGAACCTGAAGGTGAAGGAAGGCCTGCACGCAAGCGACAACCAAGCGACTGGAGAGTGAAAGGCAGGCCGTCTGTCGCCCAGTCAGTTGCCCTCGTCGAACATGGACGGGCTGGGTTTGGCCTGGAGATGCTAGTCAAGGTCTCAAGGAAGGCCAACGGGTGGTGGGAGGGTACCCCCAGCCCAGGATCAAGTTGCTGGCTGAGGGCGAAGGGCGACCAGGACAGGGGTCCTTCCTTTCCCTGGTATACTACGGAGTAGGTACCACGCAGTAGAGACCAAGGTATCGCAGGAGGCAAGTTTGCGGCAAGAGGTACCTATGGAAACCTTACATTGCACCTGCCTTTCCACTTCCTATGCGGCTGGTCCTCGGTACGTACCTATCCTACCATGCCTCGTCCCCCCTCTCTCTGTCGCCTTCTGTCTGAGGTTCACCTGGCAAAAGTGTCTGAGTGCCCGGTAAGGATTGACGACGAACGTACCTTCTCTGAGCCCTTCCTGTGCCTTTTTATGTCCTCAGGTTAAGGTAAAGTACGGATCACATTAAGTAGCAATTACTACGAATAGAACACCAAGCATTGGATCTCTCCAGAGTGACTACGGATACCCTAAGCATTCGCTTTTCGCCAATGTATCTGGCATAGTAGTCGACACACAACGTAGACGTACGATGGTGAAAGGACAAGAACCACCAGCAACTGGCAAGTCTGGACCCGTACGGAGTACCCAGTGCTAAGGTAGTGGAGAGAGCTCGATGCAAGTGACAGAATTCCCTGTCTAGTCACCGGCCAGCACCTTTTGTCACAGAATGCTGTCCAGAACCCATCGCACGTACGGGTACGGAGTATGGATACCTAGAACGTGAAGGCAGCCCAGGCAGGCTGCAAAAGCGAGGCAAGGCAAGGCAAGGCAAGATGAGGAGGAGAGAGCAAGGCACGGGACACAGACAGGCACAAACTGGAACCCATCTCGACAAAACAAGGTAGGTAGTGCTGGCTGGCGGAGGGGTCAGATCGGGAATTGTTAGTGCGGCCTCGTCTACGGCCTCGTCTGCGCAAGCGCTACCCCCTTAGCTCCAGTATGCGAGGGCGTAGGCTGTAGCCGGAGGTTACTACGTGAGAGCCGTGGACTAGCCCGCCGCCATTGACGAGGACTTGGACTGGTGCCCGTCCTTGGGTTGATTTACTGTTGTTTTAGAGCCGTGGGCACCATCGCGCGACCAAGCCTAGTATATTGTCCACGGGCTATCAGAGTAGTAGTCTGTATCGAACTGCCCGCTCTGTCATCGTCAACACGGCACTCCGCTGTTGTGGGTACGAAGCAACGAACGGACAGACGGGCACAATGTGGTGACTCTGACCTGACACCTGCAATATGCAGAGAACAAGCAGCACAGAAGGCAACCGAACATCAGCACGTCTGTCTGGTTGGGAGTCGTCTGTCTGGACTGACTGATGCCGATGGGCAAAAGAGGGTGGAGGGGCAAAGGCAAGATTCCGGTGTTCCGCTGCCGCCGGCTGCTGCGCTGCAAGATGCAGAGGAACGGCAATGACTGGTCCAAACCCGGCTTCTAGGCCCTGTGTCCTCCTCTTTCCGTGCTCTCAGAGTCAGATCTCTGTCAGCTTGGTCTTGCAATTCACCAATTCAACCAATTCCTCCTTCTCCCCGTGCGAGTTTCTATGGTCCCCCCGCGACTGAGAAAGCGGCAGGAGAGAGCGTGTGTGTGGTGCGCACCTACTGTGTGTGTGTGAGAGGGAAAGAGAGGATTGGCCAGTGGCCGCCCAGCGTAAGTGGAGCCGCCCAACCACACCACTTCCCAGGACGGAATAAGTGGGGTTCATGGCTTGGGGCTTGGTGCGAGTGATCCCCTGGGTCCCTGTGTGTGCCTGGGTCACCCCCAGGAAGTGGGGCACTGGGGCTTCGTCGTGACTGGAGCGTATTTTGCGAAACATGACCGGGGTCTATTAATAGCCCGCCCTCCAGGACCAACTAAGCAAGTACGAATAGAGAAAGAAGGAAAGAAAAGAAAAGGTCCGCAGTCCCAGTCGCGTGCATGCGCCTTGTACTTCGTAGTCGCCCGTCGTCTGGAGGTCGGCGCCAATTTTGGACCAATGGCACGCCGGGGAGTTCCAATTTGGTCACTCCTGCCGTGCAGCCTCGGTACGTACCTGGCCTGTTGGATTCAGTTCATTTCAATCTTTTTGCCTCTTGCCCTCTTCACCACTGCTGGTTCGGGTTCATGGTTCATGGTCTCATGGATCTGCCCAATGTGTGTCCCAGATCCGTTTGCCTACATATATGTCTGTTGCAATTGCTTGCCTCAGTCAGAGTTGTAGTCACGAAAGTAGAGTTGTCGATCAAAAGCTATTCAACACTAAAGATGCTGACCTGCTGCACATATGAAGTGTTCCGTCATTTCTCGCCACTGTTTGGAGTTCTTGTCCCTGATGAAGCTGCTGCCGGCGTTGGTGCCGCGTCTTAATCTCCAGAGAGGAAAAAGATCTGCCAGGGGAACATCTACACACTCCATACACGCAGTAATACCTAGCAATGCGCCGTCGCAGTGGCGGCGGGATTCCGTCTTCCATTGATGGGTGCTTATTTCCGGCTCACTGTCAGTCTAGTGTTTGTTTCTGTGCCTCAAGGCTCAGCGAAATACCTCTCTGCACTTCCTCCTCCTCCGGTTGCGTTGGTTGTTCCACTTCGCTACGAAGAGAACGCCATGAGTTTGAAATTGCTGACCTGAGAACTCCTAATCAACCTATCAAGCTGGCTTCTCAGTGACATGCAGTGGCATGTCTACACATCACACGCACGCACTTACACACAAACGGTCACAGCGATCATACACACTAGTACAACACGCAGACACGGGCTCTCAAGCCATCTGTATCCGTAATACGGGGAGTCATTATTACCGTACGGAGTAATCCAAAGACTAGAAAGAAAATGACAGGCATGTCAAAAAGGAATATAGCTCAACGCCGCCAGGACTGGGCGCAAAGTTGCGGTGCGCAACGCCCAATCACCACTATTATTTCCTCTTAGCAACCCCGAGTGCCAGCGCGAACTCCCGAGCCCCTTGTCTTGTCTTGCCCTATCCAATGGAAGTTTCCGTCTTTCTGCTCTCTGCCTCGCTGAGGCTGTGATACCGAAGAAAAGAGTCTGAACTCTGTAACCGAACAGCCGCCGTCGTCCTGTCCTGCCCTCGGCGGCGGCCTCGTCTCTGGGCTGTCAGATCTCGCCCTGGGTGACCCATATCCCGGCTGTTCCCAGTAATTGCCTGCTACTACTTTTGGCGCAGAGGGCTGGCTCATCTCTGGAGGCGAGAGCCTCCTGGCGTCCTGTGCTTTTTTTTTCTTGCTTGTCTTTCCCTGCCTTGCTCCCCCTCCACCCTTGCAACGAAATACCGAGACTCTGGTGCTGCTTGTGCCCTGCGGTGCTGTGCTTCTTGGGTTCCTTGCCTAAGTGGCTCTCCGGATATTCGTGCACTCTGTACAGTCAGCATTTCCAGTCCACATAGCACATTCCTCACGAGAACCCAAAATACCCTCCACTCAAATTTGTATAGGCAAATTCCGACCGACTCTCGGCCGGGATCGTGGGTTTCCGTGGGTTCGTTGAGAGTCAGTCTGGCAAATGTCGATTGCAGATCATTCCATCATTCCAAGCCCACTATAGAACATCATCATCGCCGGGCCGTGCTTCTCATTTGACAATTGACATGTAGCCAATCTGTTGAACCAGGCCAATATCCTTACCGACAACTGGGTCTTCGATCATTAAACCCAAGCCCACCGACCTGAACTGCCCTAGTCTAGAACATGATGTTTCTGAACCATACTTCGTACGTCTGCGGTTACTACCCACAGAGTACCGACGGCTTGCGCGACATGCCACGGCCACAGCCTGCGTTTGCCCGTTCGTGCCCTTTTCTAGATGCGGCCATCACCAGCCAACCACCGGTTTCAGTTTGAACCACCATCTTTTCGAGCAAGAAAAGCCGCCGCCGCCCTTTGTGGTGCCCGCGGCTCCGGCCTTAGCCGCCAAAACATGCTCGGGATACACGCTGTCCTTTCGCTGTCTTTGCCCTTCTGAACACGCCGTAACTGAACACAGCCTTCTTTGTGGCTCCTTCCCTCGGCGGCAACGAAACGCTGCGGCCGCCTGTAGTGTGTCCTCCTCCTCCCCCTCGAGTCCATTATCTCTCTCTATTTGCACTCATCAGCTCGAGTTTGTCCCTCGGTCTCGCCGCCGGACCCCCAATTGCGGTATTCAGTTGCGCGCGGCCAGGCAAGCAAGGCAGGATGGAGACCTTTATTTCATTTGTCGGAAACAGGTACAGAGGGCTCAGTATCCGTTGGAAGTTGATGGCCCCCCCCTACCTAAGTCGGTAAGAGCCACTATAGAGCTACACCCGATCTAGAATTTTGCAACTTCTCCATAGAGTCCATTCTCTCTCCTAAATCAAGGGACCTTTTGGACGAACGAAAATGGAGGTATCCGACTTTGGGGCTCAGTTGACCTATACTACGGATATTCCGTTCCACGTACAAAGAACCGCCCACCCACTCTGTAGGCGCAGGCTTTTATCTGTCGGCGGCTGACCGAGCAGAGGGGGGAGACGCGTCGTAGCCAGTCCCGTGGGATAGTTCGACGTTCGTCTCCATTCTGTGACCCTCGTCTTGCCAGGGATTAGGTTGCCAGTCACCCCAATTCACACTTCTCACAGGATAACGGCTCGCTACATCTTTCTCGAGTAGAGAGGATCGACATCACGAGTCACATGGAAAAGATACTCTCTTTTCCGGTAGGCTGATTATGAGAAAGAAAGAAAAAGGGCCAATCTCCCAGCTGGCACCCAAGGTTTATCGCTTGACAGGTTGGAAGCGGCTAGGGAATTCGATCGACTCTGGCCTCGTGGCAATACTAGGAACCAGAGACAAGATTGACAAGCCACACCTAAAGGCAACATTCCAGAGTCTCCCAGGGCGGCAGGCCTACCAGAGAGAAAGAGAAGCCGAAGGGGGGCACTCAGGGGCAGACGGGGGGTGGTCGGGTTGTCTTGTCAGGAAACCTTTTTCCCTTTGAACTGCTCTTTTTCATTCAAGTGAGGGCGAAAATCCCGTTCTTGACAACCAGAGACATCCCTCCTCCAGTCTTGCCAGCCAGATCCCTGCGCGTCCTCGTATGGGAGATGCCGAGGCAGGGCAGAGCCATCGTGGCTCCTCCATGGATGATACCTCTACCTGACGGAGGGACGGCTATAATGATCGATATTGTCTCTTTTTCTTCTTCCTTTTGCCAGAATTAGGAACACTATAGCCGGCGGCTCGTATATGTGTGTTCCTCTATTTACCCACGCTCACCGTTCGTCAATCTCTCGCAAGATAGATGGGATATCCACCGTCCCTCTTCGTCCCATGTATTGACTCACCCATCCTCCTCCATGCCCCCCCCCCCCCCGTCTCATACTATAACGGCGGTGATGGTGGGGAGAAGAGGGGGGGAGGACACCGGCGTCATCATTTGCATCATCGCGACAACAAAGCAGTTGAAAGAAACGACGTTGACGTTGAAGAGCCTGGACGCGTTGGTCACATGGAAAACGGAGAAATAAAGAACGCTCGGATGCTGATACAACATCGTGGTCCTGAACTACAAGCAGAGCCTCCTGTTTTTCCCCCTTCCCCTTGTTGGATCACCGCATGAACTCCAGATGGTAACCCCGTCTTTTTTTTGTTTCTTGACAACGGGTTGGACGCTCGCAACACAGCAGGGTCATGTTTGCGGCAGACATTCGGCAAGCGGCAACGTAACACGGCGCGGGCGCCCAGCCAGCTCATCCCTAAAATATTCTCAGACTTGAACCAACTCATCGCAATTTCGCGATCGTAGATCAGGAAAATAAAACTCGGTAAAAAAAAACTGTTAGCGGGAACGACCTGCGAGTCTGCGACAAAGTAAAATCACGAGACTAGGTACGGACACAACAGCGTAGTAGTGTGCGATCGATCTTGCATTCCCTCCAAACCCTTTTAGCCATAGGATATACTATGAGAGCTTTTCCCTATGGTTTTTGTTTTTGTTTTTTGTGGCTTGCTCATCCCGCTGAAGGAGCACTGCAGCAAATGATTCAGGTTGGCTTTTGCCTCGTTCATACTGTGCTGCCTTGCCTCTCTTGGGTGTAAGTGTACAGTGTTCCCACGGTCGAGAGTTTTAAGAGGGAGAGAGAGGCAGAAACGAGTCTGTTGCGAGTCGCCGCCCCCACATCCTGCAGCTTTCCAATCTGGCGCTGCATGGGAGATTGGGAGCGTCGGGCCCTTGGTGTGAAATTTGAAGCTATTTTCCTCGACGTCTTGGCAGAATCTGAAACGAACAGGGATTGAACACCCCCTGAGTCGTCAGGGGGCGTGCGCCTTGGGTTTGATCCACTCCCGCGAGTCCGAAAAAAGAAGTGGCAGCGGCAACCTGCGCCAGAGCTCTGATTGGTCGCAAGGTTGACGGTTGCGTTACGGAGTACTTGGGAAGGAGAATCACCGCCAGCTGGCAACCACTTCCACTTCGTCTCTGAGGTGCAGTCTTCATCACCAACAACCTGGGAAAACACCAAGAACCATCGGCGAGCACCTCGGCTTCGGAAGGCAGGCCCAGAAGCACTAGAATGGAGAGTCCGGGGGACGGAGCCCTGATCACCACAGACCCAGCCAGGCCCCCTTCCTCGGAGCGAAGCAGGAAGGGAAGATCCAATGATCACCAGTTTCCTATCCGTATTTTGTAACAAAATAGTGGCAAAAAGAAGGAGCGGCAACTGCGCCAGAGGGGGGGGGGATGCATGGAAAGGGCAACCAAGGATGGGATATCGAAAAGTCGGTCTGTTCATCCCGCCAACACTCCCATGCCCTGCTTTTCCACAGGGAACATCCCATTCTGCCATCTCTTCCCTTAACTCACCTACCGCAGTACGCATGCGACATTGCTTCATCATCTTTCTTCACAACTTACTCACTCCTCTCCTCTGCAGCATGCGCCATGCCCGCGTCTATTTTAGGCGTCTATCTTCCGCAAATTACGACTCTGCAGGTGACCCTTTCCGGCGTACCACCGATACTCATTACCTAAGTACAGGCTACAGAGGCTATCAACTCTCTGCGCGCCTCATGTACAATCCTGCCACAGGCGAGCATTCTTGCTTCTTTCTACTGCTCCAGGGCTCTCTCTCAAGTTTCAAAACGAGCCACTGGCGCCCCGGCAGATCTTCCACCTGAAGAGGAAATGGGGCCTAC
The DNA here is from genome assembly GCF_030867565.1 of Colletotrichum costaricense. Taxonomy (NCBI): domain Eukaryota; kingdom Fungi; phylum Ascomycota; class Sordariomycetes; order Glomerellales; family Glomerellaceae; genus Colletotrichum; species Colletotrichum costaricense. The sequence goes on along the minus strand of NW_026848261.1, from coordinate 325,090 downwards.
AAGAACCCTCAAATGTCGTTAACCCAGACCCCTTCCCCTGGTCACAGTCTGTGTGACCCTTCTGCCCAGTAAATCCGGGGCTGTTTTAGCTGCCCGGACTCATCTGCAAAAGGACAGCCGGCCGTTGATACATGCTCAAGTCAGTGCCAGTTTAAGCCTCGTTCGGAATTCCCGTTTAATGATGAGCCTCATCAGCTTAGGGCTCGCCGGCCCAGAATGAGAATGAGCAGAAAATAAGGGACATTTTTTCCAGCGCACATCCAAATCTTATCGAGCAGCACCAAGTAATCTAACAAGAAATCTTGTTTGAACCTAGTGGCTATTGCTACCCAATTATGTCACTGCCATCCTGAGCGTCACGAAGAAACACCAGGCGCAAAAGGGCACGACAAACTTCTCGTCTCCGTCTCTCCCCCACCGTGTGCGATGAAGACGATGGCACGATGCACATCATCCAGTTCGCATCGAACTATGCCATTCCCGCCCACTCCGTCCCGTCCGCCATTTCGGTCGGTGGGCTTAGCTCTCCCGGCTCCCGAAATAAACCGTCACCTCATTTCGTCCCGTACGGTCCATGGATACCGGGCGACGCGTATCCTTCGTACAGATAAAGCTTGTGCCAGCGCGTACAGAGTACGTGCGTTCCTTTCAACGCATAACGGTTAATATCAATAAGGCATTCAAAGTCAAGCCCCCCATTTCCAACCGGTGTCCCCTCCACGTCCGTCGTCACGGTACGCTGTGCTGTCACGGGTGGGAACCGTGGGAAGGACCTTGGACCATCAGGCGAACCTCTCGCGTTCACATCTCTACCTAGTGTATATCAAGGCCCATGACAATATCTCCGCCCGATCTCGATCCTTCATTCGACGACCTTGGACCTGCCATCTCCACCGTCTTCGGGTGTCTTCCCTAATATCAATCTACGCCGGAACTCTGCTTCAACTCTCCAACAACGCGCACCCATGTCTCGAGAGTCTGAACTTCTGAAGGCCCCCCCAGTCCGTTTTAATTTGCCAAAGGGGCCCTACTCAGCCGAGCCTCAAATTCATTGCCGTTTTAGGACGGTGCCTGCCCCGAAGACTGTGTTATTGCTCCTAATTCTGATGCCCCGTCGCCCCAGCAATGCAAGACGGACGTTCAGGCAATAGGCATTGACCAGCCAGCCCTGAGCCGCTCTCCCAAGTTCTGGATGCGTAGCGAACGTGCCCATTGCTGTCCTCTTTTGTCGACGTCGTTGCAACTCGCGCCTCGTCAGAGCCTCGTGCTCCAGTTCTCGAACTCGCTATTGTCAAGACGGAGACGACGCTGGGATCGTTCCCGCCCTCCGTCTCCGTCTCGTCTCACCGACCGCGCAGCATTGCACCAACACAACGCACGCCGCGTCTGCTTGCTCAGCCCTGAAAGGCACACGCAAACATGGCGCTGTTACTTCATGCATTCACGGTTCTTTTTCCAGTCCAGAATTTGGTCGGGCCATCCCAGCTTGTCTGCCCTCTGTCTGCGGCTCCTTGCAACCCTGCAGCCAACTCTATCTCATCCACGTCTCCCCGATCACCATCGCTGGACCACAGATATAGTGTTCAGATACGTACAACGCCACTCTCCATCAAGTCCCATTGTCCCAGCCTTGGGCTCTTTGCCGTTGAGGGTCGCGTTGGGCCTCGTCACCTTTACGGTTTCGAACAGATACCGCGTCAGAGGTTGACAGCAACGAATTCCCAATCGTCCCACCACGGGCCGTATCATCAAACGACACTGAAGCCACCCGGGCGACGTTTTACTCGTCGGTCTTCCTCTCTCAAAAAGGGCTCTCTACTCTTCTTGGTCGAGGATCCTCCTCGTCTCAGCTCCGTTGAAAGCACTGGTCTGTGTCTGTCGTCTGCCATCCCAAAAAAAAGTTTGACGATTTCTCTTTCGCCAAACTTGAAGTTGCGGATCAAACACGCGGTTTGCTAGCATGACTGTGGTCCCTCTTCCCTCTCCCCTCCCAGCCCCAGCCCCCAGCCCCCCTTGAAGACAACCACCCCAGGCACAGGCACGGACACGAAACCGGCGACATGCTGTTTCAGCGTCCACCTTTCGTCCACTTCGTTCACGACCACGTCGCCCTAGCGACTATGCACGTGAGTTTCCGAGAACAACAGTAACGCAAGCTCACTCGGTTCGGTAACAGTGCCTCCCCTTGCTCGTGAATCCGTCGAGAAAGACATGGCACAATGGGTAATGATACAACGCGAGGTCCAACATACTTGATCAAGACGGGGCGTGATATCGGGCGCGGGCAGTGAGGTGGTTGTTTCCGGGACGCTCCCTCCACTGCGTGATCCTAGCCCTCCTCACTATTGAATCTTTTCTTGGGACGCAGTTGTCCTTCGTCCGTTGCCGCCGCCGCCGCTGCTGCCTGAGACTACAAGGCAAGGCAAGGCAAGGTACCTCTGACTTTTGTCGATGCGTCCACTTGAACCTTCCCACCACACCAAACCACTCTCCTGGTAACACCACTGCTTGAGAACTTTAGTCTGGCAGTGCCGTGCCTTGTGTGCTTGTTGCTGCGTGTTGCTCCGGTGTAGTGTACTATGTATGTATGGTGTATGATGTGGACTTTTTTAAGGTTGACATCTGTAACCCGATCACGACAATCATTTACAGGGAGTGATCCACGGCCGGACAACCCCTCTTTCTGCCCGGCGCTGCGCGCAACACACGAGGCGGGACGGCCAAGGCATACTCTGGAGGTTCTGCTGACTTTTCTCTGCTGCCTGACGTAGAAACCTGGGTGAAGGTGGTGGAATATGCCACACTTAAGCTGAGCTTTACCACGCGCGGCCCCTCTTCCACCCAATCTCCTCTCTCCTCTCGCAGAGCTCTCAAGGTCTCTCCCCAGGAGCCCGCTCCGGTGAGATCGAGCTCGAAAAGTAAAAGGGATAGTTAGAAGGGTGAAGCTAGCCGACTTAGCTCGGGTAGAAAGGGAGAAAGGGCGCCACCAAGCGACTCGGGAAATCAAGGGTCCTTTTCCCAAGATCAACGAAGTCGAGACCATACGAATTCGAGCCACGGCCTGGCATATCCCCGGAATCTGGTTCAGAATCGACTAGTGCGTGGGAAATGTCCCGTCCGCTGGCGACGGCGGCGACAAGTGGAAAAGAGAGTAGGTGCTGTAGTAGTAGTCTTCGTAGACGGCGTGTGTGGAAAGTCCCGTGTCCGATTAAGAGTCCTGATTCTTCGCTCTCCGCCCGTACGCCCGCCCATGCGCCCCCCGCGCCCTCGGCCGCGCCAGCTCTGCGTTAGACCTGTTTGGTATCGGTGAGAGTGTTTGGAGGAGGCTTTTTGTTGCGATTTACCTACCGAATGCGGAAAGTCTTGCTTCCAGCGAGCGGCGGATGGCGATAACTCAGTATGGATCGGGGGGTAATGAGGATGGAGAGTTCATTAAGTATATGAGGGATCGAGTCGAGTTTCTCTCCTCATCCAACGGCTGGATCAATATTGTCCCATCAATTGTTACGTAGGTCATCATATTCCTTCATACTAGATACTACATAGAGTCGTGTGAATTGCCCGTAATGAGTATTGTCCCTCGAGGTGCCATTAATACCTGGTGAACAAGTTCACTTTATACGCCCCCGGGAGCAAGCCAAGTCAAATCATGTTTATAGTCCTTGAGAGTAATAGCTCGTTCAAGAGCCGTGGTATGTTAAAAGGTAAACTGAGGTGAGGTGAGGTGAGGTGAACTATCAAGTGGCTCTGTCCCCCGTATCCCCGACGCCGATCTTGCTGAGGCGGGGCTCGGAGGGGAGGGGGGTTGACCACCGGGTGGTGCGCGCCGGCCAGTATCCCCGCTTTTTACGTTTGGATGCGCCGGCCTGGCCCGCCGCCGTCGGGTCATGCATGAGTTTGAAGATATTTTGCAGCTGTCCTCGATGTCATCATTCTCTGGCGGAAGAGGTCTTTGTCGTGTCGCTTATGTTTAGTTATTGCATTCCTTTGATGAGACTGAGTGTTCATTTTGGTTCTGCTTTGGTTAAAGAGCTAGGTACGTTATGGAGGACCAGGGCGGATAGGATATGAATACCTTACTTTCAAATAGACGATGGCGGTAAACAGCAAGCAAAGTTTCATTACAGCTGCCCGTAAGCGATGAGGTTTCGGCGGCTAGGCTTTGTCTCCTTGTCTGCCTTGCTTGGTTGTCGTATTCTCTTTGACTGCGTGCGAGGGGGGTTTTTTAGCCAAAGCTTTTTTTCTGTCAGCCGGCCGGTGAGGTCGGTTGCAATTGATCTTTCTACAGACTTTCGAGCAAGTTTACAGTCTTTGTGTACCTCAAGCGCGCGCATAGGGCGAACCCTTTGTGTTCTTCGATTTCGACCTCGAGTCGTAAGGGGCCGGGGTCGTTCGAGAGGGTTCGTGAAAATCTGGTCGAAAGGAGCAAAGTGCAGCTTAGACGTTAAGGCGGCGGCGGCGGAGGCGGCGGTGGTATTGATGATATATAATTCTCATGAACATGTACTCTGGTAATGACGAGTCTCTGGGTACTTACCTAGTGGCTATAATTTTAGAGACGGTAGGTCTGATGGGAATCTCACTACCTTCCTTTTCATGATGAACACCGAGCTCAGTTGAGCATGAATATTGTGAAGTTTCGACTGCTATATGATGCTTTATTCCCTCCGTTTCTCCTGCTTTTGAATCTTGACTGGCTTTTATTTTGAGTCTGCTCTGAGTAGGTAACTTATCTATGGCTACTTCATTACCATGAAATCCTCACGTGCTCTTATAAGGGGCTGAACCTGTGTAAAACTGGCATCGCCTGAAGGCGTACAGCCAGATTTTCAGCGGTCCTCGTACAAAATCGTGAATGTTTTGCTATTGTATCACGATGCTCAGGTATTCTTGACTACGTGGGTGCGAAGTCCGTACGCAGCGTCAGAAGTTTTGGCCCAATCTATCGTCACATGCCATATCTAGGGACGTGAGGGGAATAAATCATGATGTGTCAGTTTACAAATGTTGGAAAAGCTGCCTGCTGTCAAAATTATCTCAGATCCCTCCGTAAAATCTTGATCGAGCGTGCCCATCAGCTAGGTGTCTATCATTCATTGCGCTTTGTGTGGTTCGCGAGGACTTGACTGGAACTCTGGGGCTGCGAGGCCGTCAAACGATTGTACGATTCCATTGCCTATAGTCAAAACACAACTCAAACTATGCCGAAATTAATCTAGAAGCAGGAGGGATTCGCTGAGGGTCGCTGCTGATAAGGCGTCTACGCACACATTCGCAAGACATAACGTACTTGACCACGAAGTGCGTGCCGTTTCTGATGCCATAATACATCATTTCTGAACTCTTTCCAGGTATCTTTTGTAGTCTTTAGCAGCGTTACTTGACCCGGTGGCTTTCCTAAGAAGTCATGCACAGAACTCGGTTACATTTTACCAGATTTTTGGTGAATGGCTAAAGCTTGCGTCATACGATCATTGCCAAAGTGACCAAACTCCAGCCTTATTCAACAAACAAGAGCCCTATTCAGCGGTCTTACGGGAGCCCTCAATGATCTCATCAACTACAATGTTCAAGTTAGATCACAATCAGGGAGCTATTCAAGTCCCAAACCTCATAACGACGTCTCTACCCTTGATACCCTCTGTGAGCCCGAACCTACCTATGCGGGTTGGGGGGGGGGGGGTCAAAAGAGGCCCTTGCTTCTGCCTATTAATGTACTATGCTGTATACGCATCCTTCTGCCCGTATAATGGAGGGAGTCTGTACCAATAGTAAAATGACCTCTGAGGTCAGCATTAATATTCAAAACCACGATACTCTGGAACATCTGTTCTAATTCTCCTCTGTTCAAGTATTCAGAGTGATCATATAAGTATAGAGTGGGTCGATTCTGAACAAGAAAAATAGAAGGAGGAAGGAGCAGTGTGCCCCGGTTGTACTATACACACATACTGATGTGGCTCCTAAATGTTCCGGGAGGTGCCTATGAGGCATAAGGTCATTGAGCGTGCAGTCTGTTGGAGCACTGTTGAACCCCCCCTCCCCCTGACCCGCGTAGGTAGTCTTGCGATGGAGTGGCCTGAAGTCCGAGAATGCTGGATCGGATACGAGGTTGTTGAATTTCCCCTTTGCATTTTGTTGATAAAAGTCACAGGGCAGGAGAGACCAGAAGCCTGGCCACGAGCACTTTTACCTGGTCTCTGCAGGCTTTCTACGGCCTGTCTCAAGCGAAAACTCTGATGAAAGCACATACGGTAGAGAGACTAGATGTCTGTTTTAAAGCATAGAGAAGGAGTATGAGTGATCACTGCCCTGATACAGAACCATTCATGACCGAGACCTGTCTCGTCAACATCCGTCTTCCATCACAAGAAGGCAGTCAAGCTTTCCAACCAAACACCCTTGGCAACAATCAATTCTGAGGATAAAACAGTCTTTTTTCTGTAGTTCTCCCTCAATATTTGAAAATTTGGCAGTCTCGAGTCTGTCAAAGATTTCGCGCCGTTTTTAAGAGGGATGTAACTGGCCCTCGAAATAAGTCTTGTTGACAAAAATCTATCCCAAGAGACTACTGCCCGGTAGACGATACTCGACGGAATTGGAAGATGCCGGGAGTTCTTACACCAGGCTGACGAGGTGTGACGATGTAAAAGTAATTTTGACCATGTCTGCCTGGGAAAACTGCCCGTCAGAGGTTGAGTTCCAATCGTCCTGGTCCTTACCGTAAAGGAACCTGCCAGTGGTTGTAACACAAAGCAATTGTGAATGTTATTTTTTTTATCAAGAAACGATTATCCCCCTTAGCTGAGCACTTATATGGACCAGTGATTACCTGCCTCTCCTACAAGTTTCCTCTTCATGCGCATCTTCCTTCCCTCTGCCTCCCTCCCCAGTGTCATTGATCTGTGGCTCTTCACTCGGCAAAGAGAATGCTATAAAAGACTCCTGAGATCGGGAAGAGTAAGAATTCTGCGTTGCATCACATCGGATACCCAGACTACACACATCTGTTCTGATGCTGATGTGGATCGACACGCATGTTTTACTACCCTCGGAACACCTGACTACCTTTTGATCCGGCTCTTTTGTTCTCTGTGTGAACGCAATTATGATCTATGACAAATCGGAAGTAAAACTAGTTACGATAGTGCTGTTGAGAACTAACTTTCAGGCTCACAAGATCAGGTCGGAGACGGGAAGAACATTTTCCCTGCCGGCTTGAGATACTATGAAAACCTTTATATGCCCCTTGATTTCCACGGTGACTTGACCCGATATCTGGCATTCGGCAAGGTGAGTTCGAATGACCCAGTTTCTCTATGAATCTACTCACGTACTAGAAGGTACCGCTACTCCGAACAGCGGTAGAACTAATGGAGAAGAAGACAATACGTGTATAGAACTAGGAAAGCGCCCCTATTCCCATAAGATATGAACTCAAGGCTCTATCATACGACAAATTCTTCATCTTTTTTCTCAGAGATACCAATCTCAAACACCCTAAAGGACGACAGAAACGCCTCGAGCCTCGAAAAACCTCGACGAACACGAGCAAACCACAAAACGCGGTGACCAGAGAGGGAAAGTCACACGCTCGATTCAACATCCTCAACCATCACGACACTAGCGGTCGTCAATCTCACTATGAATCAATACACTGCAGCCGAAGGACCTCCAAAAGCCTGTATGTTTCCGCCCTTTGAGTCAAACCTGGGCTACCACGGAGTCGACCTTTGCAAAGGTCGATGTGGAAAGCCTGTTATCAATGGCATTTGGGGGATGGTTTCTTAGCAAGGCCATCTAAGCTCGCAATTAATTCCATCGCCACCAGAATGTCAGAAACACCGCAAAAACGGCTATCTTGGATCAATCAGCAGTGCCACCGTCCTCGGCATCAATACTACCGCTCCTTGGACAACACGGGCCCTTAGATACCTCCAGTAAGCAAGCCCACCCACCAGCCTTATCAGCTCTACACCTCTCCGGAGATTTCCTCAGCTCTGTAGATTCAAGGCGGACAAACCTTGAACTGAGAACAAGCCAAGATCTAGATGCTCTTCTCACGAGGTTTTTCTTCGCTCGCCGTGTCTCCGAAAAGCTTGGCCCGGACAAGAAACCTCGGATACCGGAAGAGCCAAGCGTACCAAGACCAACAGAACTTGTAGGAGTTCACAGATCGGATGGGTACTTACGATTCTCTTGCGAACAAATATCGTATGGATGTTGGCAGTTCCTTGGCGGACGAAAACCGCCCTTCCCATATCAGATGGGAATCTACTGAGAGGAGCATCATATTCGGCACCATCAACACAAAATCCCAATCACGCATGATGTTGAATAAAGTCCCAGAGTAATAGGAAAGGATGGAGGGGGGATAACGTCCTCATCATTCACGCTCGCCTCGGGAATCCAAAGGAGGGATGCAGAGTTGGGATGGAACATCCGTATACCATTCCCTTCAGGTAGGTCAAGGAAGAAGAGACATACAGGGCTGGTGAGGGTGGCTGGGTGATCGAGGAGAACCACGACTGAGCAACGAAGATGGGCTTCAAACCAGCCAAGAAAGTACTCACAAGAGCCGGATGTCAGATAATGCGTCCGATCAACCGATGGCTCTCATGATTAAACTTCGCCCTGCGAATAAACTTTTGGAGACGGGATGACTGCCTACCCGCCCGTCCATCCGCGAGCTTCAGAGGACATGATATCTCGGATCGAGCCTCAGAATAAGGCTCTCTCTTGACCCTTTCCTCAAATCTAGCCTTCGGACTTATGACATCCGATTCAAGTTGCAAGGCTTCTTACCCTTTGTTGCAGTCATCATTGGAGAGCAATCAAGGACTCAGCCGGCGACTTGACGGCAAGCAAATCGCGTATCAGAATATGAAGATGCGTTGGTCAACTGCACTCCAAGAGACGTCCATCATTCGAGAGTATCACGCAATGATAACGATTACTTCGTAGGGAATAGACGCAACAAAGAGCATCGCATAATCCAATACTTGGATATGCTTGACAAGAAAAGGGGGAAGATGCCCGGCCACGCAAGCCTCAAACAAGTTGAACTCTCAACCGTGAGATCGAACCCATGGTTCGTCCAGAGTGCCCGCCTCCAGACATACGACTCAAGAGATATAGGAGGACCACATAAATGTTTCGTTTGGTTCCGCGCATTCGAGATCCGTGGATGCTGGCTAGCGTTATGAGGCCATAGCCACTCTTCGGCCGTGACTGCCTTTCCTCGGGATATGTTTGCCGACTATATGTGAGGTTGTCTATGTTCACCGGAACGTTTACCGAAGTGTTCCGGGGTCTATTCTCAACTAGGGCTTACTGGAATTTGACGCCCATCAGACTTGGATACATAGAAAATTACTGCGCCCTGTTCAAGCACCCGCTTCGTCAAAGACCGCTAGGTGAGCTTATTCACAGGTCTTCCCGACTTCATTGGACTTCCAACTCATTTTGCTGACGCGCAACCATCAGGCGGGAAGACCGTGCGGCTGCAAGTATCCCTGCTCGTATCCGTACGAGAGGAGGAAGAACCGGACCATTGCGAACGCGGCTGATGGGCCCATAGTGTTCTTGTTGTGCTGCTGGTTTCGAATCCAAGGGAGAGGATTGCCAAACGACCCAAGTGATTCTATGTCGATATGTGATGCTCATTAGCGACGATCAAGTGCACCCCTGCGTGTTATGACAAGCAAAGGGAAACTTTCTTTTCAAGCAGTGTAAAGGGGCAATACACCACTACGGCAAGGCTCTTCCTTTCGATGTCAGAATATGGTCGGCAGAAGGCAATGTATCCGCTGTGACCGTGGAATGCCGCGGACAGCGGTAGCCGCTCAAACTACTTTTAGGACCCCGGCGATGGTGAAGGTAGAATCATCTTTGGCCGAAGAAGTGATGGGACATGCGTGCTGATGCATTTGATAAGTTCTATCACTGCTTCTTGGGTGGCAGCAGAAATAGTTTGAGAGCATGGTTTGGTTTAGTGTCGCACGACTGAAGAAATGCAATGCATGTCTCGTTTGATGTGGTTGGAAGGTTGAGACACACTCGATGCGGAGTGCGATGTGGCTTTGGAGCCACAGGAAACCGACTTTCTCTAGAATGTGATATTGCAGCCGATCTTTCACACGACTCAGTACTTCTAAGTTCTGGAACCTAGGAAATTAGTTGATCGCCCCAGCTGTATTCGTATCCAGTTCAGATATACGAACGGGCGAGCGGTATTGCGTTTCCTGCTTGAGCTTTGCGTGGCTGGCAATTCTGCACCTCATCGAAGTCTCATTCTAGTATCCTGGTCGTCGAGCCCCGGTTTGACGGTGATCGGCATCGCTAGCGTCTCCATCTCATAGGGACAGCAAATATCACCCAGGTTGAATCCATGTTTGCTTTGCGTGGAAGCCAACTATGCCATTTGGACACCTCCCCAGCAGCAACAATTAGTCCAGAAGAAAGGCCGTCGGAGAGGCTGCAAGCACTCGAGTGGTAGCACAAAGAATAAAACTGGCTGCGCGTTGGCGCGGATAACACAGTGGCGGGTGTTTCGCTCCTCCTGCATGTTGGGAGTCAAGTCACTGGTGATGACCTGCAGACCCCTTGTGACTGCATATCCGGGGGTCTGCATTCCGTAATGTCATTTCTCTGCCGTGGCGAGGAGTCGAGGACTCGGATCTCGAGGAAGTGGAAAACTGCAAAGTGACAGGTCGGCGCCGTCGCAGGTGGATTGCGAGGAGAGGAGCTCGAGCCTCGTCCCATGTTGCATTGGTGCCGACTAGCTTGGAGGAAACAGAAATTAGTTGGGGAGCACTGAGCGCAAAATGACAGAGGCACCCTTTGGCAGGCAGCTGTCAATCAGACGTCTGCATTTGCGGCCGTCGTGCCCCCACGAGTCCGAGTGTGAATCCAAAAGATTTGGCTGCGAGGTTTCGTCTGTTGTCTGTTCATACGGGTAGATCATCTCAAGAGACGAGCCCGATGTGACTAATCTTCGTATACCTAGCCATAAACGAGTGGAGTGCCGCCTCATGCCTCGGAATGCCTATGTTCTTTCGATCGAATTTGGCACAAATTACCTATCACCTGATCCCCCTATCTTGCCGGCCGTTGAGAAGGGTTTGCAAATTCTGCCAGCGTTATACTCAGCTCTCTATTGCGAGTGTTTTTTTCCTGCTCTTATACAAAGATTGGTACGCAGTCGACAGGATCCAGATTCTGCGACTCGGAATCTTGGAGCAGTAGGGACAGAGTAGCAGCGCTGCAGCATCGATGTTCCATGTTTGAGACAGGCACGAGTCCAAAGCCCGTGACCTCTTTGGCTTGGTTTGCAGCTGAAGTTGAGAAACGCTAAGACGACCGTCAGCGATGGTTTGACCGAAGCTAGAGGCTGGCTTGGAACCGGTCGAGGAGCCATCCCCTATTTCAGCTGGGCCAACCAGCCACCTCGAACGGTCGAGCTGTGAGTGACATCAAAGACCCCTGGAGGCTTGTTGCCCGAGAGCCGCAAATCCCTGTCCTCACAGCTCATTTGTCCTGATTAAGGTGCTGGACTTCCCTGCGGCATCTCCACCAAAATGGTCTTGGCCTTTTTGTCTTCTCAACGGCGGGACTCGGGGCCTTTGGTCTGTCTGGTATCCGTACCTGTGAGAGGGAGAGAGAGGGAGAACCCAGGTTTCGAGCATACGATATCTTTAGAGATGATGAGAAGCAGTCGAAGCAGTCGCGGCTGAAGATCTGGATCATACGTACGGAGTACGCCGTGAAGTAGAAATATGGTGCCAGTATTCCGTACTCCTGACAGTGCCTGTCCATGGGTCTATAAACAAAATCTATGGCTGGTGGATGTCGAGGTTAAGCGGAGTGAGGGAAGAGGGCGGTGTGTTGATGATTGGTGCCTCGACCCATTTCACTGCTCGGCAACGAAATCAGAGGGACAGGTTTACCGGAGAGGTGGCGGGAGCGCATACGGCCCGCCATAGGGATCCACGAAACCCATCTGCTGGCGGCTTCTGGATGGTTGTCTGCCGCGTTGAAGTGGTGCATTGTGGATGCGGTTGATATGTATGTCGCTTTTGGTGGCCGGGGTCGTCAGGCGAGGATCACGGCTGAAGCCTGAAGCACATGGGCATCAGTCAGGACTCAGGACTCAGGAACCGGGGCAGGCGTGGAATTGTGACGAGGTATCCGTAAAATGTGCTGTACTTGCTGTATGCCAGGTCTTCGAGAGGGTAGTATCCGTAGCATCTAGAAGCAGAAAGTTTGAGACGAGGTTGAACAGAGTTACAAATGAGCGGTAGTATCTGCTATGCTGGATCGAAGTACGAAACACGCTTTGCTTTGCATCTCGAAGTGGTGTGACTGTAAGTGAGGTGCGAATAGATGTATCGTCAAACGGGAGGTTCCGGTCTAAGCTGTTCACTCTTTCCGCAAGAATCTGTCGTAAATGGCAGGCCCCCGAGGAATATCGTCACCCAGTCGGCGAGAACAGAAGGGACATGATCAAATGGGAACGGACGAACAAATACGTATTTGTAAGTACTCAAGGTACGCAGCATTATCCACAGGCCAGTTGAGGTTTCCAGTAGAGTGGGATACCAGTGTACGGGTAGAGGTACCGGAGGGACTTGAGAAGAGGTCCGAGCTGTTCAGGTCTTGTAGCTGCAGGTTGAAAGTGATGGGATGAGGCATCCATATCCACATCCATACCCGTTCGTACAGACGGGTATCTGGAGCACGCAACCTGGATACCAGGTACTGGATGATGCCAGATGGCAAGGTAAGGTAAAGTAAAGTAAAGTTGCGGTGGCCGACGAGATACCTGAGGTACCTTGCTTTGCCGGGTCTGTTTCTCTCTCTCCCCGCAGAAGGCAGAGAAGACGACAGAAAGAGCAAAGGAAGAAGAGGAGCAGGAAGGAGGTGTGAGTGGGAAAAACATGTAGTCAGTCAGGTAAGGTAGACGACGATCCATGACCAAACTTCCTCTTTCTTTCTGATCTGACTTCCATTTTTACCTTTGCCCTTTTTTAGCTTCTGTCCCATCTTCTTCTTGTCCCGTCCAGTCCCCGAATCGACTGCAACTTTCCTTCTCCCATTTGTCTATCCGACTGTCTGGATTGGGCCAGACCTAACCTTTTGAGGCAAAAACCACACACCACACACCAGAAACAAGACACCAGGCGAGGAAGCCGTTGCTTTCACACCCCTCCTTCCTGCTTCCTCGATCCGCATTCGCACTGGACTTGTTCACGACGCTCCTTCCTGCCGATTCTAATACTAATTTCGAGCTCCCGCTCTCACAACGCTCTCTGCCGTCTGCCATCTGCCTCCTCCGCTCCTTCTGCCACCAGCCCCATCGCTCACTCATTTTCGTCCAATTCCACCCTTTCCCACACACAACTGAGTTGTCCATCGCATCGAGAACGCCGGGCGTCCACCACCAAACACTCCTTGGATTTCCTACTCTTCGACAACAGCGACAACCTTTAATAAAACACACGCACACGCACACGCACACGCATGCATCTGCTCTCCCACTTGCAACTCACGAATACCGCAAAGCTCCCACGCCGCTAATTCGCACACTCGCACACTACTCCCACGTATCACCCGACGAGCCAGTGAGACACTTCCCGCTAGACGCCGACGTGCATACGCCCATCCAAATCATCCGAACGAACACCTGATGGACGATCGGAACATACACATTGTAGTACATCAACTGCTAATTGCTAATTAACGAGAGCAACGATCTACTCATACTGCCCGCGAAACTACCTACACACGACTTCACCAGGAGGAGAACCAGCAAGACGTGGCAGGGGAGAAAGGTTGCTTCGACATCTGGAAATTAGACACACGCACGAACCGCTAGAGGCCCAGAGGGGACAGCAACAACGAACATCCCAGAGTCACAAAATCTGCAGCATTGCAGAACCACAAAAAAGAGTAACCGTTGGGAGACGAAAAAAAGAAATAACGATAACGCTTATCAGCAAACAAACGCCTGCAGGCGTGCACACACCACTAATCGACCCGTGAGCCACAGAACGCGACCGGTTGCTCATTGGACGGGGTGGATTCCCATAGGAACTGGCCCTCGACTTTGGTGGACTGGGGTCAGTCAGAGACAAACAGCGCAAAGAGCTCACCCCCGGCCCAGGGAAACTGACGAAAAAAAAAAGAGGGCGAGGACGAAAAAAAAGAAGGGGAAGAAAAACAAAGGAGCCCGGCCAGACTCGCAGGCGCAGCGACCGAAGCGAATTGAAAGCGGACCCCGAACCTGGATTTCCTGACTGAGAGAGAGAGCAGAGGCACCACCCGACCCCTAACAGCCCCCCCCCCCCCGACGCGAACATGGCCACGGCCACAGCAGCACCGCCAGCACCAGCACCCGCACCCGCAACAGCAGCACCAGCACCAGCAGATGGTGGTTTCGAAGCTGCGGGCCATGCCCCGACTCTGAATCCCACACAGCTCTCTTCTGCTACGGTATCCGCATCCGCGTCCGCGTCCGCGTCTCCTTCATCCTCATTCTCTTCGCAAAGTGCTGTTGCATTCCATACTCCCTCACTTTCTGCGACATCTTCAGCAAATTCACCTTCTTCACCTTATCACGCACATCGGCTGAGCCACAACTCGTCCAAGCTTCCCGCTTTTCGATTCGCCGACTTACACAAGCAATACCAATCCCCACGCCTAGTGCTCCCCTCACTACTGCACCACATCCCGCTGTCGCCTGTCTCGCCTAAATCGACTCCAACATCCAACGAATTTCACTCGGCACCTGCGATTGGCACTGCCACCGACACAATCACTTTCACCAACACAGTCGCCCTCACTGACACTGACATTGGCATTGGCATAACCACCGACACTGACACCGCCTCTCCCACCACCCTGCCAACAACGTCAGACTTGCAGCTGCACCACCAGCAGCCACAACAACACAACGTCGACCCGGAAAACAACATCCCACCCCAAAACACCCACTCGACTTCACTTCGACTACACGATCGGCGTCCCTCCCATCGCCAATTGTCCCAGCTCTCACCTCGGATTTCGAGTCCTATCCACGAACTGCCCGAGTCGCCTCCAAAACTCAGCCCTCGTTCCCGCGCATCAACGTATCAGGTTGCTACTCAGTCCACCCCTGCAGCTTCAGCCACCTCACCAAGACGGCCCGCGTCTTATCCCGACCGCCCCGTCATCGTGCAGTCCATCTCATCCCACAGCAACGTCGCAGATCTCAAGACACCTGCTGCCCCTCTCTCCCGACTGCAAACTCGACGTGCGGCTGCATACCGATCCCGCGAGTCGAATGCGACCGATAGCGAGTCACCATCCGCAGATACCGATCACTCGCAAGCCCCCGACACTCCCGACGACGTCGCTCAACCCCAAGGCGACAAAACAACAAAGGACTGGGCCAAGGGACAGCGTGAGCTGATACTGCCAAAGACTTTGGAGAACGCAAGCCCGACAGATGAAAAACGAAAGTCGATAGCCTCGCGACCCCCCGTATCCTTCAAAGCCACCACCGCCAGCACCCCGACCACCTCGGTGCGCGTGGCTCCCATCCGTTCCTTTCGCTCATCCGGGTCTCGTCGAAGTCTGGGACTTGACAGTAGCACCTCCACCATGCGCTCTTTTGACTTTGGCGACGACTACGCCGACTCCAATCAGCGCGACCGCACTCTGCGCGCCCTTGAAGGACGACGCGACGATGACTATTCGCAAATGACACCGCCGTTGTCAGCCGACGCCGACGACACGACCGGTGACGTCTTTATGAAAATCGCCAGACAGGAACCAACGCGCCGTGGCTCTAAAGAGGTTGCGCCAGCGGAGCAGCCAAGTGCCATAGTAAGTTTAGCCATCTTTCATGGGTTTGCGTTGTTGTTTCGGGAAATATGTTAGCGCGATGCAAACGGCCGTGCCCTGCGATGGCTGGCGTCTGTTCGCCACGATATCAAGCCGTCTTCCCGTATCTTTTTGCTTGATCTTCCCGCTCTTCCCACATTTTCCTATTCAAATTCCCCTTTTGGATATGATAGTCCACCACCTCTCTAGCGCTGCTTCATTTCCCACGCTCCGGTGACGCTAATCCAGGCGTACTGGATATGTTGATAGAGTTTCGCCATGGATGAACGTGAGCTTACTGACGATGAACAACAGGCCCGTGTCGCAAGATCTTCGCATCGCCGACCCCTCTCCGCTGCTGTTCCATTGTCTTATCATCATCCTGTATCCCCACCCCAAATCAGTCGCCGTCTGTCCGATCAACAAGAAACCTCCAAGAAGAGAATACGCCAATCGTCAGAGGACGACAGCGCTGCTGACCCAATGGCTCGCGCGTTGGCGTACCGATCGCCTTTGACCCGAGACCGGCCTTCATCCGCGCATCCCGGCGAAGACCTTGGTCGCGTAAAGACATTCCATCAATCTTCGTCTCGCTCAACCGTCAACACACCCCGGTCCTTTACCTTTCAGGATCCGATGGGAGAGAACTCTCCATATGCACGGAGAAGGCCTTCTTTGACAGACAGCAACACCGGCTACTCTGCGCGCAGCTCGGCGTACAGACAATCCAACTTGTCATATGGCCAAACGCGTACGTATAACTCTTCGCCATTGGTTCCTAAATCGATAGAAGCACCACGCACCGAAACGCACCAAGACGCAGCAACGACAGTCGAGGGAACCGAATCGACGGCGACAGCATCGACAAACGCACCGTCGACAGTGTGGGATGAATTGGATGATCTCAAGTCCCGTATCCATCGCCTGGAATTGACCGGCAAGTTACCCAAGACGTCGGGCGCCGCAATGTCAAGAGCCTCAGACGATCGCCCGCCGACCGCAACTAACACGACCATGTCCACCTCGCCGAAACGAGCTTCCGAAAGCCAGCATCCCCACACCGACGCAATTAGCACGACGTCTTCACAACGCGAGGTCCAGCAACCCATCCTTCTTTCTGCTGTCAATAAGTCCAAGCCATTCCTTAGTGAAGAGGTGGCCAAGGCACTCGAGGTGGCAGCAACAGACGCCCTGGCACTGGCCAACATGATGGGGACGGCAGGTCAGCCCGGGCCCATCTCCAGCGGTGCCAGCACAATTGGCGTCGGCACCAGCCTGACGGATCGTCAATTGCGACGCAAGGCTGACAGCATCTGCCGAAGCCTTACAGAGTTAGTCCTGGCATTGAGCGAAGAAGCGGCTGGCAACAAGACTCTCCAAGTCAACGTTCCTACACCAAAAGAAACGACGACACCCGTCACACCAACTATCAACAAGACCTTCACCGGCGGATCATCTGGCCAGCGACGTCCTAGCATAACGTCCGCCGAGCAGCAGACTCTCCCGAAGGCCAATGCTACCACGGTCACGAGCCCGAGGGCCCTCTCAAAATACGAAGAGAGGCGCAACACCATGCTTAACCCGGTTTCGCTCCCCAGTCCCAGGTTTGCTCTTCCACCCGGCACCATTCCTAGTACCCCCGGCGACAGCAGCAAAATGGCGAACCGAAAGTCATCCTTGTTCATTGGCCGTTCGCGCCGTGCTGTTACCGAAGAGCCTGAGGATGGCCGCAGGTCTTCTATGCTGAGGACCCGACGAGCAGGCACAGAGGAGCCGGAGGATTCACGCGAAGCAGCAGGCCGCGAGAATGGACGTCAAACGTCACTTCTTCGCTCACGGAGGGGAACTGTGGGCGGCGAAGACGAAGATGAATCTAGATTTCGTGCCCCGTCCCGCGCTGCTACAGAGCTCACCACACCGGCCCGCGCAGTCTCTCATACCTACCTCTCAAACACCAACTCCAACGAACTCTCATCACCAGCTTCTTCTGCCCTGCCTCGCAGACGGTTCGGAGCTTCCTCTATCACTTCTCGGCTGGTTGCGCCTTCCACACCATCGCTGGCGACGCGCCGATATCTGGAAAGAACTCCAGAACGCGAACAACCTTCCTCGGCTGAGAAAGTCACCGAAGAACGGCCGCAACAGGTTGTTGCGCAGCCGCGACACTTCTCTCTCAGTCACACTTCGTTGCTGAACCGGGCTAGCAGCATTAGCCGCAGACCGAATCGCGACAGCACGATAACGAATTCATCAACGGCTGCTCAGTCGGGCAGTTACCGATAACGTCTTTACGAATCACAGTCACACGGATGAATGTATCATAGATGTCTTATTCTCACGCTGGCGTCATTCTTGTTTTGCATATGGTAACACCGCATGGGCTCGGCAGCGGTTACTCTGTACTTGTATGACAATCCACGAGGGAAGGCCGATTGATTTCTTGGGATCCGCCTTTCCCGTTAAAAAAAAAACAGGCTGGAGTAGAGCATTTGTATATCGGGCAGTCCATAGGAAACAAAAGGTCAAGGACAGAAGCATAGGATGCTTCTGACTTGTTTGGTCAATTTTTTTTCTCAGCTTGAGACTACGTGATGTTGTAAGAGATATGACGTTTTGCGCATAAGGTAGGATGTAGATTCCATGCAACTGTGAGCATGTACATCTGGGACGCCTCAGCGCTGCGATTGAGTTTGGTCACATCGCCAGCGGACCAGCCATAAACACGCCAGGGCCCTAATGCGTGAGCGTCCGAGGCCGCCATTGCATCCGTTGTATTGAGAGGTATTTGGTTGAGCTGACAAGTTGACTCACCGGCGGCGAGACCAAAAGGAAGTGAAAGTATGTTTGACAGGTGAAGGGGGGCTTTGTTCATTGGATGAGCCACTCACCATGGAAAGGAGGGCTGTTTTTTTAAGCGGGTCTTGGGCCCAACCCAACTCCGACTTCACACATCGACCGACCTTACCTGCATACACTGAGGTTTTATACATAAGACGTCTTACACGCTTTCTTCTCGTCCAACGTCTTCACACATGCCAAACCGCCTCATTGGATCTTCATCTTCTTCCAGACGAATCAAACAGCTCGCTTCTCGTGGCTTCAGTTCAAGGAGACCGCCGAGTTTACGCTCCTCAGCGACGTTTGCTACTCAGTCGCGGACCCCACTTGCACCACCTTCCTCGACCGCGAGAGGGAACACCAGAAATTACACCAGGTGGAGGACGACTTTTGAACCTCAAAGGTTCACCGGTTCAATTTTGTTTCCGGCTCACTTTAGATCATCGTGGGCCCAGAAAAACGGAGAAATGGCCGACCAATTTGAAGAGACTGCCCCCGCGGCTGGCGACAGTGCGCAGCAACAGAAGAGAGGGGGAGGGGGACGCAGAGGCGGAAGGGGAGGCGGTGGTGGTCGAGGAGGGGGTCAGCCGAGGGAGGTATTGGTTTCCAAGGCGCTTTCGAAGCTTTTGAGGCACCAGGCTGAGAACGCGGGTCTCAAGCTTGACGAGGGCGGGTATGCGCCTCTGGACAAGGTGGTGAGTCTTGAAGAATTCTAACTTCCCTTTTCGTAAATGAGAGATGATAAGAATCAGGGAAGAATTTGTCTTCTTGGAGGGTAGACATGATGGTTCTCCCGTCTCATGGTCAAACTCATCAACAGCTACTAACGAGGATACAAAAAGCTCGCATACGGTCCCATCAAGTCTCTCAAGGTAACCTTTTCCGACATCCAAGCCGCGGTCACGACGTCGGACAAGCAGCGCTTCGCACTCAAGCTCAACCCCACGGCGGCGGCGGCGGAGACGAGCGAGGAGCTATCGACCGAGCCCTCGGACTGGCTGATCCGCGCGAACCAGGGCCACAGTATCAAAGTCGAGTCGGCGGGCCTGCTGACCCCCCTCACGCTCGAGGCGGGCAACGTGCCGGCGGTGGTGGTGCACGGGACGTACTTTGCGTTTTGGAAGCAGATTGAGGCGTCGGGCGGGTTGAAGAGGATGGGGCGGAACCACGTCCACTTTGCGACGGGGTTACCCGGCGATGAGAAGGGCGTCGTCAGCGGGATGAGGAAGGATGCCGAGGTGTTGGTGTATGTTGATGTCGAGAGGGCGTTGAGGGAGGAGGAGGGGATTAAGTGGTGGGTGAGTGAGAACGGGGTCGTGTTGACGGAGGGGGATGGGGAGGGGGTTGTGCCGTGCCGGTTGTTTAGGGAGGTTGTTGCGAGGGACGAGGGGAGCGGGGTTGGTGTGCTTTGGAGGGATGGGGAGAAGGTTGGTGAGTTGCCTGAGGGGTTGAGGATGAGGGCGCCGCCTGGGAAGGGGAGAGGCGGGAGGGGTGGTGGTGGTGGTGAGAGAAGGGGAGGGAAGGCTTGAGGTGGTGATGGTGAAGCGGAAGAAAGACCTAGACACATTGCAGAGGGACAGATGGGTTAGGCATAGACATGTGGTTTCCGCGAGTTGCAAAAAGGAGGACTCTTAGGATCTACGGCCCACTAACCTCAGTTTGATGAACCTCCGGACCGCGAGTGCAGAAGACGTCCTACCGTGGCCATTTATAAGACTACTCGTTTAAGTCAAACGTGAAGAAGGATATAAGTTATGATATGGGTAGCTGGCGGTCCTTTCGCAACTTCCCCTTAGCAAGTCTCATGAAAGCGAAGCGATTGTTGCTGTGCTGTTGGCATACTTTTGGCCAACGAACCTCGACCCCCTATGTATCTCTGCGTTCAAAGCTCCTCATATCTGACATGCCCCCTTTCCACAAAGGTGACTCGCAAGAATCCATCTACAAGCTCATAATCACCACTCAAGTTTCCATGAAACCGCCCGAACCATCGCCCCTATCCGTCATACAATCACTTCCCTAGCAGAAGCTTAGCCGTCCTCTCCCTCTTCACGACCTCCCCCTCCAACCAAATCACAATCGCATCCGCCATCCTCTCCCTCGCAGCCTTCTTATGCAACACCCGCCGGACGGTACCCAGGTCGTCCGGGATCCGCGGGTTGCCGTCAAAGTCGGCGCGGCCGTCCCAGAAGTCCTCGAGCGCTGGGTCCGGCGTCAAGACGTACCGCGGCACGGGGAAGTGGAGCTGCGCGCAGAGGTCGCGGACGCGCTTCTCTGCTGATGTCGTTGCTGTTGCCGACTCTTGCTCTGGCGTTGCAGGTGTTGATACCCGTGCTGGTGTTGAGGTTGGCACGGGAGAGATGGCAGGCGTGGAGACCTGGGACTGCGCCGTGGCGGCGGCGGGGGTGGTGATGAGGACGCCGGCGCCGCCGAGAGAGGGTGTACTCGCCGTGGATGTAGTCGTCGAGTCTTGGGCGGCAGCGGAGGTTGGTGATGCTGTCACGTTGAGGGGGAGAGTTGATTTCGGCGCTCTGGAGGGTTGAGTGGATGTGGGAGGTGATGCTTGGTGACCGGGAAGACTGCTGCTAGTGCTGTTGCTTGCGGTGGTGCTGGTTGCCTGAGCTGGTAGCGATGGAGATGTCTTTGGAGGTTGGTTTGTGTCCTGCTTCTTCCTTGACGCGTCGGCACTGCTTTCTGTTGGCGGCGAGCTCGGCGGGGATCTCTTGGAGGGTAGGACTGACCCGGACGAGACGCCACGACTAGGAGAGGGAGAAGGAGCTGGAGCTGGAGCTGGAGCTGGAGCTGGAGCTGGAGCTGGAGCTGGAGCGGAAGCAGCAGCGGCGGCAGCGAGGGCAGCACTAGCAGCCGGGGCAAACGGCTTGGGAAACTTTGGCAGGTCACCCGAGGGCATCATGTGCCCGTTGTCAATGAGCCACTCGCACGCTGCTTTGGCCGCCCACTGCTTCGCGTCCTTCTTGCCCGGAAAGGACGGGCCGGCGCCGCCGCGGGAGACGTCTTCGCCGGCGTCCATGCCGTAGCCCGGCTGGGGGAAGACGTCGCCGGTGCTGTCAAACGTTGCTGAGCAGGCCCAGCGGAGCTCTTTGGCCTTGCCTAGGCCCTGTTCCTGGCGGGCTTCGTCGGTGAAGGTTACTTTTTGGTTTCTGACCTGTTGAAAATCTGTATGTTTTGGATATTTGATTAGTATGGGTTTGAGGAAATCAAATTCGATGAAGGTGGTTTAATGCTTCGGATCAAGAGAAATTCTGATGCTCTGGGGTTAAAGGGGAAGAGGTTGCTTTCCCGGCCTCGAATAGATACATGATCCGATGCGGAGAATGAGGGAATTGTAAAGAGAAGTGTATGGTGTATAAGGAAAAGTGCTTCAACTCACGATTCAACAGGCCGAGCCAGTTCGTTTTACCCAAGTCCGGTTCCGGTCGCGGGGCCGGACGGAGGAGGATGGCGATGGCCGAGACCTCGTGATCCGTGAGCGGGGCGGGGCGGCCGTGTTCTGCCTCGAAAGCTTCCTTGCCGGCAATGTAGGCTCGGAGGGCCGACCAGTCTACGCGCTGGACGGCTGTGCCGTTTGATGACGGGTCTCCTGCCATTGCGTGTGTATGTTGCGTGCGTGGGTGTGAGTGTGCGTTTCCGTATGTTAAAGTTGCTGCGGCTGCGGCTATGGTGCGCGCTATGGTCTTTGGTTTTACGGGTGACGATAGGTTATGAGTGAAAATGAGAGGATGTCTATGTGGCATCTAAAGCTGAAGAACATGAATGGGAATCATGTTGTATTCCATTAGATGTTCTCTTCTTGATGTATGAGAAGGAGGAAACGGAGGGGTTGAGACGGGTGAAGGTTAACCACGTTGGTGGGGTTGCGTTTTCTGGCCGCTCTGTCCAGTGTGGCTGCTTCTCTTGGCTGGGCCAAAACGGTGTTCTGCAGGAGGCTGCCACTTCTGCGTGGTGACGACCGTGACGCACCTGCAATGGAAGTCAACTCAATCTGGCGAACGTGATTCGTCGTTTATCCGCCCATCATAGATGTTGGTTTAAACATTATTGCAGCCTGGTCTTCAGCATACCTAATGTTAAGACTGCAGGTTTAGTATGACTTCAGATGACTTTCAAACGACATGTATCAACTAACACTGGGCAGCCGTAGAATACGCGATATGACGAGCAGTAAATGTGCTCGAGCTGACAATATTATCAAAGTGTGGTTTCCATTAACGTGATCCCATAAAACTTTTAGGGGGTATACTATTGACTACCAAAACGCTCAACACCTTGCTTGCTTTCTTTTTCCGAGCCTCACTCAAAGAAGCCCGTGCCGTCATCTTCCTCTTCCACCTTCGCGGGGGCCTTCCTGTCAGCCGCCCTGCGCTCCCTCCGGTTCATCGGCTGCTTGGGATCCCTCTTTTTCTCGAACGTCTTCTTCGACCTGGCCACCCAAGGGTCCTCCTCCTTGACTCTCTGCGGCCGGGTCTGTTGCGTCTGTCTCGCGGGCCGTTGCGGCCGGGCCTGGCGCTTGGCGGGGCCGTCTGCCGGTGACCTGCGATCGCGCAGCCGGTACAGGGCCACCTCGCCTTCCGGAAGGACCTTTTCGATCGTTGCCCACATCTTAGGTCGTTCGGCGTGGAGGAACTGCAGGGCCTTGGGTTGCTTGGAGGGTTTCGCATCTGCATCTGCATCCGCATCCGCCTCCGCTTGCTCTTTCTGCTGCTGCTGCTCTTCCTCGGCCTTGTCCTCGTCTCCCTCCTCCTTGGCGTTCTTGTCCTTGTTGGGGTACAGACTCTCGTAGCGCTCCATCAGGGGGAAGAAGCGGGCGTAGGCGACGTCGACTTCGGCCACGTGGGCCTCGGCCTCGAGGCGCTTCTTTTCTTCGGGATCCTCGGATTGCTGGAGCTTCTTGCGGAGCTGCTTCAGTAGTCTCTCTGCCTTTTTCCGTTCTGCAAAGGAAAAAAAGAAACGGGGTTAGCTGATAGACATTGATGCAAGGAATGACGAAGACGAACCAAAAAATCGAACCATGTGGTACTTCTGAATCATGTCGCCTCTCCTCTTCTTGAAGTTGTGCTCCTCGACTCTCTCCTGCAGCGCCTCCAGCTCTTGTTCCAGCTCATTGCGTTTCGTAGCGGGCAGTTGCTTGCCGCTCTGCAAGAGTCTTCTGATATCTCTCGAGCGCGTCTTGTTCCAGTTTGTTGTGCCCTCTTTCGCCCTAGACTTCTTCTTGGTGGTCTTGAACCGCTTGTTCTCGTGCTCGCCGTCTTCCGAGCCCGATTGCTGCTGTTGCTCGTGGGTGTCGTCCGGGATTGTACCCTCCGCGGCGACCTCAGAATACGCTCGTTTCGTGCCCATTTCTATTGATTGTGTAGTGAATATCCTGCGTGATTTATGTTTGAATTGTGGTGTTGCGATGTGGTCGGTTGAGGTCGGCCAGAATGCTGTATGGAGGATGAAGAACTGACGATGGCATCGCGAACTTCTCTTTCAAAAATTTGGCTCGTTATCGGCCTCAAGGAAGTTGCCGACCCCACCTGGGGTGCTTATCAGTCCCAAATGGGACTGGTAATGTGACTGGTCTGTGCGCGCCAATGACAGGTCCCAATTACAACGGCTCACTGATCTCAAAGTAAAGTAGTCCCACCCAAAGCTCCAGCGACTCCAGATGATACCTGATTGAAAGCGACTACTGGCATGGAACTTCTCTTTGCATACCTCATCTTCAAGATCATTCATTAATCGGTGTTGGGACCATAACAATCTCGGAATTTCTCAGGCAAAACGCCATTACCGCGCAGCTTATAGCGAACCAGTTCATCCAGTACGGCTCACATCACTCACGGGCTTGTTCAGGCAGCTCATGGATGAGCGCTCTTTCGACTTTCATTGTTGATATAGGTGTCTCTCTCTCGCTATTCGACTTAGAAAGGAGAAATCCGAGCTCATTACGATATTCAGGCGCGTGCGGTCGCCATGGACCGCCCGGAGCCTGGACTGATCAAATGGTCGCAGATACCCGGCTTCGACAGCTTTATCCACATAAACCTGCAACATCGCGTCGTGCAGCTATATGAGCCCACCGGACTTGCACAGAGGAACCGCTTCGATTACACAAGACTTTCAAAGCACGATGATTTCCCAACGCTCACTACCTATGACTGGTCGCCAACGGTCCCAGGTCTCCTGGCCGTCGGCACTCAAACGGGCGTCGTCAACTTGCTCAGGATGGACGACAACTCCAACGCCTATATTGAATTGAACCTCAAAATGACAAGAACATGTCAGGCGGTGGCATTCAACACCGAGGGTCTTCTTGCAGTTGGCTTGGATAGAGTGCGCATGGATCAGTGTCTACACATTTGGGACGTAAACAGGTTGTCGACGATGAATACGGCCGCCAAAGGCTTTCCCAAGGATCTCCACGCTTTCTCAGACCCAGCATATCGACTGGAACACAGCGTGTCAGTGTCGAGCGTTAAATTCTTTGAAGATAACCCAAAGACGCTGGTGGTCGGTATCAAAGCCCAAGGTCTACACATCCATGACCTGCGAGGTAAATAGCAACCGCACAATTTGTCGGAAGAAACCTGCTAATTTAATCTGACTGCAGAACCTGGCGCTGTTGTGACCTTTCAGACCAAGTGTAACAACAACCTGGCCATCGATTACGCTGACCAGAACTACTTCGCATCATCCGCACTGGATCAACCTGGCATCATGATTTGGGATAGACGAGCAACGTCTCGTCCAGTTGCCTCGCCATCTTATCTGGGCGCCGTTGACGAGGACGACCTTCCGTGGGGTGGAGCCTTGAGACTCGACAGAGTGGTTGAGATGGATGACGATTCCTCATTGAGCGAAAGCAAGCACTCCATCGTCCGTTCATTGCGCTACTGTCGAGACCGACGGGGTCTCCTGGCTGTGCTGTCTCGATCCGGCCAGCTCAAGGTCTTGGAGACGAACAAGGAGATAACGCATCGCGACATGGCCCTTGAAGGTAGCCCAGAGCTTCTCGAGGTCCACAAATCCCACGACATGGATGTTCAATACGGCGATAGCGGCAGGAAGAATGACAGAATTGTCTCTTTTGACTGGGTGACGCTCGACTCTTCGGTCCTGCAGCCTCGTCTCCTCGTCTTGCGGGCCAATGGGTCCTTTGAGATCCTCGAACAACCGTCGTATACCTCTGATTATCTGTATAAGCTGACACCTTGGCAACCACCACATCGTGGACTAGAAGGTACGTGTGCCAGACTGTTTAGAGAGATAAAGACCGCTCACACCATACAGAAGGAGGACCTTACCACGAGATTATGGAATTCGAGCCGTCCCAGTCTTCTGACATGCTCGGTCCCTTGTTTGTTGAGGAAGCACTGTCCGACATTCCTATTTTTGGCCCCGACAAGGCCGATGTTCAGACTATCGTGGATCAGACATTGCAGTCACAGTTCTCTGCAGCAGATCTCAACAGTAGGTTGACGGGCAATGATGCCAGCTCCTCGTCGCCCATCGATAAGTCCAAGTCTACTGCAGAAAAGATGCGAGCTCTGAGAACGGAACTTAAGGAGAAGGCAAGGAAAGCAGATGCGAATGGCGGCGAGAGCTCCATCATGGAAGAATCAGTCAGCTCGCTCGCCCAGTTATCACTGTCTACCGATGGGCCGGTCTCGTGTCGTCACATGCATGAATCTCTTCTTTCGCTGCCCCTGAAGGCTCAGGACTTGTCGACGAAGGCACAGTGTCTCCTAGACCACGTCATGCTTCTTCGTGCGAAGGAGAAGTACCTTTTCGATTGCAATGTCAATCGTGTCGTGGTAGCCGATGATCCGTGGTTGCGGTATATGTGGGATTGGATTTCAGGTGAGCAGGACGAACGCACCAGGGTTATTGTTGCTAATCCTGAGCAGACGCCGAAGATGCTGCAGCGGATGGAGGCATGAAGTTGTCGCCGCTCGACCTTAGTTATATGGGCGTCTGTACCATCTGGTGTGATGATTTGGGTCCGTAAAGAGTCCGCTGCTATCACCAGATCCGTGACTAACATGTAGCAGGCCGGAAGCCATCATCCAGACTTCCAGAGGCATCTCCGATCCCCGAAACGACGTTGTGGGAGAAGTGTATTGGAAGCATTTGTAAGAAGCGGCGACTACCAAAGTACGAAGGCATCCACACCAAGAAGCCTTTCCACAGACAGCTGTGTCTAGATATCTGCGAATGGGGGGATACGGCGGCACATGAAGCCAGGGGAGCAGCGACGCACGATCCCAGCCAAGACTATCCGACAACGGCACACACGATGGCAGCAGCTCGGGCTCTCTTCAAGGGCAACACGCAGGAGGCGATTGGAATTCTGAAGACGGCGAGCGTAACACACCCAGAGTTGTTATTTGTCTCTCTCGCCCTGCAACTCATCGGAAAGAGCAATCATCACCTTAACAAGGAGCAGCTTGATTTCGACGAGGCCGTGGCATCGAAAACGGACCCCTATCTAAGGGCAATCTCGTCACTAATTGCCACGGGAGACTGGTTCGCCATTGCAAACCAAAAGTCCCTGCCCCTGTCAGACCGGGGCTACGTTGCAGTGCGGAACTTTAGCGACGAGCAACTCACCAAGTGGCTCAACGAACAGGTCTCAATGGCTGTGAGTACGGGAGATATTGAGGGCATTGTTCTCACGGGCATAACGGACAGGCTGGTGGACATTTTCGCCAAATACGTTGAGAAGTTCAACGACTTCCAGACGGCGACGCTAGTCATGTCGATATGTGCGCCACGTTACATTGACGACTACCGTTGCCTGGCTTGGAGGAATGCGTACAGGACATATCTACAGCGGCACAAGGCCTTCCTCCAGAGGACCAAGTTCGAGGTGGAGAGCACGAAGAAGAGCAAGCGTGGTGGGCGCCCAACGATCAAGCCGCCCTCGCGCCAGATTGCGCTCCGGTGCGTGTACTGCGACGCGGAGACGACTCTCGCTGGACAGGGAGGAGTCGGGTCGGGACCGCCGCCTGGGGCGCCTGATTCACGTAACCCCCTTATGGCGACGAGCATAAATGCGGGAATCAGCTGTCCCAACTGCGGTCGGCATCTGCCGCGGTGTGTTGTGTGTCTTGAGGTGGTGGGCGTTCCGAGGTCTGACCGACCGGAGCACAACGGTGAGCCGGAGAGGTGGATGGCAGCCAACTTCCCAACGTTTTGCTTGAAATGCGAACACGTTCTGCACCTGGACCATGCGAGGCAGTGGTTCACGAGGCACGTTGAGTGTCCGGTACCCGAGTGCCGTTGTCGATGCAATTTCAGGGCGAACCCAGAGCTGAACTACCACTGATTACTTATGAGCGGGCAGCCTGGTTGGTGAGATGGAGTCGGGATCAGGATTTGGTACACAGGATGCGGCGGATTGGAAGGAGGCAAGGGGAGGAGAGGAGAGGAGAAGAGAGGGCGCATCATGAACAAGGGCCCCGACTGCAAGCATGACTGCTGACGGGCGACGGGCGGCCGACGACGATGTGCCCCGTGTTTCGCTGGGGTTGTTTCTTATTATGTCCCGTCGGGTGGTTGTGACGGAATACTTATGACATGATTATGTATCTGCATTCATGGACTCTTGCAGATGGATTCTGGACTCTTTGACATTCTGCAACGGGTGCGGAAAGGGTGTTGCGGAGATTTGACCAGGCCCTGGTCAGCAGCATGCGTTGCCGCATAGCCTTCCTTCAACGGTGCGTGCGAGCGTGTGTGTAGTCCGCAAGGGAGTGTGTGCGTGTGTGTGAGAAAAGGAATGTGTAGGTACACATCGAGTACTCCCGCAGCCCCTTTCCGTGCAATCACAGCCACAGACAATACCAATAGCGACACGATATTGGCGCTGGATTGCCTTGTACGGATTCGAATGCAGAATTGGGCTGGGACTCGGTGAGGCCTGGACTTGTCACATTCGGCGCCCGTGCTGCAGGTTGATCGATCACCTGCACATCTTCCAGGTTGCGGGGACTTTGACCGGTCGGTGGAATACTACGTTGGGATTCCCGGGTGATGCCCATTGCAGTGTCCCGGTCAGCGGCCTGTCCACACCCTGTTTTGATGATGTGTGATGTGTGTAGGTACTCCGTAATGTGTGTCGTCTGCCTGACACGCTCGTCGATTCTCTTGACAACCCACAAGTGCGTGGTGCGTGAGGTGGTGCGTGGCAGGCAGGCATCCGTCCCCCCAAGCCTACCTACCCAAGCCTTGAGCAGCCGCCGCCCATGGTTCCGTATCCAGTCACCCAGTATCCGCAGACCGGACTCGACAATGGTGTCGGGTGTAAAAGTGAGATGTGACCTGCCCCGAACGCGGGCTGGCAGGGGCGGAACCGGGAGAAGAGTGCCTGAGCAGTAGTGCGGTGGAGGGATGGGTGGATGGATATCATCGAGGATCGTCACTTGTGAGGGTGTTCGGATGCCATGAGGTGCTGAAGGATGTGGGCCCCACTTACCTAAGGCAACCTAGGTGGTTGTATTTCGCACCCGTGAGGTAAGCTAGGGAGGACTGGCGTAAGGTGTCCAATGGCGTAGCTTCGCTAGGAAAGGTACTTGATTATCCGTACGATACCAAGGTAATCACGGTGCACCGAGAGTCCCCTTCCCAGGCACTCTAACCAGGTAAGGGTGGTAAGCAGGAGCGTGTAGGTATTCCCAATGTATTCCCAGGGCACTTTGGTCTGAGTAGGTAGGTAGGCTCTTTCCAGGTTTGGCCCTGCCTGCCCTACCCTGCCTGCCCCGAGTGCCCTGCCCTGGCCCAGTGGTCCCTTCCTTCCCAGCCCGTGGCAGGTCACTCTTGCCGTCCCATTTGCCTCGGCAGGGTGACTGCGTTGGTTTGGGGGAACACAAAGCGCACGGGGAACTGGTCCGGGCTCTTTACGCACTCTTAGTTGAACGACATCTTCAACCAACCGCCACCAGACACCCGCTCTTTTCGTCCACCTTACGTCTTCTCCCGCACACATCCCACACACACGCATACGGAAACTCATTCACACGCCAACACTCTCAGACGTACGCACACCCAACCTCTCCTACTCCTCTTACTCCTCCATCACATCCTGTCCCAATTTACCGAGACCTGGACCAGACACCGAACATCCATGACTCCATACGGATACTGACCTGCCCACAGCCACAGAACCCTGCCACGTTCTGCCTCACGCCTCACGGTCCTCACCTTATCCTGGAACCAACAAGCACCACGCACACGTACACACACACACACACACGAGACACACGACGACAAACACTATACGCCCGGCCGACCCCATCGTTGCTTACCCGTTTTCTATCCCCATTTGGTCGGTCCTCTTCCAGGGATACAACTTGCGACGCTCCGCTTTGCTCTTTAGTCTCCAACATGTCATTGGAAGTAATCTACATCACCCGCCATGGAGTAAGTATCCGTTTCCCCCTGCCCGTTTCTGTCCAGTCTCCTTTCGTATCCGGCTTCATCTCCGAGACCAACGTTCCAACGAGAACGAGAATGGCTGAGAAGATGAGGGCTTGGGGAAAAGTTTCACTCATGAAACCTTCTTCAACCTATTCATCGCCAAACCCACACACCCTGGTACTTGATAAAGATCCGCGGGCAATTCTCTTGAATTTGTCAGTTGATGCTGGCCCTGCTGGTTTTGAGCAAGAGACTTCATTCTGACAACGGCCTTGGCGTTCTTCAGTTCCGGTCCAACTGGCTTGTCGACCCTGCCACGGGAAGCTACACGGCCTCCATCCCGTCACCGACAGGTATACCTGCGGATCCGGAATTGACTGCCCATGGCGTCGACCAGGCCAAGGAGCTGGGCACCCACCTCCTGACCGTTGAGCCTCCAATCGACGCAGTTTATTCCAGCCCCTACTATCGCTGTCTGCAAACTATCACGCCCTTTGTTACTCTCAACCAGGAAAACCTCAACCGCCTTCGGGAAAAAGACGTTGGCGCTAAAGCCGATGCTGTCACCATTCGTCCCGAACACGGCCTCTGCGAATGGTATGGCGCCGCTCCATTCGAGCACCCGACTCCAGCCTCGAAAGACGTCTTGAAGCCAATGTTCCCTCACATCGATGACACGTATCAAAGCCGCGTCTATCCCGCCCGCAACGGTGAGACTATCGCTCAATTGCACGACCGTGTCGCTGCTGGTGTTCAAGCCATCATTGAGCAATGCGACGCCCAGGGCCACCGTGCAGTTATTCTGTGCTCCCACGCTGCCTCGATTATTGCTCTTGGCCGAGTCCTTACTGGCGAAATGCCCGAGAGTATTGATGCGGCAGATTTCCGAGCCTTTACCTGTGGATTAAGCATGTACCGGAGAAAATCACCCTCTTCTTCAGCAAAAACTCCAGGAACCGATGGTAGGATTCGAACCCCTACGTCATCATCAGGCTATTGGGGCTCACGGTTGACAATGGAACCAACAGGCCCAATCGCGGATACCAAGTCGTGGAGGAATGGTCGGGGAGTCGCAGGCGGGTGGATATGTGAGCTCAACAGCGATTGCAGCTTTCTGAGCGGAGGAGAAGAGAGGGGATGGTAAGTACTCAGATGGACTTCCCGCTCCAACCCGCACTCTCGCGCGCCCGCCCTGGCCGAGATCAATCCAATGGGACCTTGGCCGGCCCTCACCCTTGCTTTTGCCCGACACCCACCGAGGGGCCGCCCCTCCCTATCTTTTCTTTTCCCTACCCGTATTCCTCTACCACCGCCCGAGAATCTTCGGATGCTGTCCTCGGAAGTATGCTGACTTGAGAAAACAATCTACAGGCGATTCTCTGGCGACGAGTCCTTTTCCACGGCCGAAAACTCTTCGCAGGCCGACGCTGGAGTGGCGCTCGGCGTGGTGGTGGAAGGAAAAGTGAAACCTGACAAGGTCTCTCCCCACAGAGCTGCAGGTCATCATCGTCTCTAGGAATTGGCTCATTGGCGGCGTGCTTCGTCATTTGCATTGCAGTTTTTCTTCTTTTCATTCTCAGGATTCTACAAAGGACAGTTCCTCGACGGGTCGCTCAGAAGGGTCGAAGGCTGCAACAAAGTTCTAGGTCCTCCAGCCTGACTAAAACCGATCCGCACCATCCGTCCTTGCGGCCGATATACGATGGCAGCTAATGCCGGATAGACTTGCCTAGCTGCTGCGGGATGCATCATCTGCATGTCTCTGGCACGGGCTGGGTGCCATCAAATCTGCGAGCCAGTCAGCGCAGCGGCTAGCCCCGAATCCATGACAGAAAGACCCCTGTCACTTTCATCTTACAGCTGCCACACCATTTCATCGTTCCATCTCTTCAACTTCAACTGCTCACCCATTGCTCTCCATTGAATGCCTTCAGTACACGAATTCGCGCCTGAAATCTCGCCGCAAGCACATGGCTCCTCCTAACCTTCACCGTCTGATCTTTGTCAACCGAGATCGGCTCCTTCAGCTGAAGAAATCCAATTTCGTATCTGAGGCAGCCATTGGTGCTCAATGTCTATCCTGTGTCATGAGCACATGCAAGACGCTTGACGTGCCTGTATCTTGCGTCTCGTCTCGCCTCGCCTCGCCTCGCCTTGCCTCGCCGCTGCCGTTCACTAACAGGTAATCTGGTTTCGATCCCTTGACATCTTGGCTCCTGAAGGGTTGCGCGGGGTCTACTGGCGAGAGCTCGAATATCGGCTGATTCCTTATCACAGTGCAGCTCAACATCGCGGATCCGTGTCCGCTTCCGTGCCCGCCACCTCCAGGCTACGCAGCCTCGCTCGCTCGCTCATTGCTCGGCCCCTGCTTGGGCCCCGGGAAGTGGATATTTGCATACAGAATAATAGCAATAACGAAATGAGTATCAGATCTGGTACGACGCTTTGCTGAAGAAAACTGACCTTGGCAGACCTTGCCGCAGGCATACCTACAAAGCAATCTCTCTAAATTTGGCACAATTGTTTTTCTGTCACGATACGGTCCAAGGACGGACACGCAACAATCTCAAACGCCCGCTTGCCATTGTCAAGCTCAGCTGTTCGGTCGATTTCGAATTACCATTCTCCTACTACGTAGAAGGTTTAGTCTAGCGTCTGCGTGGGGTCCGATCGGTGCCGGATGCATCTTCCGAATCGCTCACCTAGTGTCCTTGCCGAGCCCCTAGCATCATCTTCGGATCTGGCTCGAAGTTGGCCTCCCTAGCGGTGTAGGTTCACACTATTTGACTCAGCTGGTCAACGAGGAGCGTTCCTGTTGAGTCTAGCAAGTACATCGTACACGGGGCGTACTGCCAGTGGCCACGGCAACTCTCAAGTCCTTCACAACACCATCGATTTCGCCAAGCTGCAGTTCTTGGGGAGCTCATGATCATCTCGCATATGTCAAAAGAGCGGTGGACAAAGGCAGCTTTGCGTCAGCGCGAGATAGGAGGGTCGGATAGGGCTCACCGTCCTTGTGAAGAGCTCGGTCATGGACCAGGCCTCGAGGGTCTATTGCCATGTGTACGACTGGGGATGGCGATATTGTTTAGTCTGCATGTGTCTCTTGCAGGGAAAGGAAAGTACAGCCTTGGTTCGGCTGCAGAAGAGGTGATGATGGAGGGGTGTGTGACGTGCTTGGGAATTGCTAAACTCTCAGGGTGTTACCAAGGCGGCAGACAGTGCTAACCAAGGAGAGGATTCTTAATCGGGCGGCATGCTTCTGTCGATCATGGCCCATAGCCAGCCGCGAGCTTGTCTGTTTCGGAATTTCAATGCGGGTATTGGCTTGACGAGGTTGATGGTCAGGTTCCAAAAGGAAACAGGAGAATAACAACTGCGGGTAGCCACACATCCGCAGGGCGAATAGGTTGACGTGGTATTATTGCCAACAAAACACGCGCTGGGCTGGCAAAACCGTATGCAACGTACAGAAACGGGCAACCCAAAATATTTCGGCCGAATAGCTCCACGGAGCTCCTCTCATTAGCACCAGGGCTGATACGAATACTGGAGAGAATGCTAAGGTTTCGACGGATACACCGGGTACAACGGATAAAGGTTGCTAACACATATTTCGTGGCTTACGTTCCGTTCACAAGGCTTCTTTGCTCGTTCTCCGCAAATGATTTACATACAGGCATTTTGCGTGGGGTAGTACGAATGCTGCCATCAACCGGCAAGCGCATCTTCTAACTTCAGTACCATTCAAAATGAGCCAGCATCATAAGGGGCCTCCTGCAATCATATGTGGCACGTTGGGCGATTTACGGCGCAGAGTAGGAGGCTGTGAGATGAGCAAGCTGCCCGATGCGACGGTTTGCAGAACCAACTCCAACAAGTCAGAAACGTGCCCGCGATTCAAGGTGGTCCAACAAGAATCAAGCAATTACATGGGTTCGAGATGTATTTCTGGAGCACAAAGGGTCTTCTCATTAACGACTCGGCTGGTTCGAGTCGCAAAGTCGTCAGAGCTTTTGAGCGGTAAAAGGCAACTGCAAAGAGAAAAAGGAACGATAGATGCAGCGTGGCGAACCCTCCTGCATTTCACACTCGACAAGGCATCGTCGCGTGGCTTTAACAAAGGGAGGGAGATCCCTGAATTTGACGGCAAGCTTGAGTTGAGTCTAGTAAAGAGTCCAGACGAGACGAGACAGGCAGGGTAATGAGATACCTCTCTGGCTGTATGGAATAAGAAACCTGGGGTCCGTTGGTTGGCCAGACGGTGATCCGGCCGGCAGCAGGTTCGCAGATGAGTGGGCAGCAGAGCTGCAAGTCAACACAAGAAGACCGTTACGGCATTATGCTTACCATAGACCGAGTCTTGCGGAGAGTCCGGGTGGCAGCGGGTTCTCCACCTAAAGACAAGTGTCTTCGCCAGCCCAGCCGCCATCTGTGGCCATCGAAATCTGCGGCGGCCAGTGGTTTCTTATTCCTACCGACTCGAATCATGGTGAAGATCCAGATTGTTCATTATGGAACATGACTACGTACTTTGGGGGGGGGGGGGCTCTTGACACCATTACACCCCTCCCCCCGGTCAGCGCCAAACTAAGCGTACACAATCCTGCCAGACTGCCAACCTTTCCCGCCTCTTCACCAGACTTTGGCACCCTCGTCGGGCGGGCCCCCGCAAGAGAGTGAGCGGGTTGTACGCAGTAGAGACTCGACACGACGGCGGCCCCACAAACCGTCTTTCCTGACCCTAGAATGCGGCGGTAAGGCGGCTGCAGTCGACGACTACCGCGTGGCCATCCATGGGCGGCCATTTATCGATCCCTCCATCTCATCAGCGGGTACAACTCAGTGTGTGTCTCTCCCAAATCAGAAAGGTATCTCGAGCAACAACCTGAAAGATTACGATGAGCATTTCCTGCGAGATTTGAGGCGGGTATGTGAGTGTGTGTGGGGAGAGGCGGGTGGGTTAGCCAAAAGGACACTCAATTCTGCATCTCAGAATCACACCGACTTTGACTTGACGCCGAGGACTTGCCGTGAAGTGAGCAAGCCATTCTGCAAACACAACACATGGATGGTTGTTCGGTGAGGTAGATGTGGGCGGTATGTCATGGGTATGGGATTGGGGGGATGGCCGTTACAAAACGACAACGACAACGACAATGAGCCATGAACAACAATCAGAGCAAACACTGTTGGACACAGCCTGTCTCCGATTCCAGATGAGAGGGATGGAGGAGCAGAAGGATCATCTATTATTGCAATCATGAGTTCCAAAGTCCCGGGACCATGGACGACAACAGATGGTCCAACCGGTGCACGGCTGCCAAACTTTGGAGTCAGCTTTTGGGGGCCCCGAGTCGATCCAATGGCAGCCTTGTGTTGGTCCAACAGTAAATGGGGATTGAAGTCACACGAAGCAAAGAAGACATGGCATATGCCTGGCGGTTCCCTGTTCACCTCACTCAGTCTTTACCGTCACGACAGTGTAAAGAGCGTGAGTCTGTGAGAAGGTATCCCTACCCGACAGGGGCGGAGCCAGCGAAAAGAGGCACGGACGATGATGAAGTTGTGTTGTGTGCGGGTGTTTTTATCTCCACCTTATACCCACACCTCGAGTGTCCCGATCGAGTATCTAATCGTTCGTTCTTCGTCTCTGCTACGTCCGGAAGACAGTGGAACTCGCGGCTTGGCCCCCGAGCGACTACCACCTCACGCACCAGTTGTGACGCGCAGCTCGATCTAAGACTAGCGCCCCTGGAGGAGAATATCGACTGTGCAGCAGGTCCCGAATACCACCTGCACTCACTGGCATCCACACGGGGCTCGGGCTCGCCCTCGCTCGCTTGCCTCTCGCTTTGAGTCTAGGCTGCTGGCACGGCCTGGAGTGTCTAGGTTGCTAGCTGGGCTTGCAAGCTTGCACTGCACTTCACTGGGGGACCCGGGGGGGGGGGGGGGCATCGGGCAGCGGCTGCACTACAGATGGCACTATTCCCCTTCATTACCCGGGCCCTCCACGGAAGACTGTAAGTAGTAGGTATGGATGGATACTGTGATGCACTCTCATCTCGACTATTGGGCTGCTTCGTCGACTGGAGCGACTTCCTCTCTCCCTTGCAAGCTGTGATCTCGCAAACCACCCCACCTGCTATCTGCGGGCGCTGCTGGTTCCTTCGATTCCCTCATTCACGCCTCCCCGTCTCACTCTCTCACTTTCTCCTCCTCTTGCTAGGTAGATAGGTACTGCTGTTGCTGCTGCTTTCTATTGATGCTGCTGCCATCAGTTGCATGCCCGCGCTCCATCCTCGTCATTCCCAAACAGGCCACGACCCTGTTTGCTACATGCCTCCATTCAAAGGCGGTGGCGTAAGGAAGATGGTTCTCCTGCAACGGCATGCATTACACAATTGAGGGGGGAGCACGGGAGGAAAGCCACACATTGACACACCCACGGCTAGGTCACTATGTACTTGGACGAGAAGCGCCCATCTCCTCTCACTCCAAGTCTCTCGCAGTCTCTCCCCCAGGTGACGAGCCAGGATCTTGACCCTGGATGAGGGGCGCTCGGCGCCAGCCAGACCTGACAGATTGGGCGACCTGCATGATACATGCCATGGATCTACACATTTGGTTGCGTCTGCACATTGCCTGCTTTAGCACCGAAGAAAAAATAAGAAACGGCTTTTCGCTGTCAGAAGCCTCCGAGCGGAGCCCCGATCTCCCTGGCCCTTGCTTGGAGCTATAGAGATAAACCTGGTCTTCAACTCAACCCCATCGAACCGGGGTCCTGGCTCTTTTCTTTCTCAACCGTGTGTGGAAACTTGAAAGAGAGAGAGAGAGAGAGGTCCCGGAGCAAAAAGAGATATAACAGAGACAGAGATCCATCGCGGCCGGGAACTTGATAATCAGGGTCTGACCCGTTGTCGATGACTCGTCTTGTTTCTTCCTCCCGATCAACACACACCTTTCGCCCCCAAAGATCTCACACTTTTCAACGTTGTTGTTACTTGATCAAGATCTCCGCAAGTGTTAGGCATCATTTCTGCCTTTCTTCTCTTTGCTGGCTTACACACTCTTGATCTGGATACCATCATCACTCCGGACCTCGACGTCTACTACCTACAACATCAAACAACATGTTTGTCAGGTTACAAGATCACCAGGACGGCATGGACAGACTGCCGCCTCCGCCAGCTATGAGTTACCACCAGAGCCGCACCGACGACGTACCAAGGGTGTTACCAAGCCTCTCATCATTCAGCTTCGACGACAGGATGGACGTGGACGCTCGTACCGATACAAAGCCGGGCCAGCGTCATGAGGTGGAAGTGGCAACCACTTTGGCCTCCATGGCATCATTCAACATCAAGTCGCCTACTCTTCCTTCTCCCACTCAGAGCTTCACCTCAATCAAGTCAGATGGTAGGACAATCTTTTCACTACAAGTGTCATCCAGGATGGGCTTTGAAGCTTACATCAACCTCCAGCCATGACGAGATCAACAAACTCTCAGTTCTCATCCCCTGAGCCGCGGTCACCAGATCTCCCTTCCGTCAACAGCCAGCTTTCCTTCACCAAGGATAGCACGGCACAGATTACGCTCCCCCGCCTTCGTGAACTGGATCTGCGGCTCCCCGAGCCCGAGTTCGTCCCCAGCCCGAGCTTCATGCCTTCCGCTATGACTGGAGGGCCTCGCCGAAGCAGTATCGAATCCCTCGGCTCCTTCCAAGAACCCAGGATGGACCTCTCCTCACCAACCGCCTACCGAATCCCGATGCCACCGATGCCACCGATGGCCTACCCTGACGCCCTCCCCTCGCCCACCTTCAGCAACTCACACCGCAACCCCCTCTCGCCACCCAGCCGCCGTCTCCAGCACAGGTTACCAGTGACTCTACGGACCGGCTGCAGCCCCAGCCGGAGACCCCGCCGCTCGCCCACGGGGTCCCGCTGCAACGTAAAGTACACGATCCAGCAGGTCGACTTCATCGACTACTTCCGCGTCGACCACCACCTGTCCTGGAAGGAGGTCGAGGCCAAGTACGCCTCCGTCTTCCCCGAGGACGCCGCAAAGGGCCACAAGCGTGGGCCTCAAGGCTTGCAGGGCGTCTACTACCG
Organism: Colletotrichum costaricense; assembly: GCF_030867565.1. Taxonomy (NCBI): domain Eukaryota; kingdom Fungi; phylum Ascomycota; class Sordariomycetes; order Glomerellales; family Glomerellaceae; genus Colletotrichum; species Colletotrichum costaricense. Next base: position 286,852 of record NW_026848261.1, on the reverse strand, counting down.
CAAGAACAAGCAGATCCCCGCCACGGATCCCAACAACCTGCTCGTCTTTGACGAGGACGATAACCCAAAGACGTTCCAGTGCGACGTCCGCGAGCAAGGGAAGAAGATGAACAACTCGATTGGCCTGCTGGGCATGCACCCCGAGCGCGCCATCACCTACGCGTGGGTTTCGGAAGAGCACAAGCGGCAATACGACAAGCTTGGTAGGTTTACCTTACTGTAAAGTGGTGACGAGAGCAATGGAAACTAATTTCTATACCAGGTCGCGCAAGACAAGCTCAGCTCGACGCCGCGGAGGCACGGAAGAAGAGGAGACGAGCAATTCAAAACAGCCGTCTTTGATTTTCTCCTTTTACCTTTCTCTCCCTCCCAAGTTTGCACTTTACTTCTACTCATGATATCCACTTCTTTACTCTTCATTTTCTCATTCCTATGAGAACCTATATACTACACACTTTGAGGAAAAGCTGCAAGAAGCAGCTCCCCTCACAACTTTGCCAAAAGAAAAAAAAGGGAATACACAAAACATCACGCTACACGAAGCGTGTAATCATTCATCTATCCAAAAGTGCAAGAGACACACACAAAAAAACTTGGTTTTCCAGAAGTGTACGATGACGAAGATTTGCGTCTGATGATGGGGCAGGGGCGTTGAACAAAGCAACATGGGAGTTTCATTCATTTTTCCATTCCCTTCACTTCTTGGTTTCCCCCAACTTCCCTGCAATCATGGTCACGGTACCAAAAATGGAGGGTTGGGCAAGGGTTTTTTTCTTTTTATCCATTGAGGGCGGCACAGCAACAAGCGCAGGATACGCCGAGAGCAAGAGAGGGAGTTTTCTTTCTGGGGGATAGTCTCATGAAATGGGATGTTGCATGTGGTGTGAATGGTGCGCATGGATCAAGATAGTATGGAACATGGGAACAATGGATCAAAGGGAAACGTTGATGACAAGGAGTTGAAAGAGAAAGCATTATGCATTTTTTTGGTTGTGTTTGGTTTCCGCAACTAACAATCTGGGGGGGGGGGGGGCGAAAAAAAAGAAGATACCAGTTGGTTGTGGTGCGTTATGTGGGATGAGATGGGAATGGGAAAGCAAGGGCGGTTGCGGGTTGAGGTAGTCGGCGAAGACTTCGGAACTACCTATTTCTTTTCTTTTCCATGCTGCTTTTAGTTCTTCATACATGGTACGTGGGGATTACGATATACGAATTGTGTCCACAATGCATTTTACAATGGGATTATGAAACGTCAAAAGAGGGTGGGAATGGGTTGGTTGGGCAGACGAGGGGGGGCTCCTGATTGCTCGTCTGGGGGCCACGCATAGAGGCATTGTTGGTCGGCCGGTTGGTTGGTTGGTTGGGGGTTTTCCTGGAATACGGAAATAAAGGGATTAGTAGATTTTAGAAATCACTACGAATCAAAACCACGAGTTCAAAAATAATCCAACGTTATCCTCCGAACCCGGGATGAGCAGTTTGTGCGTCCCTTCCATCATCCCGTTCCAGAGCTCTGGAAACCCATTATTTGGTTTGCACAAGGCAACGGAAACGGGCCATCGGATCTTGTTCTTGACGGAGTTCGCCTTATGGGGATTTCGAGGGAGATTTCACTCATGGTCAGACGAGGCGGACGGAAAGAAAAAGGGTTGTACACCTTTGTGGGGGGTTTCGTAGTCTCTGAACGTTGGACCGTTGTTACCATTGTCCTTCTCCCGTCTGAAACCGGGTGATCACTGCCCTTGAGCCAAGGGGGATTAGGCGAAGTGTCCAAGGGCACCTATTGTCGAATCCCACAAACATTGCCCATTGACATGGAATTTGGACTTGCTTGGAATTCCTCATCCAACATTGCTTGCAGTGTTGGTGCTGTGCTCCCGAACCGTAAAGAGAATGCTGCGAGTATTGGCCTGTAGAGAATTCTAGAAATGTTCGTCCGTAGTCTATGGCATCACTCTTACGCAAGCGCATCTTTGGAACTTGGGGGTGGTTTGGGCGGTCTGTCTGTATCTCAGCCTGCTTTGTATCCTCTGCCCATTTTTGGTAGGGCGAATGTACGTACGCGTGTTTACGAGCTCAGATGTATCGATTCTGACCGGGCTGACGGGCATGGCGCATGTTATGCGCAGCTGTCACCGGTTTGCTACAGCGGACAGTGTGACGTGAGTTGACGAGGCTGTGATGCGTAAAGTCCGATGTACATTTGAAGGCTATGTATAGGTCGACCGCATGATGATCTCCGGCCAAAGATAGGGGCGCAGCAAAACCAAGCGGCCGTAAGGGATGAAGCATTCTTTCTGCGGCGGCTAATTTTCCCAACACAGGGACAGCGAACCGTCATGTCGGCCCTTCGTGAATAAGTTTGGCAGATGGTGACAAGCTGGGGGTGGCGTGGGTGACAAAATTGTTAGTAGAATCGATGCAAGATGGCGGTGGTGATGAAGAATGTTGGAGATGGTGGCGTAGATGGGATGTTAGCCTCGGCTCTGCCCCTATCAAACAACCTGGGACTGAGGTGAACCAGACAGTTGGGACCGTCATGTTGGTGATTTCTCTGTAAGGAAGTGACAAGACAGGGTATGGAGGTACTGTTCTAATCTGTCACCCAGTATCCGAGCGAGGCTTGTTGGCAAGAGAGTGTGTAGGGAAGTATCTTGCTTGTTTGCTGCAATGTTTGCTTGCCGTTGCTGTGCTCAGCCAGCTAGAGGGAGTATTGATTGCTGTTGATTGCTGGCCTCATGTGACAACTCCACGCCCTTGATTGTTGTCTTGGAGAATTGCGTATTGCTATACAGAAACGCAACGGCGGGTTGAAGGGCGGATTCTTCACTGTGTGGTGCATATTCTCCAAGTTTGCCAGTCGCACCTGAGGGGTGCAGCGGTTATTGTTTGTCAGACGCCCCAAGGCGGTGGACGTTCGGACTCGGATCTGCAGCGTCCCTTTCTTTGACGACGGTCTCCTTGTTCCCCCCTTCCTTTCCCATTTCAATATCCTGGCTCCTTTCTTGCCTCTCTGTATGGCCTCGTGGACCTGCAGGGGCGAATGGAGTATTGGTTGGTGAAGATGGTGACCCGCTGCATGTTTGCTCTCGACTACGGCAGGGCTGCGTATCTACAGCTAATATCTTGCGACCAACATGCGGTTTCGGGGTCAGAGGCTGATCTGGGCTGGTGGCCGTTGGAGCGGAAGACTCCATCTCCAAAGCCTTCAGTACTCGAAGTGTCGGGCGGCTGGTTTGCTTGCCTTGGCGTTCTCTCTCTCTCCGCGAGGGCTATCCTCATTCGGCGTGGAAGCTTCATCGAAGCGATATGTTCCCAAAAAAGGTGCTGACAGTGCGTGTCTTCAACAAACATCGACGCTTGACCTAGTCGTGTTTTCGACGTTGAACCGGCGTTGTCTACAACCACGCCCCTCCCCACCGCCAAGACCGGAGAGACAGGAATGGTGAACATTGAGCATTGTTCTGGGATGAAAGTGGGCCGGTTAGATGATGACCTTGTGACTTGTGTTGGACGTCGGTCCATGCAGTGTTTGTGAAGAAGTGGTCTTGGCTCGCCAGGTATGCGAGGATAACGTTCCGCGAGAGGCGAAACGTCCGAGGCAAAAGTAGAGTCTGTGTTGGAACGATGTGACAAAGTGGAGGCTGAAATTGACAGGTTCACCTAGACTGGTCCTGGCATTGGGTCCGTCGTTGGTTCTGCAAAGGCGTGAAGAATTTATCCACACTGGGTTAGTTCCAGGGTGGAGTGGTCCATCCAACATCAACCGGGTAGGCGTAACTAAACCAACAGGCTCCTTCCTCGGTTATCACTATGATCCTTCGTCTCCATCAAAATTGAGGTAGAAACGGCACCCTCGTCAGTGCCGTTGGCACACATTTCACTCGCACGGGAGGAAGCCCGGGAGTCAGTCGGGGCCTTGCTGATACAAGGCTCTGGAGACCGGGCGAGTATCTGACTATCCGCATCGTGATGAAGTATATATTTGACGCTTATCTCAAAGTATGTATTCCCGATAAGCTGATTCTGTAAGCGTACAATAAATGGATGTATAACATTGAGGTTTTGACCTTTCGAGGGAATATGAGCAAAAGTATTCGCAGACGTGATGATGGATGGCTTTTCCTTCTGATACCCGCTGAGAGGTATATGGGACTGCCCGATAAGTTACAATCACGGCTGAGTACCTGGAAACATATTAGTGCTGGCTTAAGATTTTCGAAAGCCTCAACGCTTCCTGACCCCAAAAGACTAATAGAGAGAGCCGTGACGACTTAAAAGTAATACAAAGAAGAAAAAGGAAAGGAAAGGAAAGGAAAGGAAAGGAAAGGAAAGGAAAGGAAAGGAAAGGAAAGGAAAGGAAAGGAAAGGAAAGGAAAGGAAAGGAATGTGGGCTGGGAGATACTGACTCTCGAATACACGCCCCTGCCCGGAATCGAACAGCGCGCCCCTCAGGCTAGCACGGCTTCATTGGAGTATTTGTTTTGACTTCTCTACGTCAGAGTGTGAACCACCCGGCCAATTGGCCGGATGGGTGCTGTTGACAGGAAGGACGTTGGGATAGAATATATCGGTATCATCGGGAGGTTGAGGAAGGTTCAGGCATGATTTCCAATCGTTCAGGACGCTCCTTCCCATCACACTGTTACCTACCTACCCAAGGCAGCCGTCCGAGTCATTGAGGTACAACGAGAATCAAAATTTGATCATTTGGGGCCCAGTGGTTACCACAATCTGCCTCGTCGATGGTTCTGCGTTGGTATGATTCCACTAGAAGTGAAAGAAATCTCAAGTGTGATGATATTGAGAATGTACGTCTATTTTCACTGACTTCGACAGAACAGGCTGACTTATCCTATCAAATACCTAGTCGATATCATCATGTCTCACAATTCAAAACAATGGCATGTCTTCTCACTGGGAAAGTCTGGCGATAGTCCAATATTGTAAAGGCCTTACTTCTCTCGATCTAATGAGAACGACGCATCTCTGCGCGAGCATAACATCGTAGTTATCGTATAGCTGGCTCCTGTAGCACTACTAATCATCATTAATTCTTCATCTAAACCTCTACTCGTGATTGTCACGGGAAGGGAGACTTGGGCTTGTCCATGGGCTGTAGTCCGAATATGTCGTCAGACTTGATTGGCATAGTCTGATCCTCGGAGTCAGCGACGACCTCACCGAACAGAAAGGCGTTGCGCTCCCTGCTGATATTCCCAGACGGCTTCTTGCGGTGTGCGCCTCCTGAGCTCGACTTGGGCAACTTGGGTGGTGAGGCGGACTGGGCAGACTGGTCTGGTTCTAGCATCCAAGAGAAGGAAGACTGGGCGAGAGTTGATCGTGTTGGGATAGGCGGTTGAGGTCGTTCCAATGGCTTCACGCGAGGGGCGTCAGCTTTTGGGCTTGAAACCAGAGCTGACGGATGTTCTGCTGGTTTATCGGCGGGTGCCTCTTGTGTAGTGTCCATGACGTCGGGAATGGCTGTTTTCGAGGTCGGGGGTTTTGTCTTTTCATGCTCATCCAGAGACAACGTCGAAATGACGCCTGCCATACTCTCTGCAGCAACCGCCGCCCCTAGCACAGCACTGTCGTTCGCGTCTATTTCCATCAGGGTCTCGGTATTCGCCTCCTCCGGCGGTGGGCTGGTAAAGCCCTCCAGATTTGGTACTTCGATCGTCGGGTCTTCCAAGTAAACCTTTACAAATTGCACCTTGGCAGCCGCTACCTCGACAAGCTCCAACGTCTTGACCTTGTCTTCTAGATTAGTAGTAGCCAACGACCTGAGACTTGTCACTGTCTCGTCTAACATGTTGGCCAGCAGTTTATTCCGTTGCTCAATGGCAGCGATGGCCTGGGCTGCCGAGTCATCGCCAAGCAGTTGCCTTGCCATCCGAGGAGGATAGCGTACTTCGTTCAGCCCTTGCATGTTTCTCTTGATATCGCCCATGGCGTCTCGTACTGCTTGGTTGATGCCAAGTTTCTCGCCTCGCTCCAAAACGCTTTTGGCTGCGCCTTGAAAAAGTGCTTCCACACCACCTTGCTGTTGAATAAACCTACTCGCAGACGGAATTGGTGACTGGCCACCCTTGGTCCGATTTCTGAAGGATGAGAAAGCTTGGCCCATTGGTGTCGTGGGCCTCGAACTGCTAGCAGATTGTGTTGTACTGGGCATTTTCCCGGTGTATTTCAAGAGGAGCGAAACGCCACCTGAGACATTGAGGTGTGTCTTCAGATACATCGCATCATCCACAAATGTATGCGGCCCGTGAGGAGCTTCCGGTGCCGGGTACTTGAGAAGCAGTTGCAAACAAACGGAGTAGTCCGCCTCGAGCACTGGCATTGATCAGCATCAGTGGCGTTGGGTTATCCTGAAAAATACTCACAACTCCAGCGGATGCGAAGAAGCATAGCGACGCAAATTAGATCGATCAGACTGAGAGACGGATCGACCGCGAAGAGGGTATCCCACAGCACGAGCGTTTCATCAAAGGGAAACTCCCGTCCAAAGAGGAGACGAATCCAACGGCTGCAATGTGTAAGTCGAAAGTCAACGTGGCTGGATACGGTTCAACTCACATTAGGAAGATTTGTGGCAGAATTTCAATGTCTTTGAGATGGTTCGCCAGCTCAGGATCGACCTTGGCCAAACAAACCTCATGTATGTGCTTGCTCTTCTCGACAATGGCCGATGTTTCCACCCGGTCTTTGGAAGCAGACGACATCGCTGCCCTTGAGATCGAGTCTTGGACTTCATAGAACGCCCTTGCCCTTTCCATGATCTTAGAGAATAAGGCAAATGCGTCATGCTCAACGTACAGAGAGTCTAGCATGGCTAGCATTTTCGTATCGACATTGGTGCCAATGGGCGAGATAGCCGCGGCATCAAGCGCGTCCTTGTTAACAACAAAGAGGATGGGCGCAAGAAGTTCATGCATACCCTGACGATACCCACCACTATTGGGATGGAGCTTACAATACACGAACAATGCATCAATAATCATTGTCTGCGTCTGCTCCTCTTGATAGAATGGCTCATCTGGCAATCGGCGAACGTCTTGTGCAATCTCGGCCCTAATTATCTCGTCCTGTCGAACAGTATTCCACGGTGACTGGATAACATGTGAGTTAAAGATCTGTAACTGAGACACTGGCTTCATGCTACTCACCTTTGGATCGTCCGTCAACGGATCAATGGCGACTTGGGCCAGCTCCTCGGGGTGCTTGATGAACTTCAAGAAGTGATCTCGTCTTTCTAAATAGAAACTTCGCGATTCGGCAAGCTGAGGCACCCAGTCCGATGATGGAACGTCTGGCATCAGCAAGAATGCCTAAGAAGCTGTCAGCTCCAAGTTGAGATGAAATCAACTTCCAAGTTCACACCGACCTTCCAACAGATTGATCGGAGTCCCGAAATGCACGGACTGGAAGGCCCGTTATATCTGACTGCATTTTGCAAGTCTGACAGATTCCCAGCATGTTTTAATGTCTCGGTCCATCGTTTCCTATGAGTTGGATCAGTCGGTGAACATGATGTCACAGCTGGGATGGTGCGACTCGCACTCACTGGGCTTCATCGAGCGTCCTCATCTTATAGAGAAGAGGCAATGCTCCCCTGAGACCTGCAAAATACAATCAAACAGAAGCAGCGGGACTGGCATCCCAAGGCTTCGAGGATCCCAAAGCTTCACCGCGATAAGAAGAGATCAGGTTGGCGATGGATTGGGATGTAGTTCTTGTTGTGGTTGGAGGTGGCTGGAGAGGAACAGGGCGATGGCGGAAGCTTGGGCCAAGCCAAAGTACCGCTCGTCGTACCTGATGAGGTAAGAGAGCCCAGAAACTGCGATGGAGGGGCAGCGACAGAATGCAGGGGTCGGTGGCCTGGTGTGGGGCAGCGGGGCACTGCGAAATCTGCGACCGCCTGCCCAATTAAAAAGTACCCCGCGATCGGTCCAAGTCATGTCAGTGCCAGTCGCCGGACAATTTTCGTGCATTTACTTTCTGAGGGTGACTATTTTATAGCGAAGTTTTTTCCTTCATTGTGTAAGGCGTGAATATCCTCAGAAACTACCACACACACAAATCTCAAAATGTCCGGACTTGACACATACAAGACGCCCCTCGATGGCAGATATGCCAGCGAGGAGGCCAAGAAGCTGTTCTCCCAGCGCAACCGTCACTCCACCTGGAGACAGCTTTGGCTATGGTTGGCCGAGAGTGAGTGAAAAAGTCTCTCTCGCAGTGTCCGGGTGAAACTCATTGCTGATCTTGCTGCTATAGGCGAGAAGGAGCTTGGCATCGACGGAATCTCTGAGGAGGCTTTGGAGCAAATGAGAGCTCACCTGACATTGACCGATGAGGACTTCAAAGTGGCTGCCGTTGAGGAGAAGAGACGTCGTCATGACGTGGTGAGTAAATTCGTTCAATTTTGGGTAAATACTTCTCATGATGTTGACCGGCTCTTCGCAGATGGCTCGTAAGTGGTTTGGGCGTAGGCTCTTACACGGATCATGATGAGATATTGACATATTCGGTCGCAGACGTTCACGCTTTCGGCCAAGTTGCGCCCGCCGCCGCTGGCATTATTCACCTCGGTAAGAATCCAGTCAATTGCGCGATGCGCGTCATCTTCCTTGTACTAATCTTATGTATAGGGGCGACGAGCTGCTTCGTCACTGTAAGTTGGCTTAAGTCCTCTCGCATTAAGGGAGCCGCCTTCCATGATTCTGGGACACTTTGGAACAGATAGAAAAGTCTCCGAGACTTCATTTGGAACAAGGATTGACATAGTATACTACAGGACAACGCAGAGCTCATCCTGATGAGGTAATGCAAGAAATATGACTTCAGAGGCCGAGAACTAACACCCAACAGAAATGCTATGGACCTTCTCTTGCCCAAGCTGGCCAAGGTCATTCACAACCTCTCTCAGTTCGCTCTTCAGCACAAGGAGTAAGTTAAGGCTTTGTAGAGCAGTTGGACCGGCACGACTCCTTGGACGATCCGTCTGCGAAGTCTTCCGTCTTAAGATAATGACTAACACAACCTACAGGCTCGCAACTCTGGGATTCACCCACTACCAGGCCGCACAGTGAGCCTCCACCCTGTTCCTGCACAAGTAACACACACTGAACTCCGTCCAGACTCATTACCGTGGGACGCCGCGCCGCACAATGGATCCAGGACTTGTGCATGGACTTGAAGAACATCGAGACCGCGCGCGAGCGTCTGGCCTTCCGTGGTGCGATGGGCACCACCGGAACCCAAGCTTCCTTCATGGAGATCTTCCAGGGTGACGGTGCCAAGATCGACAAGCTCAACGACCTTCTCTGTGAGAAGGCTGGCTTCCCTAAGACTTACGACATCTCAACCCAGACATACACCCGCAAGACCGATCTCGACGTCAGCAACGCTATTTGCGGCCTGGGCGCGACTGCCATGCACATCACCAATGACATCCGTCACCTCGCCCACTCCAAGGAGATGGAAGAGCCTTTTGGTGAGTGACTGATAGGCTCTCCTACCCCTGAAGCCCTGCATACTCAAGGAACATTTAAGTCGAGAGTCCAAAAAGGGGGATGCGGCTTTTGTTTGAATATCGAGCTGACAATGTCTCCAGAGAAGGACCAAATCGGTTCTTCGGCAATGTATGTTTAATTCCTAACTGGCTTAAGAAATGATATGCTGACTTCACCACAGGGCGTACAAGAGGTAGAAACATCCCGCGTTTTCTCTTCCCCCTATTTCGTCCTTATAGGGGCTCAACAGATGGCACACGTCTTCACACTGGATGCTCGCACAGGCGGCCTTAACCAGCGACCAAGACACATTTCAACGAGCTGACACCACTACTAGAAACCCCATGCGCAGCGAGCGCATCTGCTCTCTCGGACGCAAGGTTAGTCGACTACACAGCGTGGAAGAGTATTGATGCTGACACCACCTAGCTGCGCTCTTTGCCGGCCAACTTCGCGGATACGTACGCGGACCAGTGGTGTAAGTCACTCAACACCCCCGGGCCCCCAAGTGATTTTTTAACGTGCTAACACCTGGCCAGTTGAGCGCACGCTCGACGACTCTGCTATTCGGAGAATAGATATCCCCGAGGTAAGTTGACCCCGCTGGAAGTATGGAGACGCGGCGCTAATCAGTAGTAGATGTTCCTCTTGGCCGGTAAGTTTTGAGCGGCTCTAGACGCCACAGCCACCGCTCTGCTGAAGAAGTTGTGCTAACATGCCTAGATGCCATCCTTCTCGGACTCGACAACGTCACGTCCGGCCTGGTAAGTCTTTCTTCTCCACGCCTTCAGACTGGAAAACACCACGCTTGCCTACCCCAATCACTATGGAGTAAATCACTTACAGTTCACAGGTCATCTACCCTGAGGTCATCCGCGCCCACGTGATGGAAGAGCTCCCCTTCATGGTAAGCCCCAAAACATCCCCTGGAAAGTATGTTAGTCGCGCACAGATCGGCTACTAACCATGGCGACAAAAGGCAACCGAGAACATCATCATGAAGATCGTCGCCAAGGGCGGCTCGCGCCAGGAGGCCCACGAGGAGATCCGCGTTCTGTCCCACCAGGCCGCCGACGTCGTCAAGAAGCAGGGCGGCAAGAACGACCTCATCGAGCGCATCAAGGCCACCGAGTACTTCAAGCCCGTCTGGGACTCCATCGACCAGCTCCTGGACCCCAACCTGTTCACCGGTCGTTCCGCGACCATGGTCCAGCGCTACTGCGGCGAGGGCGGTCCTGTCCAGGAGCAGATCAAGCCCTACGCCGAGTACATCAAGAACACTGGCGCTGCCGAGCTCAACGTCTAAGTTGAGGTGGGCTGTGTCAGTGTAGCATGTTTTCTCGGACGGTGACCATGGCTGGCAATCAAGTCGGCTCTGAGTTGGGGGTTCACTCGCTTTAGGTTGATATGAGAGGGGATGGAAAAAAAGCGCTTTAGAGGTCTGGCTGTTCATACGGCTACCGCACGTGCTACCAAAAATCATTTATGATTGCGTCTCGCAGGAGAAACAGGAAAATATAGACTGGGGTTTACGGATCGTTGGAGACCAAGTGATCTTTATTATCAGTGTGACGCTATGCTAAGAACATGAAAAGTATCACAAGGTAGTCAAGAAGGTGACAACATAAAAGGCACCAAGCAACATAATCCACGGAAATTTTATTCTCTCTCCCAGAACAACTACGCCCACCCCCACATGTTCTCGATATTGTTACACCAGTCCGCCGGGATCCCGCAAAAGTTCTGATCGGCGGCCGTCGGCGCCGCGAAGCACTTGTTGCCGCCCGACTTGTTCCGGATGCACACGTACCCGACGGCCGTCGGGTTCGGCCACGCCTGCCGCAGCTGGCAGTCCGGGTTGAGCGTGATGGTCGTGCCCTTGTCGCGGGAGTACCACTGCCAGGTGTTGCAGCCGGGCGAGAAGCGGAACCCCGTGATGGCGTCTCCGCTGGCCGTCCTGTCGGCGCATTGTCCTCCTGCTTGGACGGAGACGGCCATGGCCGCTGCTGTGGCGGAGAGGAGTGAGGCGAGACGCATCTGTGTTGGGTGATTCACGTGTTAGTTATTGGGGGGTTTTTTTTTTTGGGATGGTGTTGCTTTTTCTTTTCTTCTCATGTGTTCTTGCGTAGAAGGGTAGGCGGGAACTGACTGTGAAGTTGGGTCTGCTTTATGGTAGGCCTTGGACTTGAACGGTTTTCAAGACTAGGTGGGGATCAACGTAGAGGGGACATCCGTCAAACGAGAGCAGTTGCGCTCGTCGACAAGTATATATGTGCGTGAACGAGATTGGCACGATTGGTGTTCATCCCATGATTAAGACGAATAGTCGACTCTTGAATTAGAGTTGTAGGTCTTGAGTTACCACAATTACCCTTGAATGGGTTCCCTAGAAATCAACTCAAATACAAATCCTTCCTTGAGTCGTTCGTCGTATATTCGGAAATGACGATCCCCCCTTGCCTGAGTCGTGTAAGTGGTTGGAGCAGAGGCGTAGCTAAAAGCTTAATTGATCGGTTGCGCGCCGAATTTACCTTATTCACGCTCAACTCAAAAGTGTGAAAGAAACCGTGCTCACGTTTCCACTGCCCAACCTCATTAGAGAACAGCATACCGGTTGGCTTGTTCGCGCGAATACGTGGGAAACCGTCAAACTTACCACGCTAATTACGAGGTCACTTGTCAGCCTCAACAACCAACCCACCGGCTGCCGAAGTGTCCGACGGAAGTCGAGACTGATCATTAAGGCCGATGAGGCCGATGAAACCGCACTCGGAGGCTCCGTAGTCAAATTTCCCCCGGTGTGTCTAATTGATGATTTTAAGTATAGGCTCCCATGATGAAGCGAGTATTACAGCCCTGTGTCTAGTTTGGAAACTTGGTTGCCACTTTTACTAAAGCTTGTTGTATTATGAACTTCAACTCTTCGAGTTGCGAGCGGCTCGTATCTTTTACAAGTGAGGATCAGCATTATAAGTGACAGGCTGAAGCGCTCAGCATCCACATCTATAACCCCGATGTCTTCCTTCCCCAGCTGAGCCAGCAAGACCTCCCTCCAGCTCACGACTCTCTTTTAAAAGGCCAACTCTCTCACATTCATTACATCTCAAAGAGAGAGACACACACAGCAACTACATTCTTTTCGCAATGAAGCGGCAACACGTGGCCCTACCGGGCCTAAAGTCCCTGGCCGCCGCCATCCTCGTCGCCCGCGTCACCGAGGGTGCCAAAACCTACTGCGCCGACCAAAACAACGTCGTCGTGGCGGACGCCAACTGCGACGGCACCAAGCCCGCAGACACCTTCTTCATGTTCTTCAGCGAAGAGGACTCCATCCCCGTCGGCAGTGCCGTCGACCCTCTCAAGACGGATCTGTATGACAGCGCCGACCCGATCGAGAGACAAAATGCCAGGTTCCCTTTCGAGGTTGACGAGGCCAAGTTTGAGACTAGAGACATGGAGCATAACGGGTTCGGAAGGCGAGCTTGTGGAGGTAATGGTGGTGGTAGAGTTGGAGGCGGATATATTGGAAGGCCCATTGGTGGTGGCTACTATGGTGGTTAAAAGTCTTGTCTGTCTGAGGATGAAGAGCGGAAAGATTTGAGGGTTTGAGGACCGATATTATACCACAAGATGCTTGAAAATCTCACGGAATCCTGCCACTGTTTGATATTTGACCTCGTTTTCAACGATGCTCCACAAGACTTCCGTCAGCTTCTGGTAGCTGTGAGTGCGATCTGACCTCAATTCGAGGCTGATTCTCAGCCATGCAAGACTCACTAAATCTCCGTGCCTAATCTAACGTTTGAAAAGTGCCAATGGTGAATAAAACCTTGAAAATGTGACTCTTAGAGCTAGGCTTTTCGGACAGCGGTTGACCATGGCTCTCACACGACTCTCCCACGACCAGGTTCTCAGAACACAAGATCCAAAAGCTCCCTCTGACCAGCCCCCCCCCCCCCCCCCCCCCACCACCCCCCCTCCACCCCCCCCACACCACAAAAAAAAAAAAAACCGAACAAAAAAACAAGAACCAACACCCCCCCCCCCCCCCCCCCCCCCCCCTCCCCCCCCCCCCACCCCCCCCCCCCCCCCATCCCAAGCACCATATTGTCATCTCTCAGAACTTCATAGAAGAACGAACGTCGGAACGAAATTAGGATCGAAACCAAGCTCTCCCACACCCCTGCATCTCGCTTTCGCATACTGCCGACCTCCGAAGTGCTCGCCAGGTGAGTAAGTACCAACCAAGACCCCACGGGTCAACTCATCATAACAATTTTTGGCTCGCTTCTAATGCCCAAATCCCATCGGAGGTGTTCTCGTGGCCAAGGCATCATAGAATCTCGGCGTTTCCTATCTCAGCTACGGGCTTCTATCTACAGTATCGGTGAGCCTGGAAGATAATCACAATCCACATGACATCCCAGAGATTGCTATATAAAATCGAATCCCAGGCTCATTCATACAGAACCTCACCAACTAACAAATGATGTAGAGCAGCGTCAAAGGTTCTGCTGTCTGTTTCAACAGTTCCCTAGTGCCTTATTCATCATCATTTCGAACACCGCCCAGATTCTATGTACCGACACCAAACCCCCTCCGCAGTCTGCCTGAGACCCAACCTCCGGCCCTCCTTCCTCTCCGCCCGTCAGATGATATTCACATGTGAATACACCGTAGTTAATCATCGATGCTAAAAACCACACCGAAATGTAAATTCACTAATCTCACCTTCCCCGTTCATTTGCAAAGGCTACTCTCTCTTGAACATCCCTGGTATACGTGGATGAGCAACAGCAGACCTCTTGCAGTTTCACTCGGCCCGATCCCAGACTGGGTAAAGTTCCGCTTGAACCACCGTAGGACATCCTCAACAGTCAGGAGTATATATATATAGGGAACGCGCGAAGTCTCAACTGGGCCCTATGAAGAGGGATTCGGATGCAGCTTCACAAATTGCACTACGGATACATACACAGGCTACATCTGCCCGATTCTGGCAAGTGACACACATACCGGCACCATGGGATTTGATTGCCACCACCATAATCAAAGGCGATCAAGAAAGGGAGCAAAATTAAACCATAATTATAGGCCTGACTGATACATACACATTATCCACTCGACCACTACCAACACGTCGACATCCACAAGGTTTCCGTATCATGAACAAAAAAAGCATACTTTGTATTTCCTATTCATAACGCCATTCTCTCCATTTCCCCAGTTCAGGCCCCCAAGCCATAGGTAGTATCTTTCTATAAGCTCTCTGTTCTTTGCGCTGAAATTTGTCCCCAGACCACACCGGGAGCTCCATGCAGACCCATGACCAAAGGTGGGGTCGGTTGTCGTCGTTTCAACTTTACCCTCAGAGTCGTCAGTCACATGGACCCGGATCGAAAAACAATAACCAGAGAAAAAAAAAGGGTAAAAAGAAAATTTCGTCTTGTTGCGTCAAATGGCTCTCTCTAAGCACATCCGGCTCCGCCTCAGAACGAAAAGCCGTGCTGTTCAAGATTGCTCTTTAGGGTATCTTGACCAAATTTTACTCCATGGCCGTAGCGTACGGCCGGCCCCTTTCCACCAGTCCCTCATGTCTCTTCCCCCCATCATCAATTCGTTTGCTTCCTTCACTCCTCGTCAACCTCCTGGCACCAAGGGTGCGCGAGAACCTGGTTAATGTCATATCTCGCAGCCACATCCCGGTTGAGCATGCACCGCACCAGGTCAATGCTTTCGTCGCTCATCGTCCACGGGACTCGAAGGTCTCGGTCCATGATTTCGTCAATGCTGTAGAACGGGTTCTCCTTATAGATGATCGTGTAGAGCAAAATTCCGAGCGCCCAAACATCTTGCTCCTTGCCACCGTATGGCTTGCCAGCGAGTACCTCGGGAGCAGCGTAATCTGACCAGTCAGTTTCAATCACGATATAGGGGAAGCTATAAGACTTACCAATAGTGCCGACAAATACGTCAAAGGGGCCGTTCTTGATGTACGCTGCGCTTCCAAAGTCAATCAACTTGATGTTACCCTCGCCGTCCAAGACCACATTCTCGTCCTTGATGTCTCTATGGACCACCAGTGCCTTGGTGTGCAGATGGCCAATAGCCTTGGCAACCTGGACGAAAATACTGCGGCACTCAGCCTCCTCCATGTTGCTGCGGAGCTCAATATAATCGAATAGATCCATGCCCGGTAATCCATGAGGCACCATCTCGATGTAGTAATTGATCTCATCCTCGAAGAAGGATTCCATTTCGACAATATTAGGATGTTGCAGATCGGGCCGGCGCAGGTAGTCGAGAACGTGAATCTCCAGAGGCACTGTGCCGAGCTTGCGATCTCTCGTCCACGTGTCTACAAGGATACGTCGCTTGGTCACGTACTTGAGAACCACCTTCTTCTGCGTCTTCTTATCTTTGGCCAATTTGACCTGACCGTAAGCGCCCTGGCCCATGTCTTCGAGGATCTGGAAGTCATTGATGGACTTTTTCTGCTGTGCTGGCTCAATAACCTTTGGCACGGATGGTTTTTCCTGCTTCTTGTCCGTGGGACGCTGTGAGCCGGTCAACTTTGCAGCGGCCGTCATCGCGACTTCCTTGAGTTGTTTGGTGATGGCAGATGCCGTCGACGACGAAGACTCTCTAGGTTTTGGCTCATCGGAATCCGAGCTAATCTCCAGTGGGGTGTGCGCCGGTGTCTGCCCAGGAGATGGCTGATGCAAGGGAGTTGTCGTTCCAGAGGCGGACGCCGACGTCACACCGAGCGTTGACCGGGCGGCGTGCATGTGCCTGGAGTAAGTAATCCAGAGAGCGAAGACCATTTCTGAGTGGGTGACAGAGAAAGAGTCGTCCTGGTTGTCCCCGTCCTTGTCTTCGTCCTCGTCCTCGATGACGGTCTCTTGGATTACGGTGGATTGTTTTGCGCTTCTGACCACCCGCATCTGCACGTCAACCTTGAGCTCTGACCCATCCCTGTGCTTTCCGGGTACGCCGTCCGGCCGCAAGAAACTCGCAGCCGCATCCGGGCGATTTTCCCGAAGACCCAGAATCGCCGACGCCCGGCGGAAGCTGTGCTCTGGCACCACAATCCCATCCTGCAGTTGAACACCATCCTCTTCCGTCAGAATATGGAGAATCTTTTCAAAGTCGGGCACCAAAGAGTCAATGGCCATGCCGTCGGGCTTTTCGTAGCCAAACAGAGCGCCGCAGAAGACC
Organism: Colletotrichum costaricense; assembly: GCF_030867565.1. Taxonomy (NCBI): domain Eukaryota; kingdom Fungi; phylum Ascomycota; class Sordariomycetes; order Glomerellales; family Glomerellaceae; genus Colletotrichum; species Colletotrichum costaricense. Next base: position 270,116 of record NW_026848261.1, on the reverse strand, counting down.
GCATTTGAGCTTTGAATCTTCAGAGTCTCTGGGTCCACGACGATGATCCCTGCAATATGCGGGAAGCTCGAGACGCGTAGCTCTGTCTTGCCCCGTACTTGCTCGACGCTGCAGGGAATGTTGACTTTGCTTGGGTTTGGGCATGTGAAAAACTTACGCCTCGCAATCTGCGCAAAGTCTACTTCGCCAGTGCGAGGGTCGATGCCTTGCCGAGGAATGCGTGGGATCAGCTTGCCGATATCCACGCCAGGTCTCAGTGACTCAAAGCCCCAAATTGGTGCTGTGGCTCCTGAAATTTTCTGGACAATGCCGTCGTCGTCCAGCTCAATCTGAGCTACATCTTCGTGGATTTCCTCAAGGACCCAAATGAGACCAACCCGCTTCTCCTTTACCCACAAACTGGCGGAACCCGTCGCACCGTTTCGTTTCTGGATTGGAACCACATCACCGCATAAAAGGACGCCTCTCGACCGACTGCTTTGGTGCCGTGAGCTTCCCCTGAGTTTGGGCGGGCTGGGATCTCCACTGTGAACGGTTTGTGCCTTGCGAGTGACAACTTTCGGGGGCTGTGATCTGGAGTTTGGCTTGCTCAAGAGCTGTGCCGTAATCCCACCTCGTCCGCCCAGAAGTGACGTTGACGTTGTCGAAGCAGCAGAAACCGTTGGTGCAGGTGTCGCTGTTTTCGGAATATCTTCCGCCTCTTTGGTAGTGTCTTCAGGATCCATCTGCAGCAGTTTCTTCTCCAACCAATCTCTCCGCTCTTCTTGAACGACCTCTAGAATACCCATCCGCCGCACTTCAGCCTTTGTGACTCCGAAAACCAAGCAAGCAAGGTCGTTGGCCGCGATAATCGTCCATGGCGGTTTTGACTCTGTTGTGAAAATGGCCTGCGCTGCTGGGACCCACCGTGTCGAGTGTCCATGCACAGCCGGGCCAAGTGCACTTGGCATGTTCGCGGTTGTTGGTGAAGCTAGCATCTCTTGAGCTGCCAGATAGGGTTGTGCCATGGTGTCGATGAGCTGCTGGTGAACCGAGACCGGTAGTGTATCTGTGAGCGTTCGCTTCAGGCTAAGTCTTCGAGATGGCGGCGGGGATGTCTTTGCAGTTGTTCCACTCTCGTTCGTCGGCGTCCTGCTCGAGTTTTCCGATTCACTGTCGCCCGTGGCGACTTTCTGATTTTCATCTTGCTGCTTTATTGACGGTCGGTCGTTCGGGGCAAATGTTGCAAATTGGGTCGCAGTTGGAGACTGACTGGGAGACTGAAAGGGTTCAGGGCTTGATGTTCGAGGAATGAAGTTCGCTTCAAAGAGATTCTCCCCCGAAACTTGCGGGGGGCCCGTCAAAGGACCGAGGATGGATTGATCCATGGATGGAAGGTTGCCCGCTCCGACAAGCTGTGCCCTAGCCAGCAAGTCCAGCATGTTCTGAGTCTCGACGTCCCCGGAGGCCCTTGCCTGGGCGCTCGCAAGCGCAACGTTGGAGGGTGAAACGGACCATCCCATCCGGTCTTTCATGAATTCTATGGATCGCTTGAGGACATTTTGCCGGTTGTGTATATACTCCTCGGACTGGTGGGCGAAAGAGAAGGAGTGTAATGACTCGGAGGGGAAGCGGGAGAGGTCTTCGGAGAAGTTAGGTGACGATGGATGAGAGCTAAACGGCATGCCGGGAGGGTTCGCGAGTAGTGTTGTCATAGATGTTGATCTCGATAGACCGATGGAGGAGCTTCTGGAAGGGGCTGCGGAGGGAGCTCGCGAAGACGGTTGTTGTCGAATTCGTCGCAATCCGGATAGACCGAGGCCATGGTCGTGGTCTGTTACAATGGAGGATCTATGACTGGAAAAAGGCCTGTCAGCACGATGATGCCTCAAATGACTATAGACTGCCATGTGATGGACCAGTTGCCACCTGGTGACATCTTTTATGGTGCAGCCGCACCCGTAAGTGACATCCTTCGAGCTTGTCGCCAAGCAAAGCCACACTCAAATTGTTGCTGCCTCTTTTGCCGAAATACCATATCTCGGGTTGTTTTCACGCTCGACTCCCACTTGGTTTGGCCATTGGCATGAGCCATGCCGTGATGCGCTCACGCGGACCTGGCGCATCCCAAACATTAAAGCCCCCTCTGTTTCGTCGCCGAGACGCTTGCCTTGGCATTCTTCAACGCCCGACTCTTCCATGAGCTCGCAATCAGCTCAACAGCTTTGCCGTTCAAGGAATATCACGGTGTAATCGTTGGGAAAGAACCAACCTTGGTGGCACATGGTCGCTGCCGTCTGCGACAGATCCGGCATCGAAGGAAAACCGCATTCGACCGCGGCCAGTGTTGTTGTCGTCGGTTATAACGGCGAGGTTTCCGGTGCTTCGGTTCTTGGGGAGTTGCAGCTGTGTTGTTGGGGTTCTGCTCCTTCCGCGAGGTTCTTCGTGATGTGAATCGGTGCCTGCGAGCCATGGAAAGGCCTGTGTTAGAGAGGGAGGAACATTTCGTGGGTCTGAGGAGAGAGAGACGGGAGGCGGACTCTGTGTTGGGTGGCCGAAGGACGTACCATTGTTGTGAGGTCCCCCATGCGTCTGTAGCATAGTTGAAGAAAGATAGGCAGTCGACTCAGACAAATGTCAGGGTTAAGTAAATGCGGGCAAGAGGCGGATTCGACGATGCAGGCTCGGATTCGGCGGGGTCGAGGAGCGAGATTCGTTCTGGGAGGTATCGGGGTGCGGTCTGGTCTGCTCTGGGACGTGGTGGTGGGAGGGAGCAAATGGCAGTACCGGCAGTAGGTAGGTGTGTTGCTGGCCGAAAGGTAAGGTAGTTAAGGTATGGTGCTGCTGTACGACAGTGGCTGTTCCGGCTAAGGTGGGAGGTAAATGAGGTACGGATGGAACTGCTGCCCAGAAGATACCTCGGGCAGGTAAGGTGAGGCAGGGAGTCAATCAGTGGTGAGGTAAGTTAGGTAGATCGATCAGGCTCGGTGGGCAAGGTTTGCCACAAGGATGAGAGTGTGGGAGTCTTCGACGGGTGGGTGTGCGGTAAGGAACGTTTTTGTTTTTCTGCTTTGGTTGCTGGTGGTGCCGGCGTTGGCGCTGGTGCTGCAATGCTGGTGGTCCGACCAGAATAGAGTAAGGCGAACGAGGGAGGGAGGCTTTTCAGGAAGGATTGATGGACCGATCCAGCAACAAGCGGTCGGGGAGAGATAGAGAGAGAGAGAGAGAGAGAGAGATTGTAGGTAAAGGTGAAGCTGAAGAAGCTGGTCCGTGTAGCGAGCAGCAAAGCAGTTGTGGTACTAGTCAGGTGCGGTACGGTAAGGTATCCGTAGAGCAGGCAAAATGCAAGCAAGTAAGTAGCAGCAAATCCGGCAATAACGTAGTCAGGTAGACAGACAGACGGAGCAGGAGCAGCAGCAGGAGCAGGAAGCAGAGACGCGGACCTGCTCTGGCGGTGGTCCAGTCCGGTCCAATTCAACTCACCGAACGGCCAGGAAAGGGAACGTGAGTCGTCTCGCCGTCCCGTGCTAGTGCCACCTCAGTGCCAGCGCGCCAATGCCAGAATGCCAATGCCAGTGTCAGTGCCGGTGTCAATGCCGCAACCGGATGTCCCTGCTTGGTGGTGCTGGACTCTGGACTCTGGATTCAGGAGTGCTCCAGTACCGGTGCGGATAGAGTGCAGAGTGCTGGGTGTTGCTGGGCTGCCTTGGGTACAATCTGTTTTACCCTTTCTCTATGTGTCTCTTGGCTTCTTCCCTTAATCACTCGAAAATCCCACTCTGGTTCTGTGCCGTTGACAAGCGCAACAAGACAGAGAGTCAGGCAGAGGAGGACGGGCGGGAGGGGCGTAGAGAAGCGAGTGGTCGTCCGTCTTCCAAGGCAAGGCGAGTGACTGGCTTTAACACCCACGTGCAGCTGGCCTCGTGAAAGAATCGTCTGCCGTAATCATACAAGATGACCTAAGACAACAAGCTGGAAAAGTGACAGAAAGCCCCCGGGATTGGTTTTCTGTGGCGTCCACGGTCCTGGGCGGTTCAGTCAAAAGTCCACAATGTTGCGGCAGATGCTTGTCCGAAAAGTGAGGGGCGGTCCTTCGAATGCTTGGAAAATTCCCACTCGTCAAGCGAATCCAATGATGCCGGAGGGCCTTGTAGGTAACAGTGGGTGGTGGCACGTCACGGACGAGGGAGCGGCGTGGGCGGCGGAGCTGGCGGGCGATGAAGACGAGGGAAAGGACGACGGGACAGAGGGCAGCACAAGCTCGCTCGGTGCCAAAGTTGAGATGGTTCGCTTCAGGATGAGTATGTTTGATGAACAAGTAGAAGAGGAATAAGTTTAGGGAATGGGGACGAGGGATGGAAAACCATAAAGACTGAGGGATAGGAAGAGAGGGCGGGGGAGGGAAAAAAACACAAGTCCACTTTCTGCCTCCAGTCATCGAAAATTTTGAGATGCATCTGCGTACGGAGTACACAACTTTTGCTACCAAATCTGCCTATTTCTCTCTACTTTATCATACACGGCACCGCCCACCTTTGGCGTCAAGTAACCTCGTAAAACCCCTTGTTCCCTCTCCAGAAAAACCCTCCCCTCGAATTCCGAACCTCGCGCAGTTATTTGCAGCTTTGGTGGGCGCACAACATGAGTTGCAAGCTTGACTTACAGCTTCGAAAAGCAAACGCATCACTGATTGGGGGGCTTAATATGCGGCAGTGGCCCTGGAAAACATGGCTGCAAAGTGGGGGGCACGCCTGAAGCCCGTACCCTTCACATTCATCGAGCTGTACCTATCTCACTCCTCACTTCATGCTGAAGCTCAGTCTCATCACACATTCACTCACTCACTCACTCACTCACTCACTCACTTTATCCACCACCTCACCTGAAGCAGACCTGGAGGGGACATGCACGTGAAGCAGCAAAGCTCTTCAGCTGGACCGGCGGCGGACCCACCACGTCAACATTGAGCGGCCCCAATCTCCCGGGGAGAACACCAGCGAAGAAAGGGACAGCATACCTTATCCTGGGATACGTCACATTGCCGCAGCCAAGGCCGGCATTACAGTGCCTGACTGAAGCCGCTGTTGAGCCATCATCGCCTAGAGTGGCCCGCCGCCCAACGCTTCCCAAACATGCTTGATACTCATTGGGCAATGCCTCTTATCCGTAGACTCTCCATGTTCGACTTGCCCTACTCGCCATCCGAAACAAACGTTATCGACGCTCTTCTCCTGCCGAACCGCCGGAATTGAGACGAGAAAACGGACGAGCAGGGAAAAGATAAGCCAGCTAATAGCTGCCGACGATGAAAAAAACACACATTCCGTCGTCCGCCCACCAACCACCAGAACAACGGGGCAAATCCCTGTAGATATCTTTTTTCAAGGCGTAGCATCAGTGGCAACGCAACCTCCTGCTAACTGCCCAGACCCAAGTTGTCATCTACCATGCTTTACATATCAAGCACAGAGTAGCGTGTTCTCCAATTGAGGTATCTGTGAGCCTCTTCACCAACACCATCGATTCAAACCGCAAAAGCCGGAAATAAGAGAGTCGGGGTCGTTGCAAACAACCCCGTCAGAGCGACTGAGCAGTTGATGTGCCTCCCTGACATGATCAGGTCTTGCTTACCCGTCTCTGAGCAAAACCAGGAAGGAAAACATTGGCAAGCTGGCCGTTTGGATCAGGACGATTCTAGAGTCAATGAATAAGCGGCGCCTCGGCAGTGCCCTTCACCAAGTTATCTTTGTCTATGCTTGAGCCGTACTTCCGTCTTTACGGAAAGTAGGCTCAAGGTACGAACAGAGACAAGGCCATGGTCTTGACTGGTTGAATAATGTCATTTGCGAACGCAGCATTGCTGGAATCGTGACGGCAACTCATTGATCCTCTTGTTACTTTAGGTAGGTTGTGGTCTCAGTGAATCGTGATTGGCACGATAGCTAGGTGAGCAACACGCGCAGTGTGTTGACGAGAATTTCGGCGACATGGTCGCTTTCCAGGCTTGCCGGCAACCCCGCATTTGGCGTTCTCTTTGCTGGAATCGAAGAATTCCAATCCCATCGAGCTTGCTATGACAGCACAGCGACTTTCTTTAGTCTCCTTCTCGGTCTCGCATGTACCACCAACAAGTCTACACAACCCTGACGACGCCGCGGGAGAGTCGGAAATCAAGTGAACGAGCTGGCATTATCTGCCAAGATATTAGCAGGGTTCGAGGTCGTTTCCCGTTGTAACCAAGTTACCGGAACATATTAGCGATGGGCTGCTCTACATACCTACCTAAGCTCCTGGTACCTGTGGCGGCCGGTCCAGAACACATGCGTACCTGTTATCTTATCGGAAGCTATCGGCAATCGTAAGGTACCTTAAGTACATGAGCAGCACGTGGTTTATATTGACCACAGCAGCTAGTAGTAAAACTTTCCTTTCGTCCCGAGGCAAGGTAAGCTGAGAAAGTAAGTGCACGACCGACCTACGGTTCGGGTTCTGCATCAAAGCTGTGACACTCGCTATCCAGGTATGGGTGAGCGGATGCGATTTGTCTCTGTCGCATCCAAGACAACGAAGCATTGTCCGTTTAGTTTGACAGATTCGCGATTTGCGTAGTCGAGAAACTGTCAATCTGCCTCAAAGTGTAGCTTTTGTACGGATGGGGTTTGAGACAGCCGGTCACCAGACTACATAATGGAGATCACTTGGCAAGGAGTCGATGAGCGGTAGAGTCGTATCTTGTGGAGGGTACCGAGACAAGAGAGCGGCATGAGAAGAGCGTTCTCTCTGTACTAGGGCATACTTTGCGATCTTCTTAGATAACTAGAGTCTGTGACGAGGTGTCGCGTGGCTCACCGCTTGCTACGTTCTTATCTCGTACCCGGGTCGCATGATATGTCATGACGGTACGCAGAATTCCGATTTTCGGGCTGAGCTGCATCAGGCGACCAAGCGAATGTGTGTCTAGTGGTGCTAGAGCCGCTGCATTGACAAAACGGGGCTAGGGCGTGGAAAACTCGTGAACGTGTTCAGGATCGTAGTATCAGATTGCCATGACGGATCTGAATGCAGATCTGCCAAAGACTCGCGACCCTGCCAAGACTGCAAAATCAACCGGCTAGAAAGAAGAACATGTGCCTTCCAAACAAAGCGCGGCGATGTCAGCTTCGGCCAAGCTTCAGACGAACAGTGCTGGTCCCACTGACGGGTCAGAATCCGGACCGATCATGGCGGAAGATTTGCAGCGCTTGCCTCTTAAGCAGCTATCTACCAGCCGCACGGCTTTCTTGGAGCTCTCGAAAGAGCTGTGGCGAGGATCTCCAGAAAGAAAGGATCCTGAAGACAGATCCGATTGTCACCGTGTCTCTCGTAAACGTGGAGCGGGAGTGCTAGCCCCGCCAAAACCTCCGAATTCGGGTTCCAGAGAATGTTCCCCGTCTAAGGTTGTTCGGATGCAGCCATGGCAAAGAGCGAGGGAGAGAGAAAAAGACGGGGTTCGGCCGCCAACATGGCATTCTCCTCCGACAGGCAAAAGTCGGATCGAATGCCGTCTGCGGGGAGGCTGGGACACCAAAGACATGCTCCATGTCAGCTTTGGCACGAGGAAAGGTATCTAAGAGCAGCAACCGACCCAGGTGCTTGCCTCGCACCCAACCACATGTTCCTTGACCGAAATCGATCAGAAACAGAAACGTCCTGCCAAATCTGAGCTTGGCATATCCGTAACTTATTTGACCTTGTATCTTGACGAGTCAGTTCGCTCCCGCCAGTTTCGAGTGCAGTTGTTTCCCCGAGTCGGACAATCGGCAACTTATTCCCAACAACGACTTCAGATGGAGAAGAGACAAAAGTATCCGCAACGCAAGTGGTCCCAGGAAGGACTGTGGGAATGCTCTGACAGGCTCGAGAGACGGCGCCGCGGCCGTGCAGACAGTGAGCGGAAAGACGCCTTGAACGTCCCGGCGAGGGCGATGGCGGTTGGAGAAGTGAGGAGCAAGTTCCTCCAATGAGCGATGATAGAAACGGCAAAGCCGTGCTGCAACTTGCTAGTCGGTTCAGATACACCACACCAAGTGCGTTCAAGAGTTCAAGGGTCCAGCCAACACGCTAGCGAGCTAGAGACTGTTGGGTACCGCTCAGGATTCGTCCTGCAGATCTGGTGTTCAGGTCCCTGCTTATTGTAGACCCTCAAGAGGCGGAGGACCCTGCGATATGTTGCTGATTGCAGCAGGACATAGTGTGTCTTTTTCGGAGCATGAACGAGGTATGGTCGACGAGCCGTGTTGTGCCTGACGTACCATGACCTGGCGGTGATGATAAGGCAGATAGATTGCTTCTGAGAATTTGTCTCGTCGGATTGCACGTCAGTTGACTGAAAGAATGGCGGGATAAGGGATGGTGATGGTGCCACGAAAAGGAAGAAGGTGACTTGGACAAGTGCTCATGTCATGCTCTCGCTCCCGCCTCTTGGGGGTCTTGGGGGGGCAAGTGCGGTGTCAGTCAGCAGCGGTCTGAATGGCTGTGTAAAGTGGAGCCAGGATCTTCTGTGATCCATTTTTATTCACCAGCAGCCGTAACGATTGGAGAGGGTAACATCGAGGAAGGAGAGGGCTTTCCTGTCTGCACTCCGGGCGGACCCCTCCTTCTTCCCCCCTCGTCCTTCCCCCACCTGCCCGCTCTTTGCGCCGGGCCACGGGCCCCGCACGATGCACCATGTGGATACCTCACGGCAGAGGTATCTTTCTTGCGTTTCGGCCGCTACTGTCGACTTCTCTGAGTTCCCATGTCTTGCCTGGTTTTTTTTTTTTGCCTCCTCTGGTCTGGCCTGGCCCTCACTGTGCCTCTTTGCTCGTACTGGCGGTGGCTTCTGCTTCCAGACTCTTTTCCGCCGCCATGCCTTTCCCCCAGCTATACAGAGCTATTGAATCCGGCTAGAAAGGCAGGTGAGAATATCCCAGCCAGCTCCATCCGTTTCGGCGGGGACTTTGTTTCCCAAGTCTTGGCTCCAAGCAGCCGAAATCCCGAACAGCCTGCTGTATGTGCATAGCAATGCAAGGTAGAGAGACACGAGAACATCGCCAGTGGCCATCTTCAGACCCTTGGCCCTGGAGGCATTTACGAGCACTGTCGACCGTCAGACTGACCCGTTGGTGTGAGTGATGGGCATTATGTATGGCGAACCCGGGACCCATCGGTGTCCATCGATAAGGAGGGTCCTTGTTTCGCCGACACAAAGGGGATGGATGGTGGGATGGGATGGGATGGGATTGGGGGGTGTGAGGGCCGTTTTGTGCTTCCGTCCAGAGCGCGTTTTAAGCTTCTACTTACTCCCCTTACCCGGCCTTCGGTGCGGTCTACCACAGTAAGGTATTGTGTCGGTCGTTCCATGTGTGAGTGGTTTTGTTTCCGCTCGACTCGACAACTTTTTTCTTGTTCTTTCTCTTTTAGCCCCCCCATCCGCCGACCTCTTCTCTTCTTCTTCAACTGCCACCCTCTCACCATCCCCTCTCTCACTCTTCGCAGCCTTGTTCGTGTCCCAGACACATCCTGCTCGTGTGACCTTCCACACAGGAATCAGAGGCCATGATATCTTGAGTCTTCGGTGTGCCATGTGCTCCGCCCCAACCCGTAAGGACTCCTTCCTCCAGCCTTCTGAGGCTCCACACCCCGCTACCTGCACCGGCTGACCTCCATTATCGATAGCCGGCTCACACCCGTTCAGATAGCAGATCTCCACCAAAAATTCCTGGACCCTGGCCACCCCTCCATCCTGACCCCCCTTCTAAGAGAGCCGACAGCCTTCAAGACCATAACCTCTCCCCGATTACTCGCGCTTCATGTCTCATCCGTCTTCCTAGAGACTTGGCCTGTCTTTCGTCTGTTTCTCTGTGTGCCTGCGATCATCTCTTGCGACGTCGAATATGAAATAGGACCATCCGCCGACCGTTCCGAGCCTTTCCTCAACTCACCGGGACTAAGACGTGGACCACCGAGCTCAGCTTCACTGCCCCGCGCTACCTAACCTCGCCAACAAAGACGATACTGGGAGAAATTGCGCAACTTTGAGAAAACGGACTCGGTCGCAGTTTGACTGTGGCAAAAAAATTACAGCATTATTCGACGTCTTCTGTTCCTTGTCTAGAGGCGTTTTGTCCTTCAACCAGCTATCTCACTTGGTCAAGTCTTCGCTATGGCTGACATCGAAATCCCCGCCGGTCCGGCTCCTATGGAAGTCGTTGATGAGCAAGGCCCAGGCCTTTCAAATCCCTCAGGAAAAGCCAAAGGCCGGCACCGCGTGCTCTGTGGTGTGCAACGAATGTCGTCTACGCCTTCGTTGGCGAGGAGTGGCCGCACTAGATCACACAGCAATCCTCAACGTCCGAGGGGGAACGTTTCCTGCGTGAGCTTGGCAGGACCCTCAACCGCGGGGACCTCGTTCACTGGCGACTCTTATTTCCCCGCAGGCGCAACAGCATCAGGCTATGTCAGTGCCTCATCTTCCGTTCCAGGAACACCATCTAGCGAAATCATCCAGTTCGTAGGCATTGATGGCCGACTTGCTATTCGCCGGGTCGACAATGTCTTCCCTACTACGCAATCACCGGGAGCCCAAACCATTGGACTCCCATCCGATTTAAGGACGACGAATAAAGCCCAGGTTGCCAACCCCGCGGTTCCCAAGCGTGGCTTCAACTTCTGGGAGAACATGCCACACGAGATGCGCGTGCACATCTTCTCCTATCTATCACCCAAACAGCTTGTACGAGCTTCACGAGTTAGCAAGACTTTCCACAAGATCTGCTTTGATGGGCAGCTTTGGACGTCTTTTGACGCCACGGAATTTTACCAAATCATCCCTGCCGAATCTCTTGCAAGAATCATCGTAGCCGCTGGGCCCTTCATCAAGGACCTCAACCTCAGGGGCTGCGTTCAGGTCGAACACTATAAGAGGGCCGAGGTAGTCGTCAAGGCCTGCAAGAACTTAGTCAACGCGACGCTCGAGGGATGCCGCAACTTCCAGCGCAACACGTTACACAGCCTGTTGAGAACGAACGATAAGCTCGCTCAGCTCAATTTGACTGGTTTGACAGCGGTCACCAACATGTCGTGCAAAATCATTGCCGAGTCATGTCCGCAGCTGGAGATGTTCAACGTCTCATGGTGCGTACATATGGACGCGAGAGGTATCAAGGCAGTAATCGAAGGGTGTCCGAGGTTGAAGGATTTGAGAGCGGGAGAGGTCAGAGGATTCGACAATCTCGAGGTCGCCGAAACGATATACAAGACGAACAGGCTGGAAAGACTGGTTCTGAACGGCTGTGCCGAGCTCAACGACCGCGCGCTCAAGGTCATGGTTCACGGCGAAGACCCCGAAATCGATATCCTCACCGACCGACCGATCGTTCCCCCGAGGAAATGGCGTCATCTCGACCTCAGCCGCTGCGCCCGTCTGACTTCCCAGGGCGTCAAGGCTCTGGGATACAACGTCCCGGAACTCCAGGGCCTGCGCCTGTCCGGCTGCACCGCCCTCACGGACGCCGCGCTGGAGCCAATCTTCGCATCGACTCCGCGCCTCACACACATTGAGCTCGAAGACCTCTCCGACCTCACAAACGCCCTCTTCTCAGAACACCTGGCTAAGGCACCCTGCGCGCCGTGGCTGGAGCACCTCTCCATCAGCTACTGCGAGAACCTCGGCGACAGCGGCGTCCTCCCCATCGTCAAGAACTGCGTCAGCCTCCGGGCCATCGATCTCGACAACACCCGCATCAGCGACCTTGTCCTCGCCGAGGCGGCCTTCATGGTCAGCAACCGCTCCCAGAGCAACGCCGTCAAGCCAAAACCCAAGGTCGGCCTGCACATGGTCGTCTACGACTGCCAAAACGTCACCTGGACCGGCATCCGCGAGGTCCTCTTCCGCAACGCGCAGTCCAAGCCGTCCATGGCCGAGATTGGCAAGTTCGCCTACGCGTCCGAGGCCATTGGCCTCAAGTGCTTTTACAAGTTCCAGATGACTGTCGACGAGCACATGAAGCGCGTGCTCCGCGGGGACCTCGCTGCCGCCAACCGCCTCGAGCACCGGTGGGCCGATTACATGCAGGCGAGCGAGGAAGCCGGGACCACGGGCGCCGGTCACCGCCGGCGCAGACGAAGAGCGAGGGAGGCGCAAATGTTGCATGCCGACGAGGAGGAGGGCGGTAACGGCGGTCGGAGGCGGGGTCGAACCGTCGGGGCGTGCACGATTATGTAGTGGGAGACAATTCTTCAGCTCGTGATCGTGTAAGTGAGACCCTGAAGTCTCACTTGGGGAAGAAGTCTGTCTTTCCAGCCACATTCTTTCCGACGATTTCTTCGTCACATGGGTCACATATTCACTTGGCGTTCTGGAGCCATCACACACACACACACACAAGAGACAGCAAACACTCTTAACTTCCATTACTAGATCTGGGATGCAGCATCATCTTCAAGCCCGTGGAACGGAATTGAAACCCGGCGTCTCGCATCAGCAAAGGCGCTTTTATGCAGCATATTCTGTACTTATTTTTTTTTTTATTTTACAGCTGGAGTATTAGATGGGAATCTGGGTTCGGAGGAGATATTGGCCTATTCCAAGGGGGTCTTTGGATGTGGAATCGAGGAATTTACCTCTTGTACTTACGTGAAGGAGAAGCACTCTCTCTTAACTCCACTTCAAGGTTGGATAAATAGGCTACTTCAATTGCACACACACCACACATTTCCTCAGTACAAATGTCATCGGAGCCATAACCTCACTTAGCTTTTCACGCAGTAGTGTGAACATAGACTGAATATTGAAAGCTACCCTTTTGGTATTATTCTCGAAAAAGTTCAGAGGCTAATCCACCCAGTAATTAGGTCGGACACTTTACCGGTCGCCGTGCTTTTACATGTCGCCGTGCTGGCGAATGTAACGCCGAATCTTGTCCTGAAAGACGTCGTCCTCGTCCCGCCGCTCATCACCCTCCATGACGTACATATCGTCGTCCTCGTCCTCGTACGGATCGCGGGTGTCAAACTCCTCCTCATCCGAGGCATTGGCGTTGCGGAACAAGTAGGCGTGGCGATCGTACTCGTCCTCGGAATCGACCTCATCTTCGGGGTAATCCGCCGTGTAGTGATTCTCGGCTATGCGCACATTCATGTCAGTAAATGAGAGACAGAGCTTTGTTCGGTCCACAGACTTACCATTCTCGTCTTCATCATCGTCAAGATCCGAATCGTCGTCCTCGTTACCGTAAAACAGTTCCAAATCCTCTTGCGAATCGAACCTGAGCACACCAATCTGCTCGGGCGGAATCTCCGCCAGCACCGGCTTCGAAGGCGCGAGCTCGTACACCTCAATAACGTAGTCGTCGTCGCTCTCGTCGTCGTCTTCGCTCGCCTCCGTCATAGCTTCGTCGCCGCCATTGAGCTTCTTGACCATTTCCGGGTGGCGCTCGGCAAAGCGTTTGGCTGGCGCCTTGGGCTTGAAGCGTGAAGGCGACGCAACGGCGGACGGCGAGCGCGGCGGCTGCTGCGGCGGCTGCTGCTCCATAGCCTGGAGATTCAGCCCGATCTCGTGGAGAACCCATTGGTCCATGTCGGCCGCGATCTTGCTCATATCCTGCGTGGGAGCCGCGCCGGGCATGGGCTTGCGCTGCGGCTCTCCGCTAGGCGTCTCCGGCCCTGTCGTCGCCTCGGAGGCTGCACGCGAGGGAGGGGGGCGTTTGGCAAGTGGCTTCTTAGGCGCCGGCTTGTGGTCCTCCTTCATCTCAACATCAGCTGGCAGACCCTCCGTGGTCATCGTCGTCGGTGTGGTGCCGCCAGACGCCGTGGCGACCCGGCGTGCGCTCTTCTTCTTCCCCCGCTCCACGAACACGGCTGTCCCGTAGCGTCCCCGCTTGGAGACACCACCGGCCTTGAGTATAGTGCTGCCCCCAGGCGAACTCATGGCCGACCTGGACATGTGGAATCGTCTCGGCTCGGTGGCGGGATTCTGAGGGCGTTGCGGATCGGAGGCGGTCTGCGGCAGGGGCTTCTGTGCATCGAGCTGGGTCCGTGGCGGCGGCGCCACTACCGGTGCCTTTCCTGTCGGAAGAGCATGGCTGCTCGAGTGAGGTGGGCGATGCGGGCTCGAGATCTCGTCACCGGGCTTCGACGTCTGGATGACCGGTATGGAGGGTTGCGATGGGTGCTGTGCTGCGGCGGCAGCGGCAGCGGATCTTGCGCTGGCTTTGGCGAGGCGCCTCTGGTAGACCCAGCTGCTGCCGGCAAGATGTCGTTTGGATCCCGGCTCGAGTTCTGTCTCCTATTAATTTGTCCGTCCGTTGATTGTAAAAAGGGAAGAGCGGTCGTACGAAGGTAGGTGACCGGAGCATCTTCATCGCCCCGCTTCCTCTTGATGTGGATCAGTTGAGGAGGGGCAGACATGATGGGCTAGAGAGAATAATAGAGACTGCGAAATCAGAAAAACGTAAGGAACGGGGGTGTTATCGGGGTCGTGAATGATTTGTTGTGGATGCCGAGAAATAAATCAAGCGCTCAGAAGTTGCATAGACAGTTCCTGGATTAGACTGGATCTGTTGCGACGTTGCAATTCATGCAGTTCTGGTTGACGATGGTTTTTCTGGAAGGTGGATTTTTCTGGAAGCAGCCGCTAAGGCACACGGCAACCACATGTCGAGCACACCTACCTTAGGTCGTGACAGTGTGCTGTAGAGCTGCGATAAGAAATTCTTATCGCAGTATCACGTCATTGGCCAAGAATCTCACCGCTTCCGGCAGAAAATACGCCGGGCTGAGGATGGGGGAAATGGAAGCCCCGCCATTTCCGATCACGGTTGAGTTTCCCACCTTTTTTGAGCAGCACAAGCGTCAAGGTTCTAGATGCTGGATGAGATACGGCCAATTGAGCGTCTGAAATCATCCAGGAACGCTTCCCAAGCATCTTGAGTGCTATCATGTTGGTTTTTGAAAATTTCCAGATGACTGAGACATGGGGAGCTGGTCCCCGCTCTCGCTGAGCTTGGCGACATTCGAAACCTCTGCAGCATCTAGATACCCTTCCTCACTTGTGTAGCCTTTGGACAGGAGACGCTACTTTGGAGTTTTGCACGCGACCACCTCAGCCACCACGCCTGCGTATGGATCTCAAGGCAGTGGTGCTGAGATAAAAGGTCTATGGTATTGGTGTGTACTGCGTAGGTTTCGTAGGCTGCAACTTCGTTGATAAATAAACATTTGAGATGGAATTGTAGCTGATTGCCAGAGAAATACCCATTCCACGGAGCTTGTTTGGCATGATGGAGATGGCTGTTAGCTCAATGTCTGAAGTTGCCGTCCCGGTCTGGGCCAGGCCCTCCAGTTCCAACTTCATCCACTGGGACCCACGACCAGCTTACCTTAGCCCAGCGACTGTG
The DNA here is from genome assembly GCF_030867565.1 of Colletotrichum costaricense. Classification (NCBI taxonomy): domain Eukaryota; kingdom Fungi; phylum Ascomycota; class Sordariomycetes; order Glomerellales; family Glomerellaceae; genus Colletotrichum; species Colletotrichum costaricense. The sequence continues at coordinate 254,721 of NW_026848261.1, read as the reverse complement.
GAGCTGCATGGCTCGTGCGGTGCTAGAAAGTCTCCGATACTTTGGAAACGGGAGCAAACATAGCCAATGGCCATGTCCCAGCGACTCCCCTGTTCTCGGGATGCATCAGGGATGATGACGCACAAAGCATGCCGGCGCTGAGATGGAGCAGCTGGGTGGCCATTGACTGCGGTGCTGATAACCGCTACTCTATGCTGGGGCAATGATTTGCGGGAGCTTCAGGTCGCGCATTGAGTGTTGCGTCGGGAGCTAAACCGCCAACAAAACTTGGATCAAACGGGGGAGGAATGGGTAATGTTGGTGAAAGAGAGGAAGCGGCGATCTCATCTCATACCTCAGCACAGGTTTCTACTTCTATGGTCCATTCTCGTCTCATCAGGGACCAGCAATCGCCATGTGCCATACAAAATAGATGGTGCAATCCAGCTCAATTGCTGACAAGTCCGGGTCTTATTTCTCATAGCGTTAGAAGCCATGGCAAACAAAGTCCCCGACTGCAGGTCGCAAACCAGATTGCATTCAAACTCGGGCAAGTAAGGAAGCTGAAAGTGAGCAAGTGCTTTGCCTCAACTTTTCCTACCACCTTAGAAGGCTTAGATAGCAATTAGCCTCCTCCATGACCTCGTCCTTCCCAACCTCTTTCACAGTCTCCTTCCTCTCCGGCCGGCACACCCCAACCTTTGACATGGCACATACGACATACGGAATAATCATGCAATGAACCCCTCCTGTGCCGCAGCTTCCCTGTTCTGAGCTGCTGCACCTCCCACCCACCTCACCCAGAACAAGGTACGGGCTTCTTGATCTCTCTGCTATCTGAGCTCCTCTCACCCAGCTCGAAGCATCTGCACGTTACGTTTCTCCTTCGGCCTCCGTATGGCCTTGCTGCAGTAAGCTCTGCCCCATTCTCCTCGTACTCTTCCAAACCCCAACCAGCTCGTTCCCTCAAAGCCGTTTCACTCGCACAAAATACGCAGCCCCCGAATCTTCCTCGTTGGCGTCGTTGCGTGAAACACTCATCCGGAGACTCCACACTCCAGATTCCTCTCGTAGAATTGTCTCGCACCCTTTGGTGTTCTTCCATTTCTTTTTTTCCTTCACCAAAAGTCAATCCCATCACCTTTGACGCCTTCTTGCTTCCTACGCCTAGCGCCGCATTTTAAGGTATCGCCCAGAGACAGCCGCATTCGTCAGCGTTGTTGCCCATCTCAACCCGCCACCCTCGCTGTGGGTTTCAAGGGAACGGCTTCCTTCTCTGCCATTTTCATCGAGTTTTCCTTCCCGAAAGGTTTCTCTTACCTGTGCTGACTTGAGCCGTGATAGAAGGGCAGCCGACGAAGAGAATCCACCTTTTCAAACGCTCGTCCTTGTGCGATTGAGTTGGCCGAGTGACGACGAGAGTTAAGCTACCCAACTTCAACCTACTTCGCCGCGGAGGCCGTCGTCGACAATGGTTTCCGTGACCATCACCTACAAGCAGCCCGGGACGCAGCCTCCCATCTTTGTCGCCGGCTCCTTCTCAAATCCAAAATGGGAGCCCCAGGAGATGGACTTCACCACCGAAGATGGTGGAGAACACACGTTCTACAAGAACATTGAAGTTCGGCCAAACACGCAGGTCGAGTACAAGTTCCGTGTTGGTCTAGGGGACTGGTGGGTTCTTAACGAGACTGCAGCTATAGGTATGTTTGCCCCCAAGTTGCGCAATGCTGCGTTTTCAGCAAGCTCGTCTAACATGGACGTAATCTACAGTCACCGACGGATCTGGCAATCGTAACAACCTTCTGACAGCACCTGCGTCTCAAGAGTTGAAGGAACTCAACGGTGTGAACGGCGACAGCCAACCTGCAAGCGAAAACGCCTCAACTTCCGAAGACGTGAACGCGTCAAAAGCTGCCAGAGAGTATACTGCTGCCCAGCTTGAGCCGAAAACAAAGCTCCAAGATTATCTCAAGGACGAGGAGCGGCAAAGACTTTCGTCGACCCCGATCGGCCAAGTTGCGGACACCGCCGCAGAGGTCGCTGATACCGCCGAGAAACTTGACGCCGAGGTCGACATGTCTAGACTTGCAGCGCTCCCCAAGGGCGTGGAGCACCTTAAGGACGAGGAAAGGGGGCGTCTGTCTTCGACGCCGATTGAACAAGTTGCGAGCACTGCGGCTGAGGTTGCCGATTCTGCCCAGAAGCTAGACGCTGATGAGGTATGTGCCAAACAAGCGGCAGACTCATAATTGTAGAGCCATGACTGACAGTATGATAGGATCTTAAGGAAGAGGACTCGGACGACTGTCCTGCACCTTTATTCGCTCACGAAGCTCTTGGACCCTACGAGCCTTCAGCTGATGACGAAGATGAAATTCCAAAGGACTACGATCATCATGGCACTGTGGAGTACGATGTCGACGAGTATGACCTCAATGATCCCACCCTCGAGCGGTGGCCCTCTAACAGGGACGGAATCATCGATGCCGTGCGCAAGGTCGAGACTGGGCGCAACGAGGATCAGACTGCTTTCTATGGCGCGCCCATTTCACCTGTAAATGGAACACGCCGGGCCAGTTCTGATCAATACTTCGATGAAGCTGTCCTTTCGTCTGGCCCCTCTAGTCCGGGCTCCACCAAGAGGCTGGAGCTTCCGCGAAAGTCACACGGCTCCATGGTCTCGGACAGATCACTCCTTTCTCTGGGATCAATCGCCGAAGAGGATAAGGAGACTCCGAATGCCGAGGAGGCCAATCGCGAGGATGAGGGCTTGGTCAGAGTTCCGAGCCCCGCGGTACGGCCAACGCCGCATGCTTTTACATCTCCCGGGAGTGATGATGACGAGGGAGTCGTTATGAAAGGCTCCAAATCCAGGAAAAGCTCAGAGTCGTCAAGCTCAGATTCACCTGCTGCCAACGGCCAGTCCAACGGCAAGCAGTCAAGGGATCTGTCGCCTAAGACTCGCCCCGCCGAGCCTTTGAGCCCTGCCATCCGCGTTGAGCCGCCCCAAGACAGAGCAAGCTCCAGTGTCAGTCAGGACGGCGAACTGGCAAGGGCTTCTGCTTCGAGCCCCGGCGGCGAGGCAACGACCTCCGGCCGCGATGGTGGTCACAAAGGCCAGCTCAAAAAGCGCGGGCCTGCATCGACCGAGCGTCCTGGAACCCCTTCCTCGATACACAGCGTCGCAGACAGCAAAGGAGGCTGGCTCCAGGCCTTCTTCCGCGTATTGTTCGTAGACTGGATTGGTGGACTGTTTAGCCGGTTGTTCGGCAGCAAGAGAAAGGCGTAAGGTCATCTCTCTATTCCGGTTCGCATAGCACAGTGGATCGGTTGCTCGTGTTCTTCTCATTACCTTTTCCTTTGTTTGTCATTATTCCTCACAATATCTGACAGGTTGACTTTTGTCCGCAGGATGCTGGCCACGAGCACGGCTGCCATCGTTGTAGGAGTTGCATGGTGGAAGTTCGCCATGGGCGGCGACTTGACCTGGCTTGAAGCATTGATCTGATGGGTCACACAGAGATGGGAAGGGTGTGTGCGGGCCGAAATTGCAAAGCACCGGAGGTTGCAGTCAGAACAAAACAACTTTTGATTTGTACAATTAGGTAATGGGGTGTGGAAAGTATCGTTATGGAGGACGATGAATCGATTACCAACAGCGGAAGTGGTGGATAACAGCGGAAAACAGAAGTTGCGTTGAGAGAGAGCATCAAAACAGACATTGATATTTGATGAATTTGACGCCGAGACACCTTTGCTCTGTCCAGGGTGCCTCTCCGGGAATCATCGCTTGCTTGCCTGCTGGCTTACTGTATGTGACGTACATTTATACGGGATCGGTCAGAACACAGCCTGTCTTCTTAAATCACTCTCCAAATGGCACCGGCTCTCTGGGTATCTCTGCCGCGGCCGTCGTCTCCCTCTCTGTTCATCTTCTTAATCCACTCGTTCTCCCTCTGCACCGCCGCTGCCTCAATGTCTTCCATGACGGCCAGCTCGTCGAGCATGTCCCTGACGAGACTGCTGCATCCGTCCAACATGCGCTTCAAGCTCGACGCTTGTGTCGTAGTAGTACTATAGGCCGCGTCCTCGTCATCATCACCGCGATACTCTAGCTCCCTGAGCTGCGCATCCCACCCCTCGAGACGCCTTACCAACGCCGCGGCGTCGTCTTTCCACCGCGCGTCGAGGCCGCCGCCGAAACGGACGTCCGCGTTGTCGTCTAGGAGGGCGGAGGGGTCGGCGCCGTCTTCTGCGCGGGCGCGGGCGGCTTCGAGGTCGGCGAGGGAAGAGGCCCAGCGCTCGAAGGCGCGGACGAGGCGGTGGTGTTTTCCGCCTGGGTCGTCGAGGGACCAGAGGGATGTGAGGAGGGCGTCTAGGCGCTGGACGCGGTCTTCCAGCGGCAGGGATGATGTTGCTGCCTTGCCGCTTTTGCCGGTGGATGCTCCCCAGCTACTTAGGGCTGCGAGGTTACGGCGCTCCGCGGCGTCGGATTCGAGGGCTGCGAGGCTTCTTGCCGAGGCCGCGAGGTCGGCGTGGCGCGCGGCGAGTTTGGAGCGGGCGCTGGCGTGCCATTGGGACGTGACCTGCGGCAGGTCGCGGTGGAGGAGGTGGAGCTGGAGGAGCTCTGTTTGGAGGCGGGAGGTCTCTGCCGTGAGGGCGACGTTGGCGGGGAGCTTTGACGGGGACGGGGCGGCGAGGTAGGTTGCCGTCAGGGGTTTCGGGGCGAGGGATTTGGCGGGGGAGTAGTGCTGTTGCAAGGTCGAGAAGGCTGGGCGGAGGACTGGTTTTGTGGTTCTGGGTGGTGAGGTTGGGGAGGGGTGTCGTTGTTGGGCTTGTTGGCGGGCGAGGTGTGGTGGTGCTGTTGTTGCTGCTTGGTGGGATGGTGGCGGTTTTTGAGGTTGTTTTAGGGGTTGGCGGGTTGGTGCTGTTGTTGTGCTGCCTGCTCGGGCTGTGCGCGTTGATGTTGTGGTTGTTGCGGAGGAGAGGGAGGATACGGATGGTTTCGAGGAGAGGCGGTCTGTTGCTGAGGGGGGACGGGGTCTCGTGGTCGTGGATGCTGTTGAGGATGGGTAGGAAGACGTCGGAGGTGCGCCGTATAGGGACGTCGGGCGTGATCTCGGTGCGGCGCCAGTGGCCCCGGTAGACGACGTCTGGCTTGGGGGTCGGAGGACGGTGCTGTTGTTCAGGGTCGCGACGCTCCTTGCGCGCGCGTGGCCCTTTGTTGGACTCCCAGCTCCTACCGCTGTTGCTGCTGCTCCTGTCGAAGTCGTCGTTGGTGCACCGGCGCGTCTCGAGGATGGTAGACCGCCCGAGGTCGTCGGTCTCGCTGTCGTAGGCGTCGACGGTCCGGAACCAGCGCCGGTTCTACCTGCAGCACCATTGGATGACGAGACGAGGCTGAGGTTGCTCGTCGAGGCGTTTGCGGGATATCGCGTCCGTGTCAGCCCCGGTTCCCTCGTCGAAGTCGTCCTCGTAAGGCCCGAGAGCGCGCTTGTCCTGCTTAAAGGCGCGCTTATTGGTCCCGAGCTAGCTAGTCCTCCTCCTGCTCCAGCACCTGCTACCACATCTCTCTGTCTCGTCGAAATCGACGTTGTCACGGACGCTGGTTGGCGCGTCGAAGAGCTTCTGCTCAGCAGCGACGATAAGGGGTTCGGCCTCTTCTTCTTGGGCGCCTCGGAGGCGGTTGTGGCCGCCGCCGCTGTACTGCTCGCGACGCTGACGCCGGAGACGGTGCGTGTTGTGGGACGTGTTGCGGCGAGGGACCGGGGCGCGGGGAGTCTACTCGGGGATACGGGGCGGTGGGATGTGGACGCCGACGCTGATGGCGCTGCTGCTGCTCCTCCTGTGGTCGAGCTCGCGGGGCCTCTAGCTGCCGTGATTGAAGCCGAGGAGGATACGGAGGTTGCGGTCGTAGGGGGAAGATCGGTCGAGGAGCCCTGCGTTGGCTTTCGCAGGGAGCGGGTGCGGGCTAGCGACGAGGACATGACTACGCCGGGGTCTCTGGTATGTGTGTGGTGATCATGCGGTTCTGGAGGTCGGTGGTTCTCTCCCGATGCTCGATGGTCCCGCTGGTCTCGGCGCGAGTCGCGGCCGGGTTTCGAGGTCGCTGCGGGGACCCCGCGCTCGCGGTCGGTTGTTCGGTCAATTGGTGAGTTAGCGAAAGAGTCGCCAATGCGAGATCGATGAGGGTCGCAGCGAAATCGGTGGGTATCTTCGCCAAAGGGCCGCCGGGTTCGCGATGTTGATGTTGATTTTCGACGTCAGGGGCCGCGCCGTACGGTTTCTTTGCGGTGTGGGGGTTGCTAGGGGCCCGGGCGACGGTGGGGGGCCGATGATGGGTGAGGATCAGGACCAGGTTCAGATGGGAGTTTGCATTAAGATAGAACGGTACTTATGGCTAATGGTTAGACCTGGCCACAACCAAAGTATTGCAGTAGCGGGCCGGTCCAGCCACCGCCCTGCAGGACTCCAAGGAGTCTTCTAGCGCCGACGCTTGGATCTCCTCGACTCCAACGTCGGCGGGCTGAGCCGAACAGTGGCACCCCGTCTGTTCGCGAATCTCAGCTGGTGTCTTTTTATTTCCTTCCGTTTATTTTCTCCGATGAGACCCCTCCCTACCAGTCCGTATGGATACTCCGTACTTCGTAACATCCCTCGTGTGTCCGCCAACGCGATGCAGTAATTTCCGGTACATCCGGTAAATAACTCAACCTGCCTAGTTTCTCCCCCCTTCTCGCTGAACGTCGTGCCCCGACACATTTGCAGATGGGCAAGTCGAGGAAACAGTTCCTGCGCGTCTTTGCTTATTACACGAAGCGTTGCGCTTCTCGTTGGTGTGTCCCTGAGTTCTGGGACGTATGTAGCACCACAGTTCACCGCATATACGAGCTTGAAGATCTTTACTTTGAATTTCCTTTTCTTCTTTTTTGAAAAAAGTAGTCGGGCTTCAATTCCGGCTCTCTGAGAGCCCACCCTTCCAAAATCTGGAGTTAACCTGTCTTTCCCCATTTGCCTGTATTGTCCTTTCTCGTTATCAAGCTTCGTTTTCGTATGCTCAGAGCTTGCATCAAGCAAGTAGTAGTAGTAGTAGTAGTAGTGATCCGTTCCAGCAAACAAGAAAAATGTGCGCGTGACCCTTTTCCATCCTTTTCCCTGGGGGCCACGACTTCCTATAGACAAACATTGGTATCTTGGGGGCGAGAAGGGGTATCAACCAATCGACCTCTCTATCTAATCCCGCAATGCAGAAAGTTGGTCATTTCCCCTTGGTGACGAAGATCCGTGAAAGTCCGGCCGCCGGGGAAAATGTTGAAAAACCGCTTGGAAGTGAAAATGACCATGTGATTTCCCTATGCCAAGCAAACAAGAAGAGAATTGGAAAAATGTGAATTTGAAAGCAATCAGGCTGTGACTGATTGCTGATTCTGTTGCTGTTGTTGAGCGTCTGTACGCTGCTCTTCCTTCTCGGGAGCCTCGATGCCAGCTGCCGTGGGAGGACGCTCCTGGGAGCCGCCGCTCTGAGGGTTGCCCTCCAAGTGAGCCATAAGCTTCCGGAGGTCTCTGCGGTTGCTGTTGAAGATTTGCAGGCAGGAAGCGCACATGCGTACGTAGCAGAACTGGCACTTGTAACGATCCTCGGTATCGGCCTTGCCGCACGTCTGGCATGTTAGGGCGTAGTTGCGGTTGCGAGTTCGGTCCATGGTGCGGTGCTTGACGTAGCAATCGAGCATGCTCTCTTTTAATGGCAGAGCCTTGTAGATCATGCCGGGGCTGGGAGGCTCGGAACCCTGCATGGGGAAGAACGACGCGCGAGGGTCGGCAGGCGGCAGGTCCTTGACCTTGAGCTCGCGGTACTCGACGGGTTCTTGGTTGGGGCGCTGATCTCTCGAGGCGGGTCGCATATCTCCCTGCGCGAATCCGGGTGCTGGCGCATAGGGTACATACTCCCGCTGCTGCTGCTGCTGCTGCTGCTGCTTGTTGGAGGCGGCCCGAGGCGGCAGCTGGTTCTGAGGATCGGGACTAACAGGGCTGACTGCAAAGTCTCTCGTGATTGTCGGGGGAGCCTCGTTGCTGGTCACAGGCCCATCTGCGCGCATTTGAGGCAAGCTCTGAGCGTTGTGTAAGTTGCGGGCCGTGACCGCTTTGCGGGGGATAGGAGGCTTGGACTCGTTCGATTGCTCGCGGCCAGGCTCGGGAGAGGAAGCGGGTGAGACGGGCGATACGATTGTTTCGACAACCGGCGTTTTGACGTCTTCCTTCTCATAATCGGGAGTCGGCAGGCGTTGAGTTGGCGAGAGCGCAGTGTCGCTATGAGACGTTCCCACATTTGCGCCATTTTGACCATCGCGCAAATGATGGACTTTCTCCTTCAACCGCGAGACCTCTTGGCCCATGTTGTTCGTCTGAGCCGCCTGACTTTGAGAGGGAACTGGGCGAATATTTCTGCCGGGAAGATTCGATGTGCTGCGAGGAGGAAATTGTTGCTGCTGGGCCGGAGGAGGAGTTGCTGTGTAAGATGATTGCGCGGTGTTCGGCTGAGAAGAAGCAGCGGTTGACCCGTGGCTGACTGTTAGGTGTAGATCTGGCACCTCTATATTACGATCAGATTTTACGGATCTCCTCCTCCATAGTGGTCGCTGCTGTTGCTGAGGCGATGCTGCCGATACATAGCTTGTCGGGCTGCCAGCAGTCGGGGCGGGTGCCGAGTTGACCGGAGCGGCGCCGGCCTGCTCATTGTAGTAGGCCGGGTGAGGTGGTAGGCCCTTGTTGGTTGTGAACTTTTGTGCGCCGTAGTGGTCATTGTCACCGGATGACAACGAGGTTGGCGTCAAAATCTTGTTTTCCCTTGTCCCATACTGTTCAGAGTTGTATGCCTGGCTCGAATCTCTCTGACTTGCGCTTCCATCCGGCGACATGATGAGGGATTCCCCTGAGCTTCTTGAATAGGCCGAGAGCAGACTGCCGATGGAGTTCCTTTCGTCCTCGGGAGAATACTGCTCTTGCTGCTTCTGCTGGTTCGCCGGGGCGGAGGGCGGTGGTGCTTGCTTTGCAACTGGGCGGCGAGGTATATGTACCGGGGGCAACGCTTTTGTCTCGAGAGGAGGGAGGGGAGGGAGAGACTGGTTGAGGGGTTGCGGTGGTGGAAGCGGTTTGTCTGACATGGCGAATGTCTTCGTCTTCTTGGACGGGAGGGGAGGAACGGGAGGTATCGAAGGGAGCTGCTTAGACTTGGGAAGAGATTCGGCCTTTGGAGACGGAGGGGTGGGTAGGGCTTTTGAGAAGCGGGATCTTCCCTTGCGACTGTGAGAACGGAGGAAGTCCATTTTGAACGAGGGCCCCCGGATGGGATGGCGGTGGGTTACCCTATAATTGGGATGACGGCGCAGTATCCGTACTGCGTACTCCGTTACCCCTTCCCCTTTGCTACCTTGCCTCACTTCTCTTTGGCTTGACTGCGGATGTAGTTTTTGGTCTGCTTAGACTCTCACCAATCGGCTGGCTAGAGGAAATCACCAAGGAGGTAGGGCCAGGGGGGATCAAGGCACCGGAAGCTGACCACGGAGGGCTGGTGGGACTCGAGAACGTGGGACGAAGGAGTTTGAACAGGTTGATTGGAGCGATGAAGTTCGAGGGGTGGGTTTGCCTTTGCCACGACGTTGAGTATTTTCAGTGCCGTAGTGTTGCGATGCTAGGAGAAACAAGCATCAAGGGTCTTGAGAATTGAGGAGTAGGGAGGAGTAGACGAGGATTCCGCGACGAGGACCGCAGCATATGCCTGTAGGATAAGGAGTACCTTGGTAAGGAGAAAGAAGAAACTTGAGAGGAGTGTCCAGGAGTTGGTTGGATAAGAATGTAACTTGACGGGGTGGCAGAAGCAGAACAATGAGTGAATGACACCGGAAGAGATGGGAGACGGAAGAGAGAGTACAGGGTAATAGGTGAGGTGGTAAGGAAGTGTAGTGCGTAGTGCGTAGAGGGGGGGGGGGAGGGGGGTGTAAGTTCGGCTTCAAGTTTAAAGCTGGCAGCCACGGAGAACCCTGCGACGGGGCCGGGTGTCTGAACATTGACCTTGTCTTCCCTCTCTCTGTGATTGGGAAGTTGGGAAAGTTGGGATGGGATTGACAAGGATGTCATCGATATGTTCAAGGTGGAAAAGTACCTTGTGGATTGCCCACCTCGTCAGCAATGCAAAAAGGCACTGGACCTCAGATGCGTTAGTACCAAGAGGTCCGGATACGCGGCGTGCCTAACATGTATGCGTGTCTAAGGTACCATGGTATCTGCCTGCCTACCTACCTTTACTAGGTACCTAAGGTAAGCACCAAAGGTCACCTCAATAATTGGACGGAAGACATGCTGGGTGAAGTATCTTGAGTGTGTTGTCAGCAGCCAAAAGCTACTTAGGTAACTACTTGAAGTACCTTAGGTAAGGTAAAGCATCGCAATCCTTCCATTTACTTCGCGACAAAAGGCACTATTTTATTTTTGCTAGCGTGCCTGCCTGCCTGGACGACTACGGCACCGTGGCACCACAATGTCCGTCATTGGCTCCGTCAGACTGGATCCGGCCCCTCCCATCTCAAAGTGCGGAGTAATTAGCAATTATAACCCTCCTCTGAGTACCTTATTATCGAAGAAAGTTAATTCTTTCTAAGTTATAAGTATAAGAATATAGTTTTAATAAAATAGTGTAGTGCCTACCTAGTACTTAAATTAAGATACTTTTTTAAGCTCGCTATAAGAAAAAGATAACTATATTACTAACTACTTACTATCGAGGTTCGTAACGCTATAGCTTTAACCATAATAGCTTTGCCTATAATAGGCAAAAAGTCTAATTATAAGTCTTTTAAAAGCCTCTCCTTAAGGGCTATAAGAGCCTCCGAGTTAAGTTAAAATGCTTGCTAAGATATTAATAACTAAACTAACCTTATAATAATAGCCTTAATAAAAAAACTAAGAAACGAACTAAGAAATAATACTAGAATCCTCGCTAACGTTAAGCACGATTTACGAAACATAATAACGTAGCCGTAGAGTATTAGTAATATATTTTATATTAAAAAGACTATTATTAGTATTAATAAGATAGATAGGGCTATATTAATATAGCGCCTCGGCTTTTTCTTATAGCTCGAGGACTATAGCCTTAAATAGTATTAAAAGTTTATTAAAAAGCTCTCTCGAGTACTTTAGTATATTTATTACTATTTTTATAATAATAAGACTCCCGGCGCCTATATACGAGCGTAGGTTACTTATTTTTAAATAGTAGTACTAGCTTATTAATAAGCTATTAAAACTACGATTCTAGCGATCCCTTAACGAGGGAGAGGGTAGAATAGAGGAAAGGATAGGTAAGAAAAGGGTTAAGGTTGAATAGTGCGGAATTCGAGGGCAGGGTAGCGTCTACATGTACTGCGGCAATCCTCTAGTAATGCAAAACGATGGAGTTAAACAGTGTGCAACCCTCCTCAGCGTCCCAGCAGACATCGGCAGCCCTGCAATGAAAGCAGGCATTGCAAGCAGGATTCAGGAACAGAACAACACTTGCCGGGGTTGTTCGGGGCTGGGTTATTCTTTGGGGGCTGGCTTGTGCGTGCACACTGGCAGTCTGGCAGCACTGCTTGGCCGGCTGGGGCTGGTGGAGTGGCGGCTCGCAGTTGTCTTGACACGTCCCCATGTACCCCGCCACCGATTTCACTATGGACAACGACTTTGACAGCGCACTCACCTCAAGGTACCTACCTAGGTAAACACCTCACCAGCCCACCACCATCGGCACCTGCATCATCAACCTACCTCTACTCACGGGCAACGGAGGCGGAGACGGGGCCACCTCTTCAGGCTTCAGCTGTCAATGTCAATCCCTCCCATGCGCAATCCGGGCTGTGCTTACTCTCCAGACTCCAAAGCGCACTACTTCGTACCGCTACCACGAGTCTACGACTACGAATCACTCAGCAACACAACAGCCAGCCACTCTTCTCTCACAATCGACCTCTTCCCGAACGCATCCATTCTCTCGAGCGAATACCTACAGTCTGCATTCACGCAACCCAGAAGCCCACTGGCTTTCGCTTTCACGCACATGCGCATGCGGCTCCTGATTCAATCCCATCTTTAATCTTATCCTGCATGCCTCGGTCGCGGCAGCTTCGAGACATTAATCAGAAGACAAGACAGGCGTGCCTCCAACACACCACTCGACCACTACCCCTGCCCTCTTCGTCACCAATGACCACTCGTCCCCAATTCCCATCTCGATTGTTAGTAGGCTGTTTCAGCCCGCTGATGGAGGGGACTGCCAGTATTCCTTCGACCCAGGCCCGCGTTTAATCACTACGGATCGTACATCCCAATGGCCGAGAATGCATCTTGTTACGAGTTGACTGTACAACATGGGCTTCTCCTCCCTCCTTCGTTCTCAACTTCTGAAGGGTTCGCCAAATGACGCCATGGCCTCGTTCGTCAGCTGTCTACAAAGTCCAAATGGCGAGGCCAGCCGAGTATCCAAGATGAGGTGCCTACAGGGCCCCTACGACAAGAATCCCATCTCCCTCATCCGATGATTTGTTCCGGCGTATCTGTACGACAATTCGTTTGCGGCGCGTATATGGATACGTCCTCCATGATGCTCGTGATGGATGGCACCCTACCTGCGCCTCAGCCGCCATGCCGCGTGTTGAGGCGACATGCACCTCGTTTCGCACTTGGCTCGAGTCGGTATCGGCATCGCTACCAGAACGCTCGATTTCTTCTGTGCTACCGTGGCTACCTACCTATCCATGCTATTATGTGCGCCATCACGAACGATTCCCTCAAAGAAACAGAGGATTGCACTCAAGCTAAACTACCGGTGGGCCGCCGTTTCTGCCCGCAACGCCTGTTTGCGGAATCGAAATTGCCTTACTAGCATCATGGCCTGTCCAGTGGGACGTGGGACCTAATGGAATGCACCGTTGCAGACTCGAAGCAGGGAGAACTGAGGTCACAAAAGTCACCAATCGCAGCCCACGCACCGTCTCGTTGAAGCTGAACAGAGGCCGCCGTCCAGCCACCCTCGACGTGGCAGAGGTTAAACCCGCATGATGTCTCGCCCGTGCGTAGACATAGCGCGACGCACGCGATTAGACTATTACGATCTCGAGCTCTAGCCTTGCAATCTGTCAACTAACTGTGCCTTCTAGACCCGTGTACGATCATTGACAGCTGGTCTGCGTTCGCCGCTCGCGTTTCTAGGTCCGCCGCCATGAACGCCCATTCACAGGAAATCGTAGCGACCCGAGCCTGCCATATAGCGATCTGCATCAGGGAAGCCAACCAGACTTCAGAGCCTTACGGCTGCTGGGTCGAGGGCGGAGTCACATCTCACGTTCAAATCCCCGTCCGGCATCAGAGATATGTGGGTGCCTTGCGGCTCGCTAAGCCCAGGAGCCCGCGCTGCCCGCGTCCCCCCTGACGCGGGATCGGTTCAGCAAAGGCGACGTGAAATCCAAGTCTGATGAACATCGGATCAAACCCCCTGAGAACTGCGCCTGGTGTCGAAAGAGTATACTGCGGCTGCAAAACTGGCTTTATTACCGGAGTAGTGCCCCGGAGGGAACCCTACGTGAGTGCCTACACATAACAGCGCAATGCCCTTGTCGCTCGCATGAACAGCAGGTTTGAGCCATTTTGAGTTCCTCGGTCATCCGAGTCTCACACGCCTGCTCCTGGGATGACCTTGCAAGCACTTCAGACCGAGGGGTGCCGTGCCTCCGCCGGGCTTCCCCTGTGGCCTGTGCCCCCCCTTGAACGCCAGAGGGCTTTTTTGATGACGACAAGTTGTCCAACTCCAGTCTCCCGCCTTGCAGACGCACAAAGTTGGGACGACATAAGGGGTCTGACGTGCCATGGTCGCACTGCGTACCACTCTGCCATCCGTCGACCTTTGACTATTGAAAGCTTACATTCGCGAGGAGGAGTGTTGGATCGTGAGACGACATCGACTGGAACCTATTCAAAGATGTGGTACAGCACACGAGAATCGCCGACGCTATTCCAAAGTACTTCCCACGCTGTCAGGTACTCCGCACTCAATGAGTCGATTCGAATGAGACAAGTGGCCGTTTGATTGAGGAGCGACATCCGCGGGCTTGGCACGAAAAAGGACGCATTGCAGCGGACCAACGACAAAGGCCTTGTTCCTGTTGGTCCAAGTCTAGCCCGCCCTCGAATGGTTCGCATCGCAGCACGCAGGTTACGTTCTTGCGGGAACCCGCATTGCGGAAAATATAGATTAACATTAAAATGACTTTTGGGGCAGCCTTTGTGGAAGGATGGAGCAGAGACGCGACGGTTTGTTTCACACCGGCAGGATTTTTAAGATGAGATTCGATCCGTCCCCATTCCACATCATGGTGAGCTCCCTCGGTCACACACTCACACTACAGTTCATTGATCTCTCTGGCGCTGCTTACCTACTCTGCCGGTCGATTGATTTGATTAACGAGGTGACTGGTCAGTTGATGTCCGGAAAGCTCGGGGCGATTCGGTCGAAGGCCGGGCGATATGAGGAGTTTTTCCCCTACGAGGTTATGGGTTTTGGGAGCAGTGAAGCGGGTGAACGGGTTGCCAAGCACACCAGGCCGATTTGATCTCCGACGCCGTTACATTTCCACCTTACCGGCTAACAACCCTGGTTCCGTCACAGTCTGGCCCGGTGGCCGTGTCTTCGCATTCTTGTTTTTTTGGTTCGCCGTTGTCGATGAAGGTTTCGCATCGAGGACTTGACTGCAGAAAGTCTCTGTTCCAGTACGACCTGGATCCGAACCAAATCACGAACTAGGGTTCAGATCAACATCTCTTTTGCTGTCTTGATTTTTGTTTGTAGGACTCGGGACGGGAGACAATTTGAGCCGAAATGCTCTTTAGGCTCCACTCTTGAAGAGACTTTTGCGATCACGTGCTTCGCTGCGGGAGTGTCGTCAGAGGCGATAAGGCCCGGCCTGGGCTTATCGGGCGGCCAACCATCCGATGAGGACCCCGACAGAAACGGAGCTTAACTGTATGCAGGAGGCAGATTAGAAATCCTCGTCGGCCACAATGCGAAAGTCGGAGAGATAGCGGGGGAGAGATAGGGAAAATCAATTGACTTCATAAACGACCGGCAATTGGTATTGTCTATCCTGCTCTTAGAGCGATTTCAACGTTTTGGCAAAAGGGGGGAAGAGGACAGCAGAAGTCTCGCCAGTAATTTCCATCAGGTTCCCAAAGCACAGCAGCAGCATTAGTTTCGGCCGTTACTTCGTTTCCGCAAAGATGACCGGCTCCGTCAATGGCACCTCCGTTCCGACGGAGACGTCGCCGCTACTGCGCAACTCCGACTCGGAGGCGGCCAATGGCAACGGCAACGGCACCGTCAACACCGGCGGTCAGCAGAACGGCGCTACGGCCGCTGCCGCCGACACTGACGCCGGTGAAAATCGGGACGGCAACCCGGAGATGGCCAAGAAGATGCACTTTCTTCTTCCGGCCGTCGGTATCGGCGTAGGTTCCACTCCAGCCCGGGTCCCTTCCTCGGCGCAAGGCCTCCGGCAGCGGCTCAGGTCGACCGCTCAGAACTCGGCAGGGACTAACTGGTGTTTTTCTAGATCTATCTCTGCGCTGTCGACCAGCTGCTCACCGTGGCGACCTACGCCAAGATTGGGAGCGAGCTTCATGCGCTGAATTATACGAGCTGGCTCGCAACATCGTGAGTAACACGCCCTCCCTCACCCTCAGAGAAACTCATCTCATCCGGCTTCATGCCCGATGTAAGACAACGAAGAGCGAAGTACTAACATGATGCCCACAGCTACTACATCACCCTCACCAGCTTCCAACCCCTCTACGGCAAACTCAGCGACATCTTCGGCCGCAAAGAGTGCCTCCTCTTCGCTTACACAGTCTTCGCACTCGGCTCTCTGGGCTGCGGCCTAGCACAGTCCTTCACCCAGCTCTGCGTCGCCCGCGCCATAGCCGGCATTGGCGGCGGCGGCATGAACAGCGTTGTCGCCATCCTCCTCAGCGACATCGTCCCGCTCCGCGACCGCGGCGTCTGGCAAGGGTACCTCAACATCATCTTCGCCGCCGGCACCTCCACCGGCGCGCCCCTCGGCGGCCTCCTCGCAGACTCGGTCGGCTGGCGCTGGTCCTTCACGGGCCAGGTCCCGCTCTGCGTACTCGCGTTCTTGGCGGTGTACTTTGTCCTCGACGTGCCCAAGACGGACCACGCGCACTGGCGCGAAAAGGTGAAGCGCATCGACTTCCTCGGCGCCGCTACCCTCGTCGCCGCCGTCGTGGCCCTGCTCGTGGGCCTGGATTCGGGCTCTAACAACGGGTGGTCGAGTAAGCTTACCGTCGCCGCGCTCGCCGCCACGCCCGTCCTGTTCTCCGTCTTTGTGTACGTCGAGATGCGCGTCGCGTCGCACCCCTTTGCGCCGGGCCACATCATCTTTGACCGCTCGCTGTTCGCGTGCTACCTCGCAAACTTCTTCGGCATAGCGGGCCACATCGCCTCCATCTTCTTCATCCCGCTCTTCTTCCAGGCCGTGCAGGGCGCCTCGGCCACCCTCGCGGGCGCGGCGCTCGTGCCGGCCATGATCACCTCCGTCACGGCGAGCGTCAGCTCGGGCTACTTTATGAAGCGCAAAGGCCGGTACTACACCCTCACGGTGCTCGCCTACGGTCTCATGGTCGTCGCGGTAGCTCCCACGGTCGCGGCGCTGTACTTCCGCTCCTCGGCGGGCGTGGTGGGCGGCATGGCGCTGCTCGCGCTCGGCGGCGGCGCGGGCATCACGACGACGCTGGTGGCGCTGCTGGCCAACGCCGCGTCCCGGGATTCCGCGGTGGTGGTGGCGTGCTCGTACCTGTTCCGGAGCCTGGGGTCGAGCATCGGGATTAGCGTGTGCTCGTCTGTGCTGCAGCAGGTGCTGCGGACGCAGCTGGCGGCGCGGCTGCGGGACGGGGACGAGGCGAGGCGCGTTGAGGAGCGGGTTCGGGAGAGTTTGGATTATATTCGGGAGCTGCCGCCTGCTGTTGCCGGGGAGGTGAGGGCGAGTTATCAGGTTGCGACGTTGGGGGCCATGGTGCCTATGGCGGCGTTGCTTGTGCTTGCTTTTCTGAGTACGTTTTTTATCAAGGAGAAGGCTTTGGGGAAAAAGTAGAGAGTGTGAGGGAGAGGAGTTGGGAGAGAGGAATTTTCTCTCTTGGGGTGGAAGGTTCACTGCGAGGTGTAGATCTGCGATCTGGTGTCATCTATACACTCATGAGGTAGATTCTGTTGTGATACAAACTTTACGGAGAGGTGAGAGGTTTGCTGTACACTTACCGGCTGGACATATTTCCTCTGCGTAAGGTAATGAATGGGTCGGCTTGGAAGCGCGTTCATATCCTGTATATAAATACCTCATGCAGAGGTCTCGAACCCAAGACCTGATCTCTAAACGTGGCAAATTGCCACGCACTTCAGCGTAAAGAACAGAGGTTGTAGGCCAACACTTGTGGCTTGAAGCCGGCACTGAGGGACATGTGAGAACGGTGTCACGGAGAGAGAATACAGAGTATGTTTTCATGCCATGATTTGTGTGTGGAATTTGCAGCTGTGCATTTTTTTTTCTCTCCCTCTCAAGGTGACTTGTACGGCTTTTGTATCTGTATAATATGAATACCGGGCCGCGTAAGGTGGCTGGGTAGTCATTGTGTGGGAGGAATCTGCTGGGAGACTCATTTTTACCGTACATAAGCCCCATTCAGAGGTATCTCGGATTCAATTCTGAAAAGACAAATCCCGCGGGCTTTCGGGCTGGTCCGTGAGCACGTGCTTCTTGACGGGTGAGAAGCAGACGGACGATGATGTCGCTGGTTTCTAGCCAAATCGCTAGTTGGCTGGCTGGAGCGACGAGCCAGTAGACAGATGGTAAGGTTCTAAAGCTCTATATATCCTGCTCTTCTCATACCAATGCCCGTATATATTGTATTCTCATTTGAATTTCCTCTGAGTGAGAGAGAGGAGGACAGAGAATGGTCATGTTACTGTATAGATCTTAAAGTCTATAAACTCCCTAAGAAGAAGGCTGTCTGCCAAAAGAGATGCCATCGCTAAAAGCATAGACTTCCAAAAAGAGATATCTCCAGCCTAGGCTCTTGGGGATTCATTGAGCGGATGAGTCTGCTGCTTAATTTCAAGGGTTCTTAGACGCGCCCAATTCGTGTTACTAAGTCGGTTGATCGATAGATTAGGTTTGAGTGCTTCGTTTTCTGCATAGGCTAAGTAGTATAAGCACCCGATTTCCGATACCACTTAGGTAATCAGCGCGGCAAGGGTTAGTTCTTGGTGAGTCTATTGAAGAGGTTCATAAGAAAGCTAAGCTTCTTTCCACCGAAGCAGATACGCAGCGCCTTCTAAGTAGAGAAAGGGCGAAAGAGAGCGGGGATTCCCTCACACTCGTCGCCTCTAGATACTAGTGCTTGGGCTTGTATCACAAACAAACATGTAAAGAGATTTGAAGAAATTTAGAAGCTGCTGCAACCTAGACTCGGAAACGGGTGGGCAAGATATATTTTGCAGCTGTGCTCAGGAATCAGGTGTCCAAAGCAATCCTGGACGACTGAGGTAGAGAGCAGATTGCCTCATCCAATTAGAGAATAGAGCAGAGGAGAAAGGGGCGACATAAGACACTTGTCAGCAAGAATGCCGGGGTATTCAAACTGAAGCAGAGACTGCCCTGCGCCTCAGGCTGACAGGCACATTTCTAGTATGCAATTGATGCGGCGGCGTATTTCTAGGGCCCAGGGAAAGTGTAAGGTCTTGGTAGGCATAGGTCAACGACATTGACTATAATAGTGTCCGGATGTTCGTCCTTCCTCGTGACCAGCCGTTGCAGTGGCAGAAGAAGGGAGAGAGTGTAACTTGTCCATTTCAATTCATCTCGTCGTGCTCTTGTGAGAATTATGAAGGGATCCACCAGCCCGTCTTCGCTGCCCCCATCTTCAACTGCTACTTCTTTAACTCCGTGCCCCCAGTATACAGGAACACGAACCAGAAGACGAGAATCAGAACAGGTACTATTATAAAACATCAGGGAGGTGCTCATTTTATCGCCAGGTCCTGAAATTCATGGTCTCTGAAGTTATACCTTGATGAACAACCGCGAGGGACTCCCACGGGTCCAGTCAGTGTGGTAGTCAGACCAATGCGGTCATCGAAAAGAGAACTCTGGGTACACGCGCACACGGACCATTGAGACGCCAAGGCGTCTCTGCAAGCCTTTCTTGTTCGTATTATTGATGAAGCGGGCACCTCAACCCTCCCATTCCGGCTCTATTACGCCGACCCTCATTTCTCATCAAGGATGGAGAAGGAAGTGGTAAGCAAGAGGTGCGTGAATCATCAGAAGAGCAATGGCACCGGACAACAGGGTAAAAGAGGAACGCGTAGCTTAACACCCCTGATTCTCCGTTAGATGTCCTATTTTCAAGATCCGGAGTAGAAAGAAAACATCTCGAGCAAGTCTCGAATGTCCGTTAGAATGACTGCCTTGATCGGCATAGAACGGAGACGCGTAATACGGGGGTCGATCGTATCGTCTCAAAAACAAATCGGAAAAAGAAACTCAACCTGAGGACTGAATCTCTCAGTTCAAATGCTGTGATTCGAACTCGTAGCCTGTCATTGAGTAGGCTGTCTGTGTATTCATGTGATTGTTCCTTGTTGTTGGAGCTTTGCTCACGCCATCACCCAATTAGTCAGACAGGCGCCTTCCGGCTGGCAACAGGAGCATGGCTGAGGGGATCTAGACGACTTGGACTTCTTTCTAATCATAAGGCAGGAATTGGATTTCTTTCTCACATACCTTACTCGGCCCGAGATTTTGGGTAGGCAGGCTCGGTGAGGGCCTGAGGGGGAAGACCTCTACCGTTTTCTCATCTTCCCCCACGTCAGCAATGCATGACTGGAGAAAAAGTTCATATCCTCAGCCCTACATGGATCTTCATCGGCGGGGTGAGGTCATGTGGCGTCCTATTACCAAGGTAGACGTAGGCAGATGCGACTTTGATGCGGGATGCAGGAAACGAAGGCAAAAACGCAAAGGCACTGCTCGCCACCAACCCCCCCACGTGCTTGGGAAATGAGGAGAGGACTGAGAATGGTACTAAATCACGATACATTCGATTACTCGTTGATGGGGCGTTGATGGGAATATATGTCTTTTTTGCATTTGCTTGGCCCCTTCTCCTTGGTGAGAGAGGAGAACCGTCGAGCTATCTACCCACAGTTGTGCCTCACGGCGGTTGAAAAACTGTACCCGCCGATCCGCCTGGCAAAGTTTCCCTCCCAAAGTCTCTCGTCTCGTTCCTTTGTATCGTGAAATCATAAAGTCTGACGTGAATGGATATCAAAAGTTCGAGGCCCAGCGAACAGATAGCAAATCCTGAAAAAGGGGTGGTGGGAAAGAGTTCCGGGGGCAACCCAAGACGAGGTAAACTGGGCATGGACGCCAGGTCTCTGAAGCTCGCGACCAAGCCAGCGATTGTCGGTACAGTCCTTTTTTTTTTCCTTCGTAATTTCCATCCCTTTGAGAGATGTGCCGTTCGTTGAGTCTCTGTCTATCTGGAACGAGCAATGGTTATTCTTTTTATTTCGCAATCGTCCTCCACATCATCAGATCTATCCACCGTCTCTCCTCACCGTGGTTCTTTGGTGTTTACAAGAACGAACGGCGGGGGAAGCTGACGCCCTCAACGGCGGCGTTATCGACGAACCAGCTGACGCGGTCGCCGGCGCCCTCGTTGACCAGGGCGCAGGGAAGTCCATCGCCGTGCTCAAAAATCCTTTTCATGATCTCCTTCTTACCGCCACCAGTGGCGACAAAGGCAATCTTGACGCCGTGGTTCACGACGGGAAGAGTGAGAGTGATGCGCTTGGGCGGGGGCTTGGGGGAGTCCTCGATGGGAGCAACCCAGGCAGTCGTCTCGCGCAGCAGTTCGTGACCGGGGAACAGACTGCAGGTGTGTCCGTCGGGACCGGAGCCGAGGAGCAACAAGTCGAAGATGGGGAGACGCACGCTGTCGCGGCTGGCAAAGCTGGTGACGAGAGTCTTTTCGTACTGATCGGCCAGCTCCTGAGTGTCGTTCAGGTAGGTGGTGTCGATGGGATGGACGGTCGGGGCACCGAGGTCCTCGGGGATCTTGTCGAGCAGCTGGCTCTTGAGGAGAGCATAGTTGGAGTCCTCGTGGTCGAGGGGAACGGCGCGCTCGTCGGCGAAGAAGATTTCCCACTTTCCAAAGTGAACCTGGTCTTCGGGGCCGGTGGAGGGTGTGAGCAGTGCCTGGGCCAAAGTCTTTGGCAGCGAGCCGCCAGAGACGGCGACCTTGAAGGCACCGTGACGATTCAGACCTGCATTTTGTGCTTGGATGACGTAGGATCGCAGGGCGGGCGCGAGTTCGTCAACCGACGGATAGGCGAAGAGGTTTGGCTGTTTGTTGCTCATGGTGGGGTAAAGTAAGCTGGAGGTAGGTTGGTGGAAGGCGGAAGGCGGGGGGCGGAGAAGTGTGATGTCGGAAGCGAGGTTTACGTTGCGAAGGGGGGCGAAGAGGAGGATGTGAAGGAAAACGGTCTGCTGTCGGTGCAGAATGAGGGGCGGTCCGAAATTGGAGAAGGTGCGCACAAACTCCGGCTTCTTGCTGCGGGATGTACTGCGTTTTGCTAGGCAGGGCGAATATGCTTGCGTGTTCCGTGTGGTTGGTTGAAAGTTGGAGGTTCAGACGAAGATGGAAGCTTTGAGAGAGCCGTCTGTCAGTCTGCACACGGGAGGGACGTAATAAGGACCGAGGAGATAAATAGCGTCGGTATAAGAATCAAGCGGCGGGATGGGTCATGGATGTTTCCAGATGTTAAGGGCCAAAAAACCACAAAAGATAGGTAGACCCAAAACCGATAGCGGGGCAGATGATTGAATATTTTGTATCTGTGTCACCTTTTTTTTTATTTTTTATTTTTTAATCGGGGCAGAAAGTGCAGTTCACACAGTGAGGCCAGGTACGTATTCATACACCTTACGTTTGGCACAGATTGGAAGTCGAAAGACGCAAAGAGCACCTCACCTCAGTCCAGCAGCTTGGGCAGGCTGCAGTTGAGCAATTTGAGTGTGGCTCGACCCAATTATTCTCTGCCGGCTGTGCTCTGGAGCTGCAATCCAAACGATTTGTTTGGCTCAAAGGTCAATGAGTAGCCAGTGCTTGGTGCTTGATGGTTGGTGGTAATAGTCTCATGTGAGATAGCGTAGGACGAGGGCGGGCGGATGTATGCGGGCTGCAGGTAAATTTGCACCGTTTCACCATGGATTCGTGATCGATAACGGCGGGCAAAAGGCAAGTCAGGCCTTGATCAGAGCACTTGCTGCGGCACCTCACTATATTCTATTCCTCATTCTTTACCTCAGATACGCAAGTGCGTGTACTGTCTAAAATGGCGGGGTTGCCATGTTTTCAGTGGACCGGCTGTGAGGTGGTAATCTGTATCTCGAATGCCTTTTCCTAGCTTCATTGTTGACCTGCCGTAGAGTCCGGACTTTTAATAAGGATATTTTGAAAGCCTTGAGCTGTTGACTCGCCAGATAACGTCGGTGGTGGCAGTCGTTACCTACTATCCATAATATGCTTCATTCTTGACAATCAAGAGATGAAGAGCCCGTTTTGAATGCCACAAAGCTGGATGCAATCAGCAGAGTCAGACTGAGTGATGATGAATGATTTGTCCGCAAAGCTAACTGTAGTTGTCGTTGGTCCGTTAGTGCTTCCGTAAGGTACACATTGATGATTTGCCGAAGCAGTTGCGCTGCCCTCAAGGGTCAAGGGACCATTGCAGTTCCGGGAATGGACACTCATTGTCCGGCATGGCGCTGATGCAGCACTACTGTTGTAGATCGAGTCGGCGTGTCGGGTGGCTGGTGGCTGGAGGATTTAGGGCGATGAGATGGCTGGAAGTAGAACAAGTTTGGCGGGATGATTTTGTGGCGAACCAAGTCGTGAACCCACTGCAGTGAGAGCGCAGCTGGTAGATCCAGCCAAGGAAGGACGACCATGACGGCTCACGGCCCCTGACCGAGCTGCCCGGCGGTCGGGAAGCAGCGCCGCTGCCTCAGAGCTAGAGCATGGAAGCATCTGAAATTGATTGCTCGGGTGCATTTTTGTATGCATCCCGTGGGGTCCATGGATTTCGATAAGAAACGGCAAAGTTGAAGCGCAACGGAAGGATGAGCGGAAAGAGGGATTTAGCCTAAGCACCAAGCACAGAAGGTGGAAGGATCCTTCCTGCCTTCCTACCTTTCCGCATTGCTGGTCTCAGCGTTCCTGCCGAATCTAATGTGAACTGAGGTAATAGCAGGCTTCCGTTCTCAGCTAAGGTACCTAGGGCAGCACTTGCCCGGAGTGAAGCACCGACTGGTAGTAAGAAAGCAGACAAGACTAGATGGCAGGAATTATACCACAAACTCCTTTTTGTTAATATTGCTTTCAATTTGCGAAATGCAGCGCTTCTGCTTTGGAAAAGTAGATAAAGTCTGTCCGGGGTGGGCAATTCGGACTGCGAGCATCGTTGCGAATGTCATGCATGTCGTCAACCCATGAAGAGCGAGCGCCAGGCACAATCGCTTCTCGCATTCCAACAACCTGCCGGAGGAAACGCTCCTGGAGCCATTAGCCCGCCCACATGCCCCTCCTCAACCACCTACCTTACCTCAAGCACTGCTGCGGCAGTGTACCCGAATGCAGCGCGACCACATACCTATCCAAGAAGCATGCCAACTATTAGCTTGTTCAATTGCTTCCGAAGCAAACACCATTAGCTCCAAGTTACGCTTTCACACCTACGAGGGTGCGATTGTGGTCGACTCGATGCTCAGAATTAGTGCTCGCCTGACAGGAGTTACTGATCCAAGTTCATTCGCTGTATCCGTATATACCTCAAAATAGACATGACTGACACCATTTGCAGTGTCAACTCCACTCTTGTCCATCAAGCCAATCGCCCTTCTGCTGGTTCGTCGCATGCAATGCAGCGCTGCGGACAGACATCAGGAAACCGCCAGCCTCATGTTGAACGTGGGATCGACACCACGATACACCTCAATGGACGAGACCACCGATTTATCCACGTTGTCACTCCCACGTTGCTATTGTGCTGCCAGCCTTTGGCATGTGCCAGCGAGTCTGGGGAAGACGCCTAGACCACTGGCCCGAACCGGCGCGCCTCCTGCGAACTACCGGCCGAATCCAATATCAGAATCAACTCTATTATGCTATTTCCACGTCAAAGGACAGCAGTCCGATCTTTTGATGCCTGGTGTCCTATAGATCGCGGGCCACCGGCAAATGCCTGATTTGCAGTGCGCCCTCAATTCTCCAAAATGTACGAAATCGCAGTCCAAGTTCCGCGTCTCTGCTGCGTTACACAAGAAGATACACGAGGAATAATACTGTCGAGCATCGGTGCCTTATTCGCTATCCAAGAACACATTTGTTATGCCAAATCGACGATATACTTCGGTATCCACTATTGGTCTCTGCGTGCCTGTCAATATCGCCAGTGCGGGCACAGGTACAGAGGCTGATGAGTGACATCTCTACAAGTCGCTACCTCGAAAGCTTCGTCACCTCTCTTCTGCATTATCACTCACGTCAGCAATAGCGTTTGATTCATCTTGAAGAAACTTGACAGATTTTACGAGTCTTTACATGAACGAGTCCGGAGTGCGTCATTGTTCGCGGTGCGTTTGATAGACCCCTGCATGACTCGACAAAATCAACCACCAGGCGGTTGATAAACTCGGTGGATTAAACGATCACAGCCGGTGCAAACTTGACGGTGCATCAGGATGTTGCGCCGGGCATCGATGCATCTCGACAATGACGTCACTGCGACGAACTGACTCGGAAGTCGTCCATCTCCAATTCAAGGGAACCATCACGAACCACCGGGCGGACGGGGGTTCAGCAGAAACCTGGTCCAGCTACTGCGGGGACGCTGTCGTCATAATGTTGACTCGAATACCAAAAAAGGAGGGGTGTTGGCGGGTCGCAGCGCTTGAAGTGAAGCGCCGCTTTCTGAAACGGAATCCCGCGATACCATCATCCACAAACGGTCCGGATGTCAATTCAGCAAAATTACACGCGTGATGGCCCGCGGGGGGAGCAACGATCAAGACCAGGCAATCGCCGATGTATGTGTAAGAGGCGTCCGATTTACAGCAGTGCGCTGCAGGAAGTGGACATGATTCACGTCGGCGGTGTGCCCAAGGCCTCGAATCCACACTTGACGGCGCATGCTGTTGGTTCGTTCGCCGCGACCAGGCCGGAGCACGCGGAGCTATTCCCGTGTTTGATATACTACCTACATACGACAATGCCACAGCTGATATCGAGCGACAAACGGTGGGGACCGGGTTGCAGCAGATGCGACGAAAAGTGTCAATCAACTGGACCCTTAATCACGAATGGGACGGGAAGGCAGTATCCTCGGGGCGACCCAGTGCTAGGTAAGGTGCCAGGGCCCTTGCAAGTAAGCCTCATTCTGCGTTTTGCCCTGCTGCTCCAGCTATCCCTTGCTGCCCCAGATGGCGATCAGGCACTGGCAAGGACTTGTCGAAGAAACAAAGGACAGGAATAACTCCGGCACTGCGGTAAAAAAATGGAGGCCCCTTTCCAGACTTCGTACAGAAAGGCAGGCAACTGGACAGAAAAGGTATCTGATCGGCCCAACGGGCGTCAAATGCTCCATCGGCCGCGTCTATTTCTTGTCGAATGTATCAGTACGAACAAGGCACGAATACCGTACTGCATAGGATTGCGCCGGCATGTGAATTGTTACGAGGAAAAAAAGGTTCATGCGGAAGAAACGAGAACCCATAAAAGGCAAAAAAGTCAAAACGGAAATGACGGGATGAAAGCAACGGGGAGACTAGACACTGACGTCACTAGACATGCGGTTCCTTGAAGAGGGTTCCCAGGTCTCAAGCCAATTCGCGACAAGTCGCAATCCCCAGTATCCACGGGAGAAGAGCTCGGGCAAGCGCGTGGTACGTGAGGCTGACAGGGTCGAGTCCCCTTGTTGCTGAGTTGCAAAGCCAAGTGGTACGAAACCATGTTTTCACTGCCACTGCCCCGTCTCAACCGTCCATCGAAGGGTCATCTTACCAGGAACCATGGACCACGGACTTCAAGGCAAATCAAGGGTCGCAACCTATCCGTACATCTAACTTTCCCCCCCTTGGAGGACGCAGCATGGGTGTGCGATGGTCTCTCAGCCAGTCACGCCGTTGCGCCCGGCGGTTCAACGTCAAGACGTTCCGGGTTGAATGCGCTTGTGGTCTTGGGAGTGGTTGTCCGCAAGTCACAAAGACCAGGTAGGGCAGTTTTACCCCTCCACGCGAAGGACCCTGAAGTTCCAGTTTTCAAGGGTCCAGTCCAGAACCCCCCACTTGTCACCACGCACCAACGGACCCCAATCCGCGGCCAATATCCAATTGATGAGTTGCAAATTTCTTCCCCTTCCCTTTCGAGGTCAAGGTCGACGACGACTTGCGTCTGTGTTTAATTTCCATCTTGTTGCCCCCTTTTAAAAAACGGCATACTTGGACGGACCGGCCATCAACCAAAAATAGGGTCTCCGTCTTACTGGGACCAAGCTAAACAAACCGGGCTAGTCACCTCCGGCTACAACTGTCAAGACAGGCAGCAAACGCCAATCGAGGAGAATCAGAGAGAAGAGCAGCACAGGATCAAGCACGACTAAAACCAGAGAGGCATCAGGGCGCGCCATCACCCGCCAGACCAACACCATCGCCTCACCTTCATTTCCGTCTGATTGACGAATAAGGACGCCTTCCTTCCTTCCAGTCCTGCCATCTCATTCTCGCCTCTTTTCCTTCATCGGCCCTTTCCCCCCCTTCAAATCT
Source organism: Colletotrichum costaricense (assembly GCF_030867565.1). Classification (NCBI taxonomy): domain Eukaryota; kingdom Fungi; phylum Ascomycota; class Sordariomycetes; order Glomerellales; family Glomerellaceae; genus Colletotrichum; species Colletotrichum costaricense. Next base: position 227,758 of record NW_026848261.1, on the reverse strand, counting down.
ACTTACTCTCGTTTCCCCCATTTTTCAAATCCGTTTTCCCCGGGCTCTTTCTTTACGCTGTAATTCAACGACTTCCAACGGATACAGCCCGGGCAGGGTTGCCATAAAGTGGTCTGACCAGTTGTGGGCTTGCCCCGTTCTCTTTGCCCAAAAAAACCCCCCTCTCAGTCGAAAAAAATAAAACAATTAAAAAAAAAAAAAAAGACCTCGAGACACAACCGCGCGCAGCCGTGTGCCGGGCTTTTTCCTCCTAGGGTTCAGGTTCATCTCACCGTTCCGTTCCCGAGACGGTGTTCCATTAAGGTACCACAACACGTCCGCTCGACTTGGACCTTGAGCCCAGCAATACCAGGATCGTTATTCTCCTCACTGACGTCAGTGTCACTTGCATCCAATTTCGATCTCGATTCCTGGGCGGCATCTCCCTTCTTTTGCCTTGTTTCCCTTCTTTTTATCAGCAGCCCTGCCTGCACCTTGTTGGATGCTAGCCCCGAACAGTGCTGCCCAAGCGCTTTGCTACTAGCTTCCTTTTCTTCACCATGTCGACAGCAAGCACCACTACCACGGGCAATGAGTCGCCCTTGGAGGATGAAAACACTCGACGCTCAGAAGGTCTACTCGAGCATCGCCGACGTCTCACAGAGACTTTGGTCGATAACCCATACGACTTGATCACTTACCTCGAACGTGCCGTTGTCCACTCTGAATTGGGCTACCCCGACTTGGCCGCTGGCGATGCCTATAAAGCTCTTCTTTTGACCGACGACGTCCTCCACGAGGGCTCTGAGTATCACGAGCAAGCTATCGAGGCTCTTGGATCCCGCCCTCTGGACCCACTACCTATTGTCCTGGACCATGGCATTCTGTCGAAGCTCGGAAGCGACTATCTGACAGACGAGGCCAGAGACCAAGCAAGCCTCGTCGCTCATGTAGCCAAACTATCCTCTGTTCGCGCCTTTCAGATTCTTGCCCTCAGTCTTCTGTTGTGCGGATGCCTGAAAAGCGCGCACGAGTTTTGCGACCGAGGTCTGCTGATCGCTCCCGAGAACGACGAACTCCTTCAAACGATGGGATACATCAAGCATGTGGCGAGTCGGAGATGTCGCAGAGACGACTTCAACGTCAACGTTCTTCCGGAATGGGGGCTTGTTCGGAGGGAAGTCTACCCCTGGAACACATACGAGCCTGACCGTTTTGCTCCCGAGTCCCTCGAATTTCTGAACGCCGAACTATCAAAGTCTGCACCCAAGTGTGCGGTCCAATTGTCTAAGCTCCCGGTCCTTTTGGAGGCAGCCAGCGATATGGATGACTACGATATCATACCCACTTGTAATCAGCTGGGCCTCTTTGCGACGCAAGACATTGCGCCAGGAGAGGCCGTCTTGGAAGAATATTCGCTTTTGACCGCCAATAATCGCCTCAAGGAACCAGTCTGCGATGCGTGTAGTGCGGAACTGCCACCGTTGGGCAGCGAGCCGGCCGCTGTCAGCTGCGACGAATGTTACGACACAGTTTTCTGTAGCCAACACTGTCACGATATGGCGCAAGAACTTTACCACCCTGCTGTATGCGAGAAGGATGTCGACGCCATCGCCAAGGACCCTGAAGCTTCGGAAGCCGATGAGACACTACACCTGCTTCTTCTTGCGCGTGTCTTGGCCATGTCCAACCACCAAGAAATACATCCCTTGGATGTGACACAGATCAAGTACATCTGGGGTGACTTTGTGCCTTCCGCATCGAACGATATCGAGATCTCACCGAGTGCGAATCCGCCGCCGGAATGGACGCTGCCCTTCTCGTTCAAGTACAATATCGAGACACCCTTCCACATCCTCGAAAAGATGGACGTCGACATTTATAGCACTATTCAAGAACACGATTTGTGGGTTCTGAATACCCTCTACAGCAAATTCCGCGGAACGGCATCAGCCCGTAAGAACCCACGCGATGGTCGACCCGATGTCGCTGCAGTACACCCCCTTTGGTGCTTAGCCAACCACGACTGCGATCCGAACGTCACATGGGATTGGGGAGGACAGATGACACTTTGGGCGCGGAAGACAAAGGTTGTGGGCGGCGCTCCAGGAGGGCTCAAGGCTGGTGAAGAGGTCTTGAACCACTACTGCGACGTAACAATGCCCGTCGATCAACGAAGGGCTTGGGCAAAGGGAAGTCTCGGCGGATGGTGCATGTGCCAAAGATGCCGAGACGAAGCTGCTGCTGCCGAGCCGCAAGCATCCTGAACCTTGCTCATCATCAACCGCAAGATTTGAAGACCTACCAGAGACTTGACAGTCTACACTGCCTACTTTCGACCGGCGATTTTTGAACGTCGGAAAACTTGCGATTAGCGAGCGATTTACGGGGAATTAGAGGAAACATACCATTAGAGATTATATCATTGGAGGGGTCGAAATTCGGGGTCGAGGCAACAGGAAGATCCATTTTTTACGTCCACTAGGTTAGGGATACCTACCTTAGGATATGCTTGTACACGAGCCCCCTGGTCATGGACTTGGGGGAGAGAGGGAGACATACACGACAAAATAATCGCGAAACGTCCTTTTTTATGCATACTACTGTGGACAATTTCTAGTTCACATACACCCTACGGTTTATCGCCTCCGTCTTTCTTCTATCTGCGATACCACCAGGCCTACCCCTCGAGGCCATTTGCATGTTAAAAGCATTCGTCCACAGCGTTCTAGAGAAGCTCGAAAGTATATACTGGCATCTGTAAACACTGATGGATCCAGGCCTTGAGCTCTTACGAGTATTTCTGTATACCTTTTGGTATTAGCACTCAGCCCTGATGGTCTTGGGAGTAGGTGTTGCTACAGCGTGTAAGACAGGCTACAGGCTACAGGCTACAGACAAAGATGCCTATCCAGCCTGTGTCTCAATGGTTTGATTGATATGCGCAGAGCACACAGTGATAAACACAGCGCTACATGTATCATTTGGGTAATGCACGAATGGCGACTTCTTTGGAGAGGCTGAGGTTGAGGTTGCCGAGAGCGATATCCCCAAGATGTCGCACTATCGCAGTCAAGCCAAGTACCCTGAGTCGACTTCCTCTAGGTTAGCCACGCAACTACTCGACGCCAATGTTCTATTCTCCTTAAAGCGTATCAGGAGCAGGCGGTAAGAAAAATATTGAATAGACTTTGAAAAATCGATGTCGTTGGCTTTCATGCTGGGAACCGGCGCTGCAGTTGGGCAGGGCGAGGCGAACGTGCAGGGCAGACAACATAACGATGCCGCATGCAAGATGACGCCAGGATCGGAATACCGATGACAAGGCAAATGGTTGCCTAGTCTCAGGCATGTAATATTGGATGTCGCAGCACGACGCAACCCATGGTGATGATCCAATATAAAAGATTATTTTGAGAAATGCGTTCTTTTATTGATGACGTCATTGAACAGTTATCAAGTTGGAAACAAAGGCACCCAAGTCTGCTCCTCCAAAGCTGAGGAACTTACTCTGAACAATACCAGGGTTTCCCTCGCAACGGGTTCCGTGTGCCGGAAGGATCGGAACGACACAATTGAGTAGACCACCCCATGGGCCATCTAGGCGGCATACACACCCAGCACCTTGCGAAGCCTTCTGGAGGAAACCCGTCCTCACAAGCCTATTGTTTTTCTCCCCTTCTGCACAGATCCGCCGTTCCAGTCGAGAGACTACTCATTGCGAATCGCACCGTTTCATTTGAACGGGCACCGCGTGTCGAGGCAGACGCCGATGCTGGGCGTGTAGCCCGCGCAGTTGAGGTCCGCGGCGCAGCCGACGGAAGGGCCGCCGTAGCAGCAGCAGCACTCTGCCTTTGTGGGGGCGCGCTTGTCGAGGGTGGCGGCTGCTACTGTGACGGCGGCGGCGAGGGCGAGGGCGAAGAGAGATTTGAGCTGCATTTTGATTTTTGGGGGGAAAAGTGTTTGGAGAAGTGGGATTTAGGCTTCTGTGTGGATGGAGTATGGTGCCTTTGTCTTTGAGATTGACGTGCTTCACTGAAAGAATTGGTGATGCTTTATGTAGGTTTGGCATTCAAAGGTATGTGGCATTTTTGCTGGGAGATTCGAGGTGATGAAGAGAGAGGATGTTATCTACATTCCTATTATGGAGTCATCCACCGATAGGATTCGTTAAATCTCGAGTGATCACTGTCTTAATTGACAGTATCGGGGGGCACCAGGAGCTGACAAGAAGCGGGGGAGGGGGTTGAGTAAGGCAACGAGTGAAATCATCGGTTCTCAGAAACCCCTCTGTCTTATACGAAAGACTTACAGCGTTTTCAAGCTCTCGTATCTTGAGTAAGCGAGCTGAAGGAGTCTTCGGGCGTAGAAGGATTTGCGGCACAGCAATCTGGTGATCGCGGGGCTTTATAGATACCTTGAAAAGGCCTTATCTGAGCTGACAATCTGGAAGGTGCCAAGAAGGAAGGAATTGAGTCTAATGCGGGTTGAGTTCAGGGTTGAATACTCGATGCAGAAGGTGATTGTATTGAATTCTTGTCTCTTGATTCTTTGTGGCGATTTTGTTTACGTGAAGGATGTGCTTGGTTTGAGTGGATCTGCATCCTCTTGTCGTTCAGGTCAATCGAATGCAACATACGATGGAAAAGACCGTGAATCGCAAGAATACGTGGTATGGCGGGAGCACAGTGACTAGGCATTCGGTTTGGGGACTTTTCTTGACACTTGCTTTATCAAAAGCTACAGAAGGACGAACCGCTGCTACTGCTGCTACTTTGAAGATATTCCTCTAAAATCCGCAAGGTAGGAGTCAGCTGGGCTCGAATGGCCCGCTGAGTTGGAAATTAGCATCGCGATGTAGACGTGAAGTTGAGAAAACTCGCGTCATGTGACCCGAGTATACAAATTGGAGGATTCAGAGTGGGTTTTTAGTCCCGATTGAGCAGCGAAACTTATAGGCCTGAAGTCTGAGATTTGGGACGGCCGCGACGGAGGAAATGCCCGCCTCCGCGGACCGCGGGAGTGGCACCTCTCTCTCTAGTGTCTCGGTTTGGGATTGAAGACGGGGCCTCGTCCGCCTCCGCGGCTCAGCAAACTGATTGGCTCAAATCAACACGGAGCCCGCTCCGAACCTTTCTGGAGTCTGGGAGAGGGGATGTTGATCCCAAGGAAGAAGCCGAGTTGACTCAGTTGACTCAGTTGAGAGCCGAGGCGGCGGCAGGCAGCGGAGGGGCAGCCCGCCTCCGCGGGATAGAGAAAGCCAAGGGTCTTGGACTAACTCGAATCTTGGATACGGGAATAGTGAGAAACAGTGGTCTTTGGGTCACTGTACGAGGTCCTGGAGTTGCTGATTGGAACAAGAACGAACAACGTGCTAAGAACGTTTGGTTCAACGTAGACAAACCCCTAACGGAGCTTCATCCGGCTCCGAAATGGTGGCGATTTTGTTGACTTTTTTTTTTTGGCGGCCTGTGTAACGTATTACGCTGGCAGGCAACGGAGGTCCGTCCCACCCTCATTCCGGTTCTTTTCCTCCGCGGTGCGCGCGATGCGTGTTCGGGGTTACTTACCACGAAGGCTGGCTGGCGGGGCATAGTCCGTCGCCGCCGAAGCAGCTTTCACGTACAACCTGATCATTGTTCGGTGGCTTGAGAACAGAAATGGTAACGACGGAGCGGTGCCCGGCTCCGCGAAGCAATCATATCGACGTTGATGTCTGTTTCTATATAAGGGCGTCTATTGCGCTCAAGATGGTGTAAAATTCGCCTAGCCCAGAGGGCTTGGGTAAGCAGAAGACGGACGGGCTCTGCTGCCACCCACTCCCTTCACTGCCAGCTGATCCTCTTGTCTGGCTTCCTTCTTTCCTTTGCCATACGCAGCCAAGTTTGCTGCTGTGACTTTGAGGCAACTGGTTTTCTGCCAAAGTCGAGAATGCCAATCCTTAGATTTTGGATGCAGATATCAGTTCCATTAAGACTACAAGCCGGCTTGCTTTGGTATCTTTGATTTCTCTTCGGATCAGCAATAGTGGGCAGCGACTCTGTTTCGAGCGATGTCTTGGATGTTGTCCTACTATCGGACCAGTGATCGGGACCCCGGAAACAGCCGTTGAGTGTAATCAGCGCACACCCATGATAAGATCCCTTGCCTAGAGCTCGTCGTGGATCTCAGGCTTCTCTTCTCCAGTCTCCTTGGTTGCCTCCTTGGTCTCCTCAGTCTCTACCTCGGAACCGTCTCGCCCCTTCACTGGGACCTCCTCCATGACCTGCTCCACAATCTCCTCATCCGCAGTCGGCTCACCCACCTGCCAGGCATCCGCGTTACCTTCAGAGATATCGGCGATGTGCTGCGCGACCGCGTCTACCGTGATCTTGTCCCCTTTGAACGGGAACGCCAAGCCCACAGCCGGGTTATAGACCGCCACACCCTCGGTGGCATCCGGCGGCAGGCCAAAGAGCGACGGCATATCGGGGTACTCGCCGAGGTCGACCGTCACGAAGGTGATGTACTCGTGGTACTGCTTCGCCATGGGTTTCACAGCCGATGTCCAAGAGTCTAGGTTCTCTTCGACCGTCGAGAAGAAGTAGGTCAACGACTTGCCGGACTGTGAACATCTCATACGTTAGTAGTTTGCCTCTTGGACGTTACATGAAAAACATCTGTAAGACTGCAAAAGGGTTGCCAACTGACGCTTAAATACTCGGCCTCATTTCTCCTCGTCAACCGCGGCACGAGCTGCGACGCGCACTTTTTCAGCATCTTCTCCATCGAGTCGACCTCGTCCAGCTCGGACGTCATGTGGAATGCGCCGTCGGCGTTGTTATAGCACGCGATCCGCCCGGGCGCCTCGTCAATCGTCGTCAGCCCAAAGACGTAGCGATCGCGGTAGCGCCCGGCCATCTCGGTGAAGCGCTCGCGCAGGCTGGTCTCGGACTCGGCCATGTGCGCGATCAACACCACGTCGTCGTCCTTGTTGAAGGATTTCGCGGCCTTGCTGTCGAGAGGGACCACGGCGGGGCGGAGCATGCGGCGGACGAAGGCGGTGATTCTGCAAAAAGAGAGACGCGGGCGGCTTAGCTGAAGCTCCTTTGTGAGGTGATCAAGGGGGGGCCGATGATGATGAACATACTCAGAGGCCTTTCTGGGGCCGCGGTAGTGGTGCTTCATGCCGCCTTGGCGGTAGAGGCGGATGGCGGGGTAGGAAGCGACGTCGTGTTCGGAGCAGAGCGAGGCTGAAGTCGAGCAGTCTACTGAAAGAGCGGCCGGGACGGCATCTTCGACGGCGGACCAGTGCTTTTCGAGGGCTGTGCTGGCGTCGCTGTTGTCCGTGTTAACGAATGTTGCTGTAGAGGTGCAGAATGTCGTACGTTGAGGGCTTTGTTAAGGTCAGCGCGTTGCTAATATGTGGCGGCGGCATCGAACTCGTGAGAGTATTCGCAAGGGCATGAGCTCAAGGACCAGAGGCTCGGCTTACCTCAATAACTGTACATGGCGTCAGCATGCTGTCGGAGAGAGGTCTCGTGAGACTGGTACAACTTACACGCTACTAGGCTGTGCTCGTTCGCCTTGAGGGCATCACGGACTTCGGTTTCGGTCTTGTGCTGCCAACCCAGGCCCGCGCCGGTAAGTGCGAGCAACGGCAAGAGAGTCTTTAGAGACATGGTGAGGAGCTTTCGTGAGAACAAAATGTGCCCTACGCTACCTATGCGATCGGCACCTGTCAAGTGAGTGGTGGTCGGGGTGGAAAAGAAGCTTAAAAGGAGGCAAGATCCGAAGAGAAGGATGAAAGATTGGCGCGAAAAAGAGGACGGCAAGCTCCGGATCAGGGGAGGTAGCTACCCCATGTAAGGTGTTGAATTGGGTTTGACTCGCCGTGGCTCTCGTGGCGGGGTGCCTCCTGACGGGGGATGGGTGGCCGTCTGATTGGTGCAAGATCGGAGGGTGCGGCCGAGACTCCTGAAACGGCGGGCGGGCAGGGATATTGATGAGGGGCCGTTTGATCGCCGGAGCCAGTGGGGTCGGTGGGGCCGTGACAGCGGTGACATTCGAGACAAATATTCGCGAGGATCGCAAGATCACACTCTGAAGAAGGAGACATTGATATTGAGCGAATGAGGGCTTACTCGATCTATGAGTTAAGTTCTTAAGTCAAAGGAAACAAGTTAAGTCGCATGGATTACACATGAGTATCCATGCTATCAGCGCCATGTATTTACCAGTGGTACGAGCGTTTCCCTGACTGATTGAAGTGCGCCGAGCTGGAGGATCTCAGCTCTTCGAGATATCAAAGGCACCACAGCGTCAGATCTTCATTTTGAAACGAATCTGTTCTCTTCTCGTAGGTACGACAAAGCTATCTAAAGTGCTCTGAAAGATCAGGTGTTGCTTGACGGTATCGATGACCTGAGGCGAGGGTGATTTCAATTTCACGCAGCTTACGTAGTGGCCCAAGGCCTGTACGCCATTTGGCGCCATCAAGGGGTAAGACTTCCAGCATTCTCTTTGATTAAATCGAAAGGAGACTTTGTGTCAAATCCTTTTTAGAAAACATGCTTTGGCTCGCAGGGCAGAAGAGAATAAAGAGCCAAGGGAGCAAGGGAGTGGGCATCTTGGTACCGTAGTACCACGACGAACACTGCGGTCCCAATGCGGTCAATCAACAGTCAAAGCAAAACGACATCCAGAATTTGACTCATGTTGTCCAGTCGGTCCACCATCTCTATATAACAGGCTTCTACCCTTTCTACATATGGACAGATCTCGGCAGTCGATTGGAATTCCAGCACTACAGCTTCCGTTTCCGTATCGACAGGCCATGATCATCTCGTCATCCAGAATTATCCAAGATGGTTCTTCTACTCAGAATTGCAATCTTTGCCCTGGCAACTGCTCCTTTGATAGCTGCGGCTCCGACTGATGTTCGATCACCTAGTCCGCCACGCTCGTCCCTACCTTTCACCTTCGAGCAATGGGCTGATGATATTATCAACAACCCCACGGCTCAGCACATATCTGCTCAAGAGGCAGCAGAAGCTTCAATTAGATCTCGGAACATCATCGGTGTGTTCTTCAACTACCCATGACTTCGTGTAAATTTGTGGTATGGGACCAAGAAAGGTGCTGAATTATCTGCTAACATCCGACTCTCCGCAACAGGCTGGCAATCTACAACCCCTCACAACAATTCTTGGTCTGAAGAATCCAATGGAAGTCAATCAAATAAGCGCGATAAAGTCTTCCTCAAATCCAAGACTTCTGAAAGTGGCAAGATCGTTGATATCAACACCGTTCGATGCAACGGCTTCCCCACAAATATGGCACCGGTATGTCTTGATGTCTATCCACTCTATCTCAGTGGGTCACAAAACAGTTCATCTGGCTGACAGTCTGCATTCTATTTTACTGTACTGCAGATTGAGAACGCCGCCTGGTGCATTCAGTGGCTTGCAAACCAAGATGACAACAAGTGCATTGTTATGGAAAAGGAGGTGACAGGGTTCTGCCGCTCAAATGGTGAAACTTTCATTCTCGGATGGAGGAAGAACAAGAAATCTCTGCACCAGTCAACTTGGTAAGCGCTCGCTCTCGTCCTCAACTTAGGCCTCCTCGCTCCTCCAAGCTACTTTGACTGACAAGATACTCCCGAACCATAGCCAGGAAATCGCAAGAACTGCGGGAAGGATCATGGATTACTGCACAAGTAGCGGATTCGTACAAGGAGAAACAACTGCGTGGAATGATACGGCTACTGGAGTTATGATTCGGACGTTTGAGTCGGGTGCTATTGACAAAAACATCAAGCTTGAGATGTGATTGGATTTTCGAAACAGCTCTCGACGAGCCTAAAGCGTTTCTTTGTTATTTTTTCTTCTTTCTAGAGACGAAAATTGACCTCCTTTTGCTACCTACCTTTGTAGTTTCGTTCGAGTGAAACCTAAATAAACTGCGAAGACTTAGTAGTAACTGTAGGTACTCAACCCAACAATTTACAAAGGACATCGTGACGGATCTTTACACCTTAATCGCTGAGTCGCTCCTTGAAACACAGTTTATAGGATGTATTTCTCAATACTTCATGCATTCATGACTGAAAACTTCTACCTATGGGGAACTGAGAATTTGCCCGCCTCATTCGCAAATCGCTAAGAATCTAGACTCAAGACTGACAACTCTCTGGCTGTAGAGTCTGTGAGATTGATAACGACTCATAAAGTGTTTCATCACAAGAAATAAAGTATTTATTCATTGGAAAAGTTATGAAATAAAGTTTCGGCTTCATTTTTAATTGTATCCGCCCTCGCCTGTGTGGCGTAGGAGTCTCGTGTAGAGGAGTATGCCAATAGGCAGACCCTCAGTTATAGTATGCAACAAGACGAATCGATAAGCATAGACGCACGGGCCCATCACCCCTTTAGCTACTTCTCCGTTTGCCGGGGTCCTCAACGTCCACCCGAACATCAAAAGCAGCATTGCGCCCATGATGAGTTCGCGGCCCTTCACCTGCACAGAGTGCACGCAGACATTTACGAGAAATGTAGGTATCCTTAAACCTCCACTCAATCACGGTGACTAAGACACGTCAAAGGAAAACTTGGAACGACATAAACGCTCAAGTATGTGTCCGCCCCAAAATTTCAAAGTTGCGAAGCTCACACTTGCCAGGACATGGTAGCGATAGCCGCAGGCCGTTCAAATGCGAAAATTGTAAAGCCAGGTTCACCAGAAAGGATGTGTGCAAGAGACACGCCGAAAGATGTAGAGGCACGTTCAGCCGTGTGTTGATGGTCGCCGGTATTCAGAACGGAGCGGAGCAACCGGCACCGGCCTTTGAAGACACTGCTCTTTCACCAGACGACCAGGATGATTCGCCCTTTTCAACTTCTCAGGAAGGCGTTATCGCTGGAGTTGGAGATGACACCATCTACCCAAACAGCCCACCAGAAGCTGCAGAAGCGCCTGACGCGGATGAGCTTCTAGTGACGGAGTAGGTTATCCAAAGATACGGTCTCATTTCACAACTAACTGATTCCTCAGGATTATGACGAGCGGAACAGAAACTTACGTATCAACGTATTTCGAGAATTTCCATCCATCATTCCCACTTGTGCATCGACAAAGCCTAGGGAATGAGTTACCCAAGTTATCGAAGCAGATCATCGTTTCAATTGGCATGCTATATGCTTCTAGGAATGTGTCTGAGGAGGAAACGGCATCTTTGACGCGGAAGAGCCAAACCCTATGGAATCATGGCCATGATGAACTTTGGCGAGTTGTAAGTCTGAACTGCGATATCAAGTCAAGCATTGACTGTTTTAGTACTATGCTCACCTATGCTAGGTTGAGGCGGACTGGAGAGAAATCCGCAGGACATGGGTTATGCAAGCATGGCTCCTGCATATAATCTATGGGGCCTTCACTGGCAATGCATCTGACTTCGACAAATCAAAGAAGATGTTGCGATGGATTGTAGACGTAAGATGTTCATACTGATAGGTGCTGGCTGATTTCTCATTAACCTGACCTGAATAGGCCGCCCGAGACCTCGGTCTCCTCCGTCAAAACGTTTTCCAGTCAACATCCAGGTTCAGAGACTCGGAAGAACAGACATTACACGATCACTGGATTTCATACGTTGAGTCGGAGTCCATGAAGCTATCCATGTACACTCTGCTGTTTCTCGACTTTCATATTTTCTCCCCTTGCAACATTCGCCCGCTTACCACTCCCACCGAGCTCGATTGGGAGCTGCCCCTTGCTTCATCATTATGGGAAGCGGACACATCGTTAGCATGGGCTCAACGGCTCGGAGACGAACCCCGAACCGTCGGACTGACCCGGTCTCACGACACGCCTGGCATGACTTGCCCAACAACAAAATCACTAAACCTTGCCATGCAATCATTGATGACGGACACACCGAGTCCGCAACTTTTAGCGGCGCTACGTGCTTCGCCGATGGCAACACTCTTCGTTCTCACCAGTCTCGATTCACTCGTCAGGGATTTTACCCGGTGCTACTATCAACTCCCACCGGCTTTGGCCGACCCAAACGCGTACCACATTCTCACTCAATCTCAAAACCGACAGGTCAGTGCAGCTTTACGATACGTCTCTGAGATCATCACAACGCAAACCGCAGCGGCAGATAGCTCGAACTGGCACATCTTGAACTTTGCTGAGCGTATCGCGCTATCTGTTAAGCTTGCGCTCTGCAAACCCGATGATCTTCTGATTGGTGGTATCGTGGAGAATAGCGTCGTTGCTGGCCTCACCACCGCGACACATCTCACCATGGGACTTCAAGTTGGAGCTCGCAGATCGTTGCAAAACCTCCTCAGATACAACTCCGGCGATGACGGGATGTTGATCTTCCTTGATGACCTGATGGACGTCCTGTCAAGTGTGACAAGCATCGAGAGGCAAGATCCGTTGCGAGAAGCGCCGTGGGCGACGGTGGCTACATACAAGATCCTCCTGGCAATATGGAGATTACTGCGATGGGCAACAGGAGAGATGCGACGGAAGTCAGGGACCCAGCCGACCGTCCGCACTCGGTTTGAGGCCTCTACCATTGTCTTCAATTCCATCCTTGAAGTCTTGCAGCGACAAGAGGACATTGATGGCCAAACTCGGCGCCTCTCGGTTCGGGAGTCTACCGCATTAGGCATGGCGTCGGAGGCGAGCGAGGTACGCTTCATGGAAACTGTATTGCAGTTCTGGAAGGGGAGACCTGTTTGGGCAATGGGGTCCTTCATGACAACGGTGCTCGAGGAGGTCATCTCGGCAGGTGGTATGGCTTATGAGTAAGGGTGTGCGGACTAGCGCGCGGCGAGTAGGCCGCTGCCCCGGACTAGGGTTGCTGCGGAGCTCCGCCGCAGCCACCACTTATCTCGAACTGTATATCTACACTTTCAAGAGGCACTTGAATTGTCACCTGGAGTAGTCTGTGAAATCCCGAATTTTCCGAGTCGTTTCAATCTTCTAAAGGGGCTTACCACCGGCTATATCCTACACAAAGTCAACGTTGATTGTGTCCCCGTCAAACAGACGCCAAGAAAATCATGGCTGCACAGGATAATTTTGGATGGGTATTACTTCCCCTACTATAGTTATTATTCCCTTGTTCACTCACACGTGACTCTAGTTTGGTCTGGGGTCCATGGGAATTGGCATGGCACTGAATCTGCAGAAACACCTCGCATCGAAGGGTCTACCGCCTCTTCGGTACAGCAACCGAACGCTTTCGCGAGGTGAATCTCTGCGGGAAGCCGGGGGACTTCCTGAACGAGACTTCGAGACTTTGGTCCTCAAGTCATCCGTCATATTCACAATGGTAGTTTCTAATCGTGCTTGTAATTTCGTGGCATTTCCGCAATTGCTTATTGACCATCACAGATCTCAAACGATGAGGTCCTGGACAGTCTTGTATCGAAGGCTCTCGACACTTGGAGCAGCGCCATACTCGAAGGCAAGATATGGGTTGATACATCAACAGTCCATCCAGATACTGCAGCGAGGTGCTCCGAACGTCTTGCTAAAGTGGGCGCTACATTCGTTGCGTCCCCTGTCTTTGGAGCTAGCCCTATGGCGGCGGCTGGTCAGCTCATCTTTGCCATGGCCGGCCCCCCCACTGCTATCGAAAAGCTGAGGCCGTTTGTGGTTGGTGTCATGGGAAAAAGCATAATAGATATGGGCGAAGATGTCCGTAAATCAAGCTTGCTCAAGATATCAGGGTGAGCATTTGCGTCTTATTATTGGCCATTGTTGGACCAAATCGGTCCGAGATTGTAATTTGCCCACAATACTAATCACATCTTTCTGGAACAGAAACATCTTTGTCATTGGCTTCCAGGAGTTGACCGCCGAAGCGCAAGTCTTTGCCGAGAAAACCGGGCTCGGTACCCGCCAGATGGAACAGTTCATCAGGGACATGTACGGCCCTGTTATCGAGAGCTACTCGAAGCGCATGACAACGGGCGCATACGCGCCACCCTTGGGGACACCCCCTGGCTTCGCAGTGTCCCTGGCGGCCAAGGATGCCGGACACGCGGTGAGGATCGCCGAGGAGCATGGTACAAGAATACCGACTATCGAAACAGCGTTGTCCCGTATGGAGGCCGCTAGGAAGTATGCAGGAGAATCATTGGATAGCTCGTCAATCTATGGTGCAGCTCGGCTCGAAGCCTCATTGCCTTTTTGGAACGAGAATAGCAGGCAGTCTAATTAGATGAATTTGTCTTTGAAGTCAGTCACTTGGACCGTTCTTCAGACGGAAAATTTGTCAAAATAGTGCACGAAGGCAAGAAATCATTCCTGCTGTCATGATTGACGATTCACTGCCCCTTATACCTCTACAAAGTTCAATATTGAACAACCAGATATCACGGATAGCCCAAACCTTTCCCAGTAACACCAGACAGCTTACTGGTATAGGGATTTGCGTCACTCCAAATTACATGACTAGGTGTACATATCCCACAAAGCCAGCTAACCATGACCTACTGACCCGGATCCGGGGAGAGGGAAAGGGGCTCCGCTGATCCATCCAGCTGGATACTAGCTCCATAGACAACTGTCATGTTATCTAGCGCCATGTGTTAGAGTGTGTGTCAAGGAGCGAGGAAAGACTCGGAGATAACGGCAACGGCACTCAGCCGGGATATGGATGTCTCATCCCGTCGTACCCCAAGATTGCGGAGCTCGCTGCGTCGACCGGGCCAACCTCAAAATGCGGGGGCGGAGCTCCGTTGGCATGCATGAGACGACGGTGGATCCAAGATAGCAGCATGACCGACCTTGATGTGAAAATCCCCTATCTCAGCGATAACCAGCCCAAGCCACGCTCAAGTCGAGCGTAGCTGGGGTTGCTACTACCACAAAGGCCACCCCATGCCAATCGCTCCAAGATCAGCCTCAATGAAGATGAGAAAGAGAGGACTTACTGCTGCTATTGCTCAGCACAGGACACCTATAAACCCCGAGCTTTCCCAACCAGCCCCTTGAGACCTCCTGGCATCTGCTTTTAGCTACTTCCAACCTGATCAGGCCAACCTCGACAAAACTTTTGGCTCTTCGACTTTGTGGTAGACCTCTACTTGGACCTTCCCTCTCTTTCACTCTCACATATCAAGAGGAAGTCCTGTGTCGTGAGGGTCTTCGACCAGCGCATCTCCAGACACCCACTACAGAGACCGTTCATCAGTACCTCACTCGGTCAAAATTCCCAATAATGTCTTCTGAAATCAACAAGAAGACAGCACAGCCAGACGGTGGCGATGTCATCCGAACCCATACCGACTTCGAGGACGGCAGCATGGAGAAGCTCAAGCATGGCGAAGTTGATCCGGCCCTGGCATTTGCCAATGGAGAGGAAGTCACCTTCACCCCTGAAGAGGAACGAAAAGTCCTATGGAAGATTGACAGAGCCATCTTGCCCCTTCTGATGTGGATTTATGCTCTTCAATTCGCTGACAAGACGTCCCTAAACTATGCCTCGTTGATGGGCATTCGTGAGGATACGGGCCTCAACCCCAAAAGTCAGGAGTACAGCTGGGCTTCTTCCATCTTCTACGCTGGCTACCTCCTCTGGGAGTGAGTTTCATTACCATCTCAGAACTAAAGACTATGTTGCTGATTACTTCAAGGTTCCCTACGACATATCTCCTTCGACGCCTGCCTCTCGGCAAGTACACATCGGCCAACATCATCCTTTGGGGTGTTGTCCTAGTCTGCCACGTCTTCGCTTTCAACTACGCCGGCCTCCTCTCGGTCCGCTTCTTCCTCGGCGCCCTCGAAGCCACCGTGACACCAGCTTTCGTCATCTTGACCTCGGCGTGGTATAAGCAGAACGAGCAGGCAAAGCGCATGGGTTACTGGCTCAGCTGCAATGGTGTTGCCCTGTTGACCCTTGGTCCCATCGCCTACGGCCTTTCTGGTGCCCATAACACAGTCCTGGCAACTTGGAAGGTTCTGTACCTGGTCCTTGGCTTGCCTACCGTCATCACTGGCGTCTATTGTTGGTGGTTCATGCCCGACAACCAAACCAATGCCAAGTTCCTCAACCACCGAGAGAAGACAATTGCCATCGAGCGCATCCGTGGCAATTTCCAGGGTATCGGAAGTCGCAAGTGGAAGTGGGATCAGTTTTACGAGGCTTTCAAGGACCCCCGAACGTACCTCTACGTTCTCTTCTCGCTGCTCATGAACATCCCCAACGGAGGTATCACTGCCTTTGGATCCATCATTATCAACTCTTTTGGCTTCAACTCCCGCCTGTCCCTCCTTCTCAACATGCCCACAGGCGTTGTTGATATTACCTGCAAGCTCCTCTTCACGTACCTCTCGGACAAATTCATGGATCGATCCCTCTTCGCCTTCATCGCCATCCTCATCCCGATGATTGGCGGCATCATGATGATCGTCATCCCCCTCTCAGCTCAAGGTGCCTTGCTCGTCGGCTACTACCTCATCGGAGCCGCGGGCTCATCATGGTGCCTCGTCATGGTCATGATCTCAAACAACACTCTCGGCTACACGAAGAAGGCCACTGTCAACGGACTCCAGATCCTCGCTTACGGAGCTGGTAACTGGATCGGCCCGCAGACTTTCCGTTCCAACGAAGCGCCCAACTATCACAACGGCAAGCTCATGGTCGCCATCATGTATGGCCTTGCCGCCTGCACCATCGTTGCTATTCGGCTTGTCAACATCTGGGAAAACCAGCGGCGGGATAAGAAGGCGGCGGAGGAGCCGGAGGTCATCGAATCAGGAACTGAGTTTTTGGATTTGACGGATTTTGAGCAGCCTGCCTTCCGATATGTTCTTTAGGAGTGTCAAGTACTCTTGTCTGAGAGCGCCATAGAGGGATGCACTGGCTCACTTTTATCATTGAGATACTTGCCGGCTTGAGTTTGTAATGTTCTAGAATATTGAGATTGAAAAGGTAAATGCAGACATGTCTTTTCCATCTCCAGGAATTATTACAGAATGGACATGCATCACCAGCCGGCCACCCCGTATCCTTATGACACCATACATTACATCTCTCGTGTATGATTGAGCCAAATAACTGCGTGATACCAACTCAATCCTGTCAGCTTTGACTCCGCAAGCTGCCAGTCAGTCTTGATACCGCACATCGTAGGGAAGCATGTGATATAGTTCATTATTAGACTGAGCCTGGAATAATTGCATTACACACTTTTTATCGACTTTTGAAAACAGCAGATAGATTCATCAAGCGCTCGATGGGATCAGAAACCACGTTCTTGGTTGTTTTCCAAACCTTTATATAGGCTCCTTATATGAAGTTTTGTTCAGGGATGTCAGAAAGAGGAGGCTTGGAAAACTTAGGCTTCATTACGACGCCTCGTAAGTCTACGCATATTTGTGTTGAAGCCATCTCGCACTCAACGGGACAAAGAGACCGCCGGTTTGCAAGCAATTGCTCTGGGTCACAATCGCAACAGGAAGAGAATTATCAGAACAATTGCTTGCAAAAGAGTCACTACGAATTAGCTGAATCACTGATCTTTGACCTGCAGGCAACATAACAAACCTGTTGGAAAGGATTGTGCGTTAAATTATTTCAATTACTCAAACACGGTATTTATATCCACATTCTATTTGTTCATGAGAAACTCCTCAAAATCCTCGTCAGGCAGCGCAGGCTGCTCATCAACGCCATCAATCAGTCCAAGGTACCAGGTCAAATCTCGGCCATCCTGCTCGCGTTGCGCAAAGCCGTTGCCCCAGTATCCGAACCGATTGCTCGTCGTATACTTGAGATCGTAGTCCTCCCAGCGCGGTGTGGCAATTGTCTCGAAGAACTGGATACGCGAGCCTGGCCACATCATGGGCTCCTTGTCCACAGTGCCGCTCTTGAACCAGGATCGGCATGGTGAGGTCCATGCCGTACGCGGCAGGAACTTGCGCCGGTGCTCGGCAAAGTCGTCGACGGCCTCCTGCTTTGGGCAGAAGGAGGATATCTCTTCCTCTGACATCTTGTGGAGCATTTGCATCACGTATTTCGCCACCGTTTCGGTGATGGGGAGGAAACTTCCGTGGCCGTAGGGACCGTAAGGACCGTTGAAGACTTTGATGCAGATGTTAGCCCCAGTTCTCGCATTAGACTCAAGAGGAGGATGGTTGACTGACTGATGTAGTTCGGCATGTTGGCAACTGTCATGGAGAGATAGGTGTTTGGTGTATCCCGCCAGTACTCGCTGAGACTAACGCCATCGCGGCCTATCGTAGGGTAGTGCGGCCTCCAGCTAACGTCGAAGCCCGTAGCGCAAACAATAATGTCGAACTCGTGTTCCACTCCATCTGCAGTCTTCATTCCGTTGGGTGTGATTTCCTGGATACTTGAAGAGACGACGTTCACGTTGTCTTCGCAGAGCGCCTCGAGGTATCCGTTTCCAGGAGTTGGCCTCCTGCAGCCGACGGCGAAGTCTTTCGGGATGATGAGGTCTTGGAGATCCGGCCTGCTGGCGAGCTTGCTGCGCATATCTTCGGCCGCGAACTTATGACTTGTCAATCAAAGATCTGGGGAGATGAAACTGGAATAGAACCTACCGCTTTGGCATCGGCCTGTTCCTTTGAACCATTGAGAATGAAGCGGAAGCGGGAGTTCAACTCGGACTCGATCTTCTTCCTGTATGCGAGGTATTTCTTGGGGTCTTTTCGAAGGATCTCGTGTTGTTCTTCGCTGTCTGAAGTTACATGCGTCAGAAGATTGTCAAGAGTTCTGGGTTGTGACCTGACGACTTACACTCGAAGTTGCTGCCCTTCTTTCCAGCAAAGCGCTGACCGAAACCGCCGACAACCCAGGAAGAACTTCTGATGAAACAACTCAGACTACCGACGACTTCAGACTTGTCAGATTGATTTCTTGTGGAAATCTTGGGTAAGGATTGTTAAAAGACATACTCGGCTGGATATTGGGAACGATTTGAACTGCAGAAGAACCAGAACCAATCACGCCAACCTTCTTGCCCGTAAGATCGATGCTATTATCCCAGTTGGCGCTGTGCATCATCTTGCCTTTGAAATTTTCTCTGCCTTTGATGGCGGGCCATTTCCACTTGCTGCAGATTTCGCGTTAGTCATAGACATACAACAATCAGGGAAGAATGCCACGTACTTGAGCACGCCGCTGGCGTTGACAAAGATATCGGCTGAGTCTTCGATTGTGGTGCCGTCTGCCTTTTGGATCTGGATGCTCCACTTCTGTTTCCCCTCGTTCCAGAACGCTCCCGTCACGGTGTGGTTGAGGCGGATGTACTTGTTGAGATCATACTTCTCCGCGATGTCCTTAAAATACTGCAGGATCTCCGGAGCACTCGAGTAGCTTTACCAAAAACAATGTCAGTATCCGCACGCGAACGCCGGAGACGTAAGAAGACCCTCAAACTCACAATTTCGTCCACTCTGGGGACGGCGCCCATGAGAACTGGTAGTTGACAGAGGGGATGTCGCATCCGCAGCCTGGATAGCGGTTCTCATACCAGGTGCCGCCGATGGAAGGGTTCTTTTCGTAGCAGACGAGGTCCAGGTCGAGGGTCTTGCAGGTATCGATTTCATGGGCTAAGTTGAGAGCGCTGGCGCCGCCGCCGAGACATACGATGCGGAGCTTTCTTCCGCTTCGGCTTGGCTTCTCCAAGATCTGGTACTCGGCTTGGGCCGGGGGTGCGGGGAGAGAACCCATGCTTGCGGTGAGTTCGGGGGGCAAAGAACGGGAGACAGGGGGTAGTAAAGTTGGGGTAATAACAAGAGATCTGTGTGCTTTACTTGTGATCAAGTCTGAGTGAGCAGAAGTCGAGTTCCAACGACGTTGGGGAGCTGTCAAGGCCGAGTGATGGGGACTAGACTATGGGTGTCTTGGATCACCAATGCCTCTGAGCTTGAGTTTTGTGACATTGAATATGGAAATTGCGCTCTTATATGACATCTCCAAGTTTCCACGCGCATACAGTAACCCGTTAAGCTCACGCGTATTATCATGCCTCCATGTATAGCGGAGCTCCGCTCCTGCATAGCGCCATCCCAAACCATCATCCCCACACCTTGCAATCGCGCTCGGCTTCACTACACCAACCCGCGGCCTTCACTCCGCCGCCGCCGCCTCCGCCTCCGCCTCCGCTGATGTCCTTCGTCCCTTAAGCCCCCTCTCTCCTTTCCCCGTCTCAGTCTAAGTTAGTCGCGCTTGTGGTCAGCAGTCGCTTGTTAGTTACGCGGGGTTATCAAAATCTACTCGAATACCAAAGACGGATAAAGATAGCAGGATAAGGGTACGGTGGTGAACCCGAAGGACCCCTGGCCAAAGATAGTTTAGCCAAAGAAAGTTCTGTCAAGGATATCGGGGAAATAGATTGTGGATCACCATCTGCTGCCGAACCAACGTCTCGTTCATCTCGCTGACCCTCCTCGAGTCGAGGCAAATGCCAACGAACAACGGAAAAAGTTTGTTTTGCTCCATCTGCCGAGATGAGGCGAGGGATACCCCGCGGGCTGCGGACTTTGGACTCTGTCCGAAAATGCAAGTTCTTGAGCCCCAGCACGTTCAATATTCATAAACTCCCTTCGAAAGCAATCATGCAGGGATACCTGAGCTATGGAAAACCAATGTGGTCTGCCAAGATCTTTTAGCCAGATTTGCATTCCGAAACCATAGCCTCCATGAGATGAACGTATCACCAGCGGAAGACGTCACTTATATCGATCAGTTCACTAACAATGAGTTCATTGGAACAATTTATTCTTTAGTTTCTCGTCACATTCATTAAATCCCCCCTAAAAAGCTGGTCTGTTCATCTGGTTATCCCCGCAAGATCGTGCACATTAACGACTCCCTTGAACCGAACCACCAACCAGCCCTTCATCCCTGAACCCGTCTCATGACGATCTCATCAAATTCCCACAACTCTATCTGTAGAGACTTCAGACAGCGCCCGCCGGCAAGAACGACATGTCAAACTGGAAAGGGCACTTGACAGCGGTGCAGATACAGCCGCTACCCTTGGGGATCGCCTTGCAGCGCATGGCGGGCGTCTTGGGGTCACAGCAGCAGCACTGCTCCTGGGTGGCCGGGTCGAGCGGGCACGCGATGAGCGGCACGGCGCAGATGCTCTTCTTGGCGACCTTGCAGACGTAGTTTCCGGCGCCGCGGTCCTCGAGGTCGCAGGAGCAGCAGTTGGCCTTGGGCTCGGGGAACGGGATCGCTTCGCGAGGGGTGATGAGGTCACCGGAGGCGACGCCGGCTGGGGAGGCGTTGACGAGGCTGAGGGTGCCAGCGAGGGCGAAGAGGAGGGTGTTGATGGAGAATTGCATTGTTGGTAGGTTGTTTGATATGAGGTTTTGAGGTGGTTGGTTAGATGTGGGAAGTGTTCTGATATTTGTGGTTTGATAGTTGAGGTATGGGTGTTTGGTGATCTCTGGTAATGATCATCAGTCCTTCGAGGCTCTTCGGTGACTTATATACACTTTCCATTTCGTATAACACCCCCTTGACTGTTCCTCGTGCTTGTGAGAGTCTATCCAGCTATACCGCAACGATGACAACATCGCACCAAATCTCTAACCTCAAGAACCTGATTGGTCACCTAGATGAGCCATATCTACCCTCCCTAGACTTACTTCAATACCCTTCCGTAGTCGAGAAAAAAGTTCCACATCCAAAAAGAGAGACACGGCGATGTCAGACTGAGACCCCTTCAAGCCTCAAGCCGGCACCACCCGCGACCGGTGAGGTTGGTTTGACCTGAATTGGGCAGTAGCACGAACCGCTTAGCTTCGTCGCGCGGATCTCAAGCCACCTGCGAGAATTCGCACCAAAACCCCCGGATCTGCGCAGATAATTGCGGATCATTCGGTCGAAGACAAGAGAAGGGAGAAAAAAGGTTCATGGCCGGTTACCTACGGAGTGCGACCTTGTCTGTTAAGATCTTATGACGGGTAGGATGATTTGAGCTTTTTTGAGTTTATTGTTATTTCGGTTCACCAGGGGAATTAGTCCGCCGCTGTTAAGCGAGATTTTTTTTTGCATAGGCAAGACTGGTTGTATGCTGAAAGGTCTGGAATCGTGTGGTTATTAGGTAGGCATCGCAGGTTCATCGTCTTAATGTAAAGGACCCAGAACAGGCGAGTCGTTGGCTTGGTGCTCATGGACCCCGGTGTGCTGCTTTGCCATTGCTATGCGGGCTTGTCAGTGCCCTATCCCCCCCCCCCCCTCCGCGAGATCTCGGATCCCGCCGAGAAAAGGGCCGATCCCAGGGTTGACAAGCTAACAAAAATGTCTCGATCAATGTGATGTCGGATTCAATGTGGAGAATTCAAGTAGACCGTGAGACACTCGTGTAAGTGTTGAAAAGTGTTGAAGGGAGAAAAGTTTAGGTATGAGCTATACATCACCTCGCCAAGAGTTAAGAGAGAGCGTTTTCGTCCTCGACCTGGCTGTTGTCTGTAAGCCGGAAAGCTTGGCAGGTGCTCACCCGTCAGCTCATGTCTCAGTCGAAGCACTCGACAGACTCGGGCTCGCGTAGGGTCGATACTATCACACGGACAGACAGCAGTACCGGCAATCCTGGTTCCCTGATGATCTAGGCTATTTGATTCTACCTTGACTCTCTAAGAAAAGCCGGGTACGCTGGTCAATGGGGTCAAAGGCCTTCGTGAAGGCCCACTCCATGGACCCTGAATCAGACTCTCGCTCTGCTGTACCTAAGCCTTGGAGCTGGAACAACATTCAAAGGGCTCGCAAAGAAGGCTGCGGGGCTCCGGTGACATTCCTCAAAGGGTGAAGGAAGAATTTTAGGGTTGGGTGACTGAGGAAGAAGGCGTCCTGGGCAGACGTGAGAATGACGATCTGCAGCCCGGCCCCTGGTGTACAAAGCTCCGGATCCGGTCATCCTGGCAAGACAACTTCATTCTCTATTCTGTATCTGTAGGCTTTTCTCGGCTAAGGACGGGCGACGACGGGATATTCGGAGACCGTCTCTACGGATGCAAAACGGCTCAGATGGCCGTATCGAGGAATCAATTCGCGAAGAGACCGTTGGTGCCGGTTTCTATTCTTAGAATTTGGGCGTGCGGAGAAGAGGGTTTCTTGTGGATGACATGGCTTGCGGGCTTTTGCAAGCAATTTAATCGGCCGGAACTTTTTAAGATGATGGGTAAAGTTTAAAGATTGTAGATCTTTGCGGCCCCAACCATCCCATCCGGGGGAGCGAAAGCGGCAGCGAGGAGGGTCGGGGCCTTGGGGCGGTTCCGGTGGTTTAGGACTCAAGACGGGGCTTGGGTTTTCCGACACATGTTCGGCTGGACGGCCCGCATGGGAAGGGCTGTTCAGTTGAAGACAAGACTTGACTTACACCCCAAGACAGCTTGCCAAACGATCTAGTTCGACCTCGGAATGTTGCTTGTCTACGATATCACAGTTGCCAAGATGGTCAAGTTCAGATGATCAAAATTATTCAGAGGTAACAATAAGCATTCATTTCGACCCTTTTGCGTTCAAGGCCAAGGAGACTGACTACATAGGCGGCGAAGCAACATGACTTTGTTTTGGTTGGTTTGGTTTTCTTTTCATGATCTCATCATTTCCCCGTTCCGATAATTTCCGTTGTAATAAAAACCGCGCAACCGTTCGTTGATGGGAAGTAGAAAGAACAAGACGTTTCGCACTCATAGCAATAATGCTTTGAACTCGCAAAGCACCCTCCCGAATGTTTAAAACTCGCCCTCTTTCTGTCGACATGTTAAAATGCTTGGTGTGAAAATCAAAAGTGTTGTTTGGTTATTGTTGATGGGAGTATGTCCACTCCAATCCATCTGCGTTTTGAAGACTGCGTTGATTCAAATCCGACTTTCCCCCTTTCAACTTCCACCGACCAGGGTATGTAAACGTAACAAAGAGGCTTCGACAGGCCTTGGGAGGTATCTTGCCAAAAGCGCATTTGATGATAAAAGAAGAGAAAAAAAGTTTTGCAGTAGAATGATATACGAACCAGTTTTTGGTGAAACCGATCACTTTTCCCTCAATTCAAAGGTTGGAGAAAAACTTTTTGAAAAGACACGCTTATAGGACACACACAGCTATTGGTACACGCGCCAAGACGAGGCCTCTCTTCGACACAGACAGCAGAGTTGTCTAGCTTTCTTCAGTTCGCCATGCGCAAGATGGGGTACAACGGCGCGGCCGGAGCGGGCTTGGCGTCAACCTCCATCGGCTCCGGAGACTTGAGACGGCTAGCCTCAGGAGACTTGGGAGCGGGAGCAGCAGCGGCCTTCTCGGCGGGCTCGTCGGAGTACTCTCTGCGGTCGATGCGATCGCGGATGTACTCACGGAGTGCCTCGATGGTACGCATGTTCTCGAGCCACTGGTCGTACTTCTCCTCGCGCTCGCGGGCGCCCTCGCTAGTGTCCGACTCGGATGAGGGAGAGCCGACGGATGAGGCGACGGACTCGGCCTTGGGAGTGGTGACGCTGGAGGAGTCCTCGTAGATGATGGGGGACTTTGGCGAGGAGGGCGCGGCACGCTGGAGCATACCTCCCGAGTAGCGTCTGCGCTCGTTGCTGTCGAAGCTGGGTCCGAGCGTGGAGGCAGTGGACTGGCCGGGGAAGACGGAGCTGACGGCCGGGAGATTGGGGTACATGACTGAAGAAGCGGTGGAGCTGTGTCTCGACTGGGGAGACATGCCGGAGGAAGAGGGGCTGGGCGAGTGACCAGATGTGTATGACATGGTGCTTGAGGGAGGAGTGACGGCGGGGGTTCCAGTCGATGAGACTGCGGTCAACGGGGACGCCATGTGAGCAGCGGACACGGGGTAACCGTCTTGGGTGACTGGAATGCCGGCGTGAGAGCCTCTGTGAACACCCGGGGGCGAGGGGCTGTGGCGGAGATCGAAAGTGTTCTGGCCGTGGATGTGGATTCCTTGCGTGGCCTGGTGCGAGTTCTCGTAGACAGTGCTCTGCATCTGCTCCAAGATCTGATCAATCTGGACCAGGTCGTTCTTGGTGCGGGCGTTGGGCATGGGCGGCAGGTAGTACTGCTGGGACATGGGTCCGGGGCCGGAAGGAGGTCCGCCGGCCTGTTGGTGGTGAACGTGCTGCTGAGGCGGGGCTGCCATGTAGTCGGAGCCGGGCATGGGACCGGCGTGCAGGCCGAGAGCGCCGTGAAGGGGGAGAAGGGATCGGCCGACTTGTTGATAGGAGGTCGGGTCGACCTGGCGACGCTTGGCGTGGGCGAAGAAGTCGTCAACCATGTCGAAAGCGCGCTTGCTGCGGTTGTCATAGCCGCCGTGGTGGCCAATGTACTCAGTTCGGGGAGGGTTCAAGGGTTGTTGGTTGAAGTACAGTCCATAGTTTGTAGATGGTTGGGGTGCATAGTAGCTAGCATGCCCAGCCTGGTGTGCGAAGGCGGCGGAGTTAGTCCGAATGTGGCCATTATGATCATAGTAGCTAGAAGAAGCTGGAGGCAAATTAGCCTCTAGTTGGAGAAAATAGAGGACAGACTTTGGAGGGGTGTGCAAACTGAGCTCTACATACCTTTGCCAGGCTGCGCCCGATAGCCGTTGAGACCTTGGTCCTGGGGCGAGCGGACGAGCACCGAGTCATCGGCGTGGGTCTGTCGATGTGTGTGAGCATGATTGAAGAAGATGGCGAGAGTGGTTTGTTGGTTGATTTACCTTGACGTGCTTCTTCAAGTCCTGAGGGCGCTTGAATGACTTGCCGCAGAACTCACACTTGTGAGGCTTGAGAGGAACGTGCACGCGAATGTGAGAAGTGATGTGGTCACGCTTCACAGTGGTCGTCCTGCAGGAGTTCCACTGGCAAGTGAGGTTGAGGTTGTTGGTGCTCTTGCGGCCAACATGGCGTTCGCAGATGTGCTCCTGTTAATCTTGTTAGTGAGATGTTTCGGGTGAAATAAAGATTTAGTGTGGCATTGCCACCACTTACGTAGAGAGCCTCGGGTGAGACAAACTTCAGGTTGCAGGCGTTCCACTTGCAGATGAGGTTGTCCTCTGCACTGGTGCTGTTGGCGGACTGGGAAGTGTTGCTGGTTGTTGTTGAGGGAGCGGGGGTGCTGCTCTTGGGAGAGTTGCTCGCAGAGCTCTCATTCTCTTGTTTGGCGGACATGGTGGGTGACCGGGGTGTGTGTATGTGTGCGTGAGTGTTGACCGAGCTGGCGGGCTCGGTGAAGAGAGTCCGGAAGATTGGAATGTGCCGGGTCCCGTGAGGCGCGTTGGGATTGGATGGTTGTGTAAGTAGGAGTGGGGTCCTTCTTGATGCTTCAGGTTGTAGATTGCCGAGAACAGGCGAGAGTATACTTGGGATACTACAAAGCTGAACGGGGGAAAAAAGAGACGGTCAGCAATGCTTTTATGTTTTTCTGCCGACTCTCACAAGACTGGGTGTTCTCGAGGGAAATCAATCAGTCTGATCTGGGGGGCATGGACGATGGGCTCTTCTCTTTATTCATGAATCACATTTCCTCTCCGCTCTTCCTACCCTTCCAAGAGTCTTGGCAAAAGTCTTGGCGACCGGGGCTTGTGAGACCAGCCGACTTTTGATTGGTCCGAGGTGGCGAGGGCTGCCGAGCTGATGTCGCGGATGATGGGGGGAGACAACAAGGCAGGCAAGGTGCGTCAAGCCTTGCCTGGAATTACACTGTAGTCAGCACACTTCCCTCTAACAATTTTATCATGCAAACACGCATAAAAGAGATAGCTGAGGCTCAGCAGCACAGTCCAATCCTGATGAGAAAACAGACAGCACCCACTGACAGCGCAAGTACCTCGCCAACACCGCAACATCCGGGCGCATACGATGCCAAGACTCTGGCTGTCTTGGGGCGTCTTGGCAAATCTCCAGTTTTCACTCTTTCTCCCTTCGCCGAGACCTTGGCATTTGCACTTGGCTCCTATTGCTTCATCCTGCGAGCACCCGCGTCCATTTACGTTGGTCAATAGCTCGCCATCAGCTGATGACCGCAAGCGCAGCGTTTGATTTCCTGTCCTCCTTTACTCGGCGGCGGCCTTCGTACCGGTATGGTTCTTGCCAGCTTTCTGGGAAAATCTGGCCTTCTTTGTCCCTGCCACCGGTTGCCACGCTCATGGGAATAACGGCGGCACACACCCATCATCGATGCGGCTCGTTGGGGATGTTCCTCAAGACAATGGCCATGTATTAGGTATTTCTGTCTACGGAGTACGGGTCACAACACTCTGTGTCGTCTGAAGAGAAAGCCTGCGACCGTCTCAGATGAGGGAGCACTGTTTCCAGCCAAGCAGGTGAGCCGAGTATTTTTGGGCCTTGGATTGCTTGGGGTCTCTGGGGGTCTTGGGGGGGGGGGGGGTGACCAGACGGGACAAGAGTCCAAGACTGACCTGTCCTGAGAAACAAGCCGCCAAGTACTCCCGTACCTGATGTCACGGGCAAAGCAGCCGTCGCACTGAGAAGTACGGAGTACGGAGTACACTTTCAGGCGACCAGCCAGAGAGATAGGACGATTGACAGGACATGGGAGATGCCTGGTGCCCGATTGACAGGGTAAGGGGCGCGAGAACGACAAGCCTTCCACGCTTTTTCTTAGTACTCCATATACCAAGACCTCCATGCTTCGAGTCCCAGACTCCCAAGAGCCAAGAGACCAAGTCTCCGTGCCTTCGTACCAAAAGAAGCAGAAAGCGAAAAGAG
Source organism: Colletotrichum costaricense (assembly GCF_030867565.1). Lineage (NCBI taxonomy): Eukaryota > Fungi > Ascomycota > Sordariomycetes > Glomerellales > Glomerellaceae > Colletotrichum > Colletotrichum costaricense. The sequence goes on along the minus strand of NW_026848261.1, from coordinate 200,083 downwards.
ACACACACGACACGGGGTGGGGACGAGGATGCGACGGCGGCCTCGGACGCTCCGATAAGCGCATACCCCGTAAATGTTGATAACTCTCCATCCCATGGAGCCGGCCCAAGAATAACGATCCGCACACGGCAAGACGGGATGCAGCCAGCTCGTCATTTCCGCAGGCCACACCGAAACTGCCACGCTGCGAAGGATGGCAAACCCGCAGCAAACAACCCAGTTGCTTAACCGAGCGATTCGCCCTCCACTTTTTCGACTTGCAAGTTGAGCGTGTGTGGAACAAACTCGACAGTCCGGACACACAAGTGGCGCCGGACCCTCGATAAGCTGGGGGACGGCACCCTCGGGGGGGGGCAGGTGACTTTCGGGTGACGGGGGGGGACGCTGTAGATTCTGACAACGTTTTGGGGCAATGCCCAAGAGCCAAAAGAAGCTTTCCGCTCCTCTCTTCTTGGCCTCTCCGCCGCAGCCAAGACTGCCAAGTCCTTAGCGCCAAGGGCTACGCGCAATCCAAATGCCCTCGCCTGTTGTCGGCTGGTTGTCGCCCCCTCTTCTCGACATGTCCACGATACAGTCGCCGCTCCCCTATGGTCAGCCAGAAGCCGTTCAAACCGGCTCGTCCAGAAAGTGTTGCGCAATACCGCCTGTTATGGCCCACGCAAGGGAAGCCGATGTGCCGGGCGTTGGTCATCGCATTCGGTGCGGGTGAGATGCGGTGGAGCTCGCCAAGCTTTAAATACGTGGATGAGGGAACTTGAACGTTTTCCCTAAACCGAGAGCTTGAAAGCAAGCACAGATGGGAAATCGAAAAAGATTGGGTTGGGGTGGTGGGCGAGGGTGCGGCGTGCGGCGTGGTGAGGAGGGTGAGATGCCGTGTGCCAAAACGACGCAGTTGTCGGGGTCCGAGGGATACGTACCTCCGAATAGGTAAGGTAGGTACGATACGGAGTACTGTGGCACTGCGTGCCTCGAGTCGACACCAATAGAAGTTACCACAGTACGCAGTACCAACCCAGCCTCGATCCGCCAAGACTCATTTCTAGTAATGGCAGGTACCTCTCGACCCCCTCCCCTTCCCCTTCCCCTTCCCAAGATCATCCCGTCCCTGACCGGCCATCCACAGATTCCTCCCCAGTGTGGCAGTTCACTTTCTCCCTTTACACTCAACCACCACTCAATTCCCTACGGTTTCGTTTTATTTTGCCTTTCGACTATCTAATTTGCCTTCTCGTTGTCGGGTTCCCATCACGGCACTTAGCAATTTGTGTAATACACTGCATCGCAAACGCACCGACACAGCCATCTTTTTCTTAAGTTGGTCGATCCAGCCAGATGTCGCCCCGTCGATTACCTTAAAACATGCACTCAACGTGCCAACGTGCCCGAGGCTTGACGCCCGTCCATACATAGTAGTGTCATATTCACGAGTATTCAGGTGAGCGGGTCGCTCAACTCTTGGCAGTTCGACCCACGATGGCGGTACGCCAATTGGTGTCAGACTGCTCCCCTAATCCCCTTGGTGAACGGTCTCGTCGACCGGTCGACTTGACCTTCTCCCTCTTGGCTACGGCGCCAAGCTTGGTCGAAAAAAGAAGACATGAGCCCAAGAACGACGAGCCGTCTCACAAACCATGCCATCGCATCATGGCCGACCCCGCCTGTCCACGGGATCCCTCACTGGCACGGTGTGTTCGCTGCAGACCATTCCCAAGAACTCGAGTATCAGCAAAACCTGATAATTTGCCGCTTCAAAGCCCAGCCAGACGAAAGCTGGGCGTTCTTGGCTGCAGATACCAAGCACCTTCAGCCTGTATCCTCCATCCTGTCCACCTTGCGCCCGCCGCTTCGCCGTTCAATGAGGCTGTGCAAGCAATGCCAAGACCTGCGAGGATGGGTGGTTTCGCCCTGGCTTCAACTCTCGCCAGTCCAGGGGGGGGGGGACCACATCGCCAGCGCTCTACACTCAATCAGAGGAGAAGCAATCAAAACGAGGCCTTTAAGAAGTCTTGGCATTGCTCCTTTCACACTCACTGGCCGCCACATGCATTCTATTTGCGCGATTTGTGAGTTTGTTTAGCCCGTCTCGACGATGCTTGAGTCTTACCACATCCTCCTCCATCAACAGATTGACTTTCACTCCCTCTACCCGAATCGGTGATTGCTCGTCCCACACTCTCACTAACATGGCTCGAAGAATTAAGGTTCTGGAAGGAATACCCGCACACTTTGTGCAGTCCTGCATGGTCATCATCCATTGGCTGTGCCGCCAGAAGGGTCGCCGATGTGCCACGAGCCCGATGAGCCTGCCAATGCCACGGGAATTTACCAAGCTTTCCGGCGAAATCTTGGATGCACGACACCCGAGCGAGAAAACGACCGCACCATCAGCAACATGACTGCCCGCACGCCCCAGATGCAGCTACAGACCACAATGACTCTTTCGAGTTTTGAGCCATCATCCACGCTGGAACCCTCCACGTTTGGTCGCAGTTATTCCAGACTCAATCAGACCACCGTGTTCGCCTCCCCAGACGATCGCGACAACCCCGGCAGTTCAAGGACGAGTGGTCCCCCGAAAAGCCCCAGATGCGGAGGGTCGAATGGGGTGCTTGTGTTCGGACGCCAGGCCGAGATTAGGAAGGACTCTGCAAGTGGTGTCCTGGCTCGGCGGGATCAGGCCAAGATGCCAGTAGGACTTCTTGCATAGTGGGCTTTGCTCCATTCCCATCTTGCCCATGCACTCTTGGCCTCCGCTTACGAGCTCCAGACTTTGAAGGACCTTCTTGGCTTCTGACAATGGGCCGCAAAGCGCGTGGGCATGGTATTGCGTTGTGCAACAGTTCTTTGGAACCTCTCGGCGTCTTGGCTTTAGCTTGAGCGCTTTCTGTCTGGCCTTGGATTACATCAAGCCTCAGCACCGACTGGCTTACAGGTGGAGTGGCCAAGGCCCACAGCCATCTTCCAATTTCACATCCGTACTCCCTTCTACATGCCGTAATTAATGCTGATGGGCAATGCAGGAGAGAAAGAGCGCAAAAAGGGAACGCCAGGTCACATATCAACCCACGTTATTCAGAGGCTCTGAAATCACAGCGCAACCCTACGGAATCAATCTTGAAATTCGGGCGATATTTTAGAGTCTCCGGAGCCTCTCAAATCCAAGACGGCAACGCCTTGGTTTGGCCTTGGCTCCATCTTGGCCGGGCAATGTTGACAATGATCAAGAGTAAGCCTTGAGTTTCGGGGGACTGAAACGTCTGCCGGTCTCCGGTACCCGGGTGGACAACAGACGAACGTCGACGAGTGGGCCGTGTTGTCAACTGGCGATTAGCCGTGCTATCAATTGGGAGAGCAGCGACCTATCTTTTCTTGGCGTTTGCATGCCAAACGACGATCTCTATTGCGACCATTTGTCTCCTGTTTGCCAAGCATCCTCACCAGCGTTCTATCAAGCGACTTACGAGTAGTCGCTCGTCAATGCTGTAGGCAAAGCAGCTACCTAGATCCGGGCCAGATGCCCGTGATCAACCAGAAGCGGAGTCTTGGTGAGCAGATGCGACCTAGCTCCGACAACAGCTGCCGCTGTTCGATGGCGATGGTGAGAATTTCCGACGAGGCGTCGGTCCTGGCACACGACGTTTCCTCCGGACTGCTCCAATGCTGTAGTTTTCGGTTCAAGAAGCCTGCTACTGTCGTACTGGACCAGAATATCCATCTTGCCTGTGGCCAGAGGTAATCCCCACTTGCAGAAAATAGCTGCAACCCAACCCCTGGCCCCCTTTCTCCTTATCGTCGTTTTGTTTGTTTCCATTGCTGTTTCCAGCTATTTCTGTTTCCCGCCGTTCATTTATCAAATCGATCTATTCGACCCTCCGAAATGACCCGACCGTTCACACCCCATGAGACGCCAAGAATCAGAACTTGCCCCAATGCTTGACCAACATGAACAAAGTCACCGACTGAAGGTGTCTCCGCCTCAATCTGCGGACCAAATTTCCCTCATTCAGCAAAGTCGAAGTAAAGAGGTCCGGTGCATCGTTAGCCTGGACATGGCAGCCAAGTGGGCGGCAAAATGGGATGCTAGCTTACAAGATTCTGGCGCTTACTTGCCTGTTTACTATGCCTGATCTTCTTATCATTTTTGTTGTTACTATTATAAGTTTTGTTTCTCGTGAATTCCTATGAGAATACCCTTAAATGAAAGAATAGAGATATGGATATTAGGAATAGAAATAACAGGAAAGGAGTTAGGGAGGGTACCGACTGAGCGGCAACCGATTTTGTCACCTACTTGGCAGCGTAATGCAGGCCACTGTCGCCTTCGCCCTCAGATTGCGGCATGATGCAGTTCTAGGTCACGGCTCCTTCTCAATGAGGCCTCCTGTCCCTTTCTTCCGCGACACAAGCAGTGTCCAGTGTGTCACGTCTTCAGAAGAAGAAATCTAGTGATTTGCTCCTGAGTGGGGTAGACAACTAAAGGATAGATCTGGACTATCGAGTGGCAAATTCCCGCTGCATGGGCTCGATGCAAAAGTAAGGAGGGAGCTCCAGTTCCTGGCTCAGAAAGAGTCGATGGAATGCTTGAGCGTCCGTCGCTGTGGCTTTCGTGGTCTTGCAGGCTTCGAAGGCGATGAGTTTTACGCACCGGTCTCATTTGCGTCTAACATCCTCTCTTGCTAGTATTGCTATCGCTATGTCTATTCTTGCCAGCTACAAGAGCCAGCTCATGTGGAGGCCGTCGGAGCATCTTCGTTCCTGCTACGCAATCGTGTGCGGAATCTTGTTTGAAGTGGTCATTGATCCCTCGTTGTTCCCTTACTTCGAACCAGTTCTCCCTGCCCCTGCTCTCTGGGGGAGGCCGGTCTCCTCGTAGACGCCCTTGACCACAATAAGGCGATGGTGCCTTCCTCTGTGCATCATGGCCACTCATTCGTGTTGTATGGTAGACATCGGACACAAGCCAGAGAACCAACGGGATCTTTTGCAGATTTGGGCACGCCACACTCTACGAGCTGCTATACTTGACTACTGAGATGCCTGAAGAAGCCACGCTGAGCACGACAATCATCTCGCGGGACGCTTCAAACACGTCTGCTAATGCTGGATGCGAGCCATCTTACAGTACAGTCCTTCTCTACGCCGTGCCCATGGTCCAACACTTGCGAGACGGCCTACGCATAGTCATTGACCTCTTGTCATGCTGTCTCGTCACCGTATGTGGTAACGGTTATTGCCCAACAACAAAGGCGAACAACCCTCGAACACTCTTGGCTTTGTAATCTTGCTAACCCCCTGACAATGGCCGCGCCTCAAAGTCGCAATCTACAGATCTTCACTCCATGACCAGCACGCTCCTGAAGCGCACCTTATTCGACATCATACGCTCCACCGCTTCAGGCGCCTCGCTCAACGGGAACTTCTCAATCAGGCACTAGACGTCCTGCTTCCTCGAGAACTCGATCGCGTCCTCCGAATCCCGCGCGTGCCCACTAGGCCACCCATGGACCGAATAGCCGCCCGCGATCAAATGCAACGAGCTGATTTCAATGTTCCCAACCGCCGCGAGCACCAACAACTTGCCGCGCACCCGCAGCGCGCCCGTAAGGGGGCTGATAGCCTTTGCACTCGGCGCCGTCGCGACCACGAGCGCGGCGCCGCCCAGGGCCTTGAGCCTCGCCACGGGGTCCTCGACGCTGCTGTCGATGAAGCACTCGGCGCCCAGCTCAGACGCGAAATCCGCTTTCGCGGCGCCGGAGCTGATGCCCGCGACGCGGTAGCCCATCTTGGTGGCGTACTGCACGGCGAGGTGGCCTAGGCCGCCGAGGCCTTGGACGGCGACGAGGCTTCCTTGGGGAATCTCCATCTTGCGGATGCCGTTGAAGACGGTGACGCCGGCGCAGAGGAGGGGCGCCGTCTCGGCGGGGTCGAGGTCTGCTGGGACGCGGACGACGGCTTGGGCGCGGAGGGTGACGTATTCTGCGTAGCCTCCGTCGCGGGTGACGCCGTTGATTGGGCCGTTTTGGCAGGATTGGGATTGGCCTAGCTGGCATGTTGCGCAGGTTCCGTCGTGGCCTTGTATGGACGTCAGTTGAGTGTGCTTCAACATGATCTCTCTCCCCAAAGACCCCTCTCATCTCCAGCTTGTTTATAATCCAAAGGGAAGGTTTCCAGAGAGTACAAACTCACCTTCATGCCAAGCTCCTCCAACGCGCTCGCCGCCCGTGAACCTCGACACACGCCCTCACCGACGGCGACGACGTCGCCGACAATCTCGTGGCCCGGGACGCGGGGATGAACGGGGCCGAATTCGCCTTTTTGCATGCCGACGTCCGAGTGACAGATGCCGCAGGCGAGCACCTTGACGAGGACCTCGCCTTTCCCTGGCGCCTTTAACTCTGCCGCCCGGAGTTGCAGAGGGGCGCCTGCCTCCTTGACCTGCCACGCCTTATGGGAGGGACATTGCTACTGGAGTTAGATAAGGAGATGGTGAGAGAGAGAGAGAGAGAGGGCGGGGGGGAGGTAGAGAGTAACTTGGACGTGTGTCGTCAAGATCTCGTATGGTTTTTCTATTCCAATATGTATCTTCTCCTGGAGATGGATCGCTTATGTAGCCTAGGGTTATGTAAATGTTGCCGAAAGGACAACTGTGGCAACTGCAATACAACGTTTCTCGTGATGTCAACATTTGATGCTTGGAAAGTGATGCTTCGTAAGAAGGTATCGTTGATTTGTGATCCGGCGATACTGACTAACAGAGGCCGCGCCGAGTGCCCACTTCACGGTATTAACGTCTAGTGTCCCCGTTACATCCCTCTCATCGACCGGCTTTTAACAAGATTGTATCTCAATCTTGGCTCCTCAAGTAGAGGTCTAGGTTTCTTCAGATCGTTGCCGGAGTTTGTGTCCTACCACGTTGGGGCACCGTAGCAGGGATGGAGTTGCCGGAGTTATGTCCTACTATGTTGGGCATCGTAGCAGGGATAGGGGGGCCGCGTATGGAGTAACCCGTGAGGCCGTGTCCAGCGGGAAAGAGATATCTTCTTGGTAGGTTAACAGCAGAATCAAGTTATATACGAAAAGGCCGATGCCGAAAAAGGCCGTAACGGCTCCAGCTGGACTGGACGGGGTCGGCTCGGCGCCGACTCGAACCACCAATCATCCGGCTTTGAGTTATTTGCCAACGAAGACCTCCATGGTCAATTATTATCAGAGGTTCCCATGACTATCTCGCAATCAGAACAGTAGGCTCATAAATGAGTGGAGATGCAGGAGTGGAACCTGTCATGTATCGAGGTTAGAAGGTGGAAGCCCTGGGGAATGTGAAGGAAGTCTCGTGAGGTTCTTGAACTGAGGTACTCCGTGAAACATTCGAAGAGACGAGGATTCGATTACGCTCTAGTAGTTATACTCTCCTGCTGATTACGGCTCATTTCAGTAATAAAATTAACAACCAAAACCAAAAACGCGTCAAAAATTAAATCAAGATGCCGCTCTAGATCACGTAACATCACCTCCCAATCATTCACTCATACACCACCCGCCCCTGAGACCCAGAATCTAGGCCTTTTTAACCTTTTCCTGGCCTCTTTGGAAAATCTTGTTCTTAATCACCGCATCGTCCAACCCCGCCCCCGCATTCATGGTCCCATCAAACACCGTCCTCGGCCCAAACGCATTCAAGAACCAAACAAGCCACGCGTTCGTACCCTTCCACACATACGGGCTCCCGCCGCTCTTGAGCACAAGCGGCACGACCTGCCTCGCAAACTCATCAGGCTTCATCGTCGTCTTCTCGTGCGTGGCGCTGCGCTCCCGCACCTTATCCTCGGCGTCGACGTACAGGCTGTCCCTGTCGAAGCTGATATTGTTGGCCTGGATGATGGAGGTGGCCACCTCGCCCATGTAGACCGTCAGCACGCGCAGGCCGAGGGGCGCGACCTCGAGACGGAGGGTGTCAGAGTAGGCCGCGACGGCGGCCTTTGTGGCGTTGTAGCCTGACGTGAAGGGCCCCGGGAGGCGGGCGAGCACGGAGGCGACGTTGACGATTGTGGGTTGCTGGGAGGATCGGGAGGTGGAGACGGCGGCGAGGAGGAGCGGGGTGAAGGCTGTCACCATGTCGAAGAGGCCGAAGACGTTGGCGTCGAACATTTGGCGGGTGCGGTAGGAGTCTGCTTCTACTGCTGGCGCTTCGTAGACTTGATGCCGAAAAATACCATGTTAATTGTTCCGTGCTTCACAGGTTCTATTATTGGGGAGGAGTGTAAGATGGGGAAGAAGGACTCACGAGCACCCGCATTGTTGTACAGAATGTCAAGGGTACCTCCTGTACGTCTTGAAATCTCCTCTTTCACGGTAGCGATACTCTCCGAGCTCGTCACGTCGAGCGTGAGCGTTTCGATGCCCTTTTCTGTGAGGTTCGCCACGGACTTAAGCGAACGGGCGGTTGCGAAGACGCGTAGGCCTTGGGCTGCGAATGCGAGTGCCAGCGTGTTACCGACACCCCCTTGGGAGCATCTATCAGAGACATGTCAGCGTTCCAAGCGTGGGGAATGCAAAGTAGAGGAGCATAGAAGGTATCTCGGAGGCAACCACACTTACCCTGTGATGAGGACTGTTCGCTTGGTAGGCGATGACATGATTGCAGGGTGGAACTGAAAATTGGCTATGAATGGTGAGAACTTGGAAGATTGAATAAGCTGGATGAGTTGAATAGGTTGTCCAACCATGCAATCTCGAGGTGGAAATCGCGTACGACTTAAGTAACTAGACGATAGATGCAATTTGGAATGCAATGGCCCCCAATTAGTACCAATATATCTTAGCCATTAAAATCGAGAAAAAACAGTCAAAACTTTAGCCATGATGACAGATCTCAAGTTGTGTGCGTCGAAGTCGAAGACTATTGGTAAGCTCGTAGAGAAAGGCACTTTAGAAGATTAGAGCGAGTGGCGTGTGCTTTCGGAGCCTTCAGATACTCCATTCTCCGCCGTCTTGAAAGGCGACCGGGCAAGCCATCGCCCTCTCTACGTCTTTATCCGGAAGAAGGGGCCGGACAGGGCCTCGGGATGACAAAGACTGGCTTCCAGCACGTAGAAGTTTTGGTCCCATTTTATCGCCTTGTCTACTATACCGCTCGCGTGTGGTGAGTAAACCATAATCATCCCGGGGGCTGTTTAATAATCGCCTCCGAGAAAGTGGGGACTCTCCGGCGCCGATTTGAATGCATCCGTAGCCCGTCAAATGTGGGGCTTTAGTCCCATCCGCAAATCGTTGGCTGATCGTCCGTCTGCTGTCCACTCCGCAACAGCAGCAAGGCGAACAGGCCACTTGCGGTTCGTGATTGCGCATCATGGCGAACGGAACGTGCTTAATAATGTTCAGTTTTGGGTTTCAGCATGAGAGAAAGCATACGGAGAGATGAGCATAAAATGACAATTGAGGAACGATGTCTACGTAAAGATTCCGATATCCTTCTTCATTACTACCAAATTGCAATCAATCTTTCAAGCAAATACACGGAGCCATTACATGTACACAAAAATGTCTTCCAACCACGCCATCGTCATCCAGGGAGCAGGCAAGGCCTCAGTCGTCGAAGCTTCCATCCCCAAGCTCCGCGACGACTACCTCATCGTCAAAGTCAAGGCCGTCGCCCTGAACCCCACCGACATCCTCCACATCGACCTCTTTGCCGTCACAGGAGCCCGCGTGGGCTGCGACTACGCCGGCATCGTCGAAGAGGTCGGCTCCAAGGTCGCAAAGTCCTTCAAGAAGGGCGACCGCATCGCCGGCGTCGCGCACGGGTCCAATGCCGTCCACCACGAGGACGGCACCTTTGCCGAGTACATCACCGTCAAGGGCGACCTGCAGCTCCGCATCCCGGACAACGTCACGTTCGAGGAGGCCGCCACCCTCGGCGTTAGCGTGACGACCGTGGGCCAGGGCCTGTACCAGAGTCTCGGCCTGCCGTACTTTGACCAGCCCAGCACCGAGAAGCTGCCCGTTCTCATCTACGGCGGGAGCACGGCGACCGGCGCGCTGGCGATCCAGTACGCCAAGCTGTCTGGTCTGTACGTCATCACGACGGCCTCGCCTCATAATTTTGCTTACCTGAAGAAGCTGGGCGCCGATGAAATCTTGGATTACAAGTCTGCCACCGTCGTGGAGGACATCAAGAAGAGCGCGGGCGGCAAGCTGAAGCACGTGCTGGACTGCATTTCCTCGGAATCGTCTGCGGACATCAGCGTCAAGGCGATCGCGGAGGACGGCGGCGTCTACTCCACCCTGCGGCCCGTGCCGGCGGAGCTCGTCTCGGCGATCAACAGCAAGGTGACGCCCAAGATGACGCTGGCGTATACTGCCATCGGTGAGCCGTGCCAGTTTGGCCCGCAGGCTTTGCCGGCGATCCCGGCGGATCTAGAGTTTGGGAGCAAGTTCTGGGCTGATACCGAGCGGCTGTTGGGGGAGGGCAAGATTGTGGCTCACAAGCCTACTGTGAATGAGGGTGGAAGCGGCCTCGAAGGCGTTCTGAAGGGTCTTGATCTTGTTAGACAAGGCAAGGTGAGCGGAACCAAGTTGGTTTATATTGTATCGTAGTAGGTCAGAGGTCAGGAAAAGCGGTTCGGGCTTGCACCAATTATGAGTAACAATCAAAATGCTTGAATGCGAATGCTTCACAAGCGAAACCACGATGTGTCCTGGCAGGTTCGCGAATTTGCACAATCCTACGGGGCTAGAATTTTGTCATGATATCCATGCCTTCGATTTTATCTGTTTCCTCTGAGAATCTCACCAATCCGAACTGCAATTAGTGATCATAGGTGGGATGGCACTTGGAAACTTTGCTTGGGTGATGGGGTCAGAGACCAGGACACAGGAGCCGAATGCTACAAGGATGTGGTTTCCCGAACCCGAGCGCCACTTGCCCGATTTGTCCGCTGGCGAGAGCCCATTGGCAGTCAAGGTAACAGAACTGCAGATGTTTTGCAGGTCAGCGGCGGGAGGAAGATGGTGTGGCGCATGCAGGTCGTCATGGAGTTGAAGTGTTCAGACTGCTTGACAACTCTTTAGATAGCGACACGTCGTATGTTCGCGGGTCTGAACTTCTTGCATAAGTCTGCATCGAAGAAAGTCACAGTGTTGGTTTAAACAAGCAGATACTAGTGCTCCTGTATCCCAAGGATTGTCGCACTTTGCAGGAGAGTTTCTCGTAAAGGAAAACAGATCATCTGGTACAGTCTAAGGAAAATTTGATGTACATCGAATCGAGTGTTGCCCTGCATCGGCTATACTTCCTCTAGAGACACCATTCCGCACCCCCATTCTTATACCGCCTGACTATCCACTTGGTAGAGCCAAACATCGATAGATCTACTTGCAGTCTGATCAAATGCCGAAGACCGAGTAAAGAACCTCGGCTCCTACCTGCTAGTATGGGATGCAAGGAGGCCACTGCGTTTACTGACATGTCGGTTGCCGATTTCTGACCGATCTCTGCCGAAGTTATGCATAGCGAGTCTGAGGAAAATTGAGCCTCCCCTTAAGGAATCGATTGATTGATAAGACAACCTAACATGACTTTAACGTCATGCAACTAGCTCGATAGCCTACAGGATAGCCTATGGGAGGAGGAGGAGAACGGGATCATCCACCCCAGTACAACAACGTTCGCATCTCCCCCGCAGCCACGCACCCACGTTTTACTAAAACTTTTTCTTCATCGGAGTCTTAGGGAAGAACGCACATGGAAGAGAAAGGGTTAGAAAATCCTTCACCACCATTGGATACCGCCCTCCGGAAGAGAAGAACCTTCCTCATGCGGTGTTTAATGGCAATTGACTCTGTTAGATAGGTCCGATCAGTCTTGCATTACGGAGTAGAGAAGTTAAGTTACGGGAGCTATCCGAGAGTAGCCCTTCGGTGGGGCTGGTCCGATCGAATGGCAACCCGCTCAGGAACCCAGGATGTCACCCCCAACGGGGGATAACTTTTGGAGTTTCTCCAAACAAGCTCTTTTACACCCGCGATGTTCCACTCCGCCAAGACTCTGAACCGCTGCTCATGGCGGAAAGCGGCAATTGAGCGGGAAGGAATACGTCGCAATCGTCATGGAAGCCAATAAGATTTCTCTCCTGAGAAAAGACTCAGACTTCTCGATATCCCAGAGAAGAGTACCTTGCAGTGCCGATGTCCAGGACCCTGGTTTATTGCTGTGAAAGCTCTTCCCCTTCCTGGGTCCTTCTCGGACTTCTACCATGTGCGAGAGTGCTGGCGATGGCAAAGTCGAGCCATCTTCGAGAAAGACAAATACCAGACGAAAGAATGTAGATGACCTCGGGTCTCTCTTCTCTCTCTCTCTCTCCTACCACCACCTCTCTCTCGTTCATTCCAAAGCGGTGTGCCTCGCCACCCATGCCCCTCAAGATGCGGTCGTCACTCCTTTCCTCCCTCGTCTACCTCTGCCTGGCCACCTCGTCGGCCTCGGCCCGCCACGTCCACCAGCTCCGCGCCGACTTCAACCTCGCCTCCCTCCCGCAGGCCCACTCGGCCCGCGGCCTCCCCGCCGCAGACGGCAAGAAGGGCGTCCTCCTCATGAACCGCATTGGGCCCTCGACCTCGGAGCTCTACATCGCCAACGCAGACGGCACAAACGAGCAGAAGCTCCTCGGCAACGCCTCGAACTTCGAGTACCACGCCGCCTTCTCTCCGGACGGCAAATACGTCACCTTCACCACCGAACGCAACGGCGACGGCAACTCGGACCTCTACCGGTGCAGCTTCTCCTCTGCCGGCACCGGTAACTCGACATCTGCCTCGTGTTCCAATCTGGAAGAGCTCATCGCCACTCCCGCTGTCGAAGACGCGGGCGCCCTCTCCCCAGACGGAACAAAACTCGTCTACGTCTCCACCGAGAACGGCTACCGCGCCAACATCTGGGTCCTCGACATCGCCACCGGCGTCCGCCGCAACCTCACAAACACCCCCGAGATCGCCGGCGACCCTCTGCTGCCCGACGGCCACTTCAGACCCAGCTGGTCCCCGGATGGCGAGTGGATCGCCTTCGCCTCGGACCGCAACACGGCCTGGAGGGGTCACGGCAACGGTACCGGCTGGGAACACACTCAAGAGCTCTCCGTCTACGTTGTCCGGCCGGACGGCTCCGGGTTCCGCCAGGTCGCCACAAAGACGGGATACTGTCTCGGCTCGCCGAAATGGAGCCCCGACGGGAAACGCATCCTCTACTATGAGATCACCACCGAGCAGACGTGGGATGCGCACCGGCCTGAGTCCCTCGCCGCCGCCATCTCTCAGATCGTCTCGGTCGATTTCGAGACGGGAGAAGACCGCATCGAGCATACCTCTGGCGCCAGCGTCAAGATGTTCCCGCAGTGGTTGGCTGATGACGACAGCACCTCGGATGAATCCAGCAGCGACAACATCGCCTATCTGATCAAGGGCGGCGATAACGAAGGGTACAACTACACCTCCGGCGCCCACGCACCCGTCAAAGCAGCGATCCGCTCGCCAGCCTGGTCCCCAGACGGCCGCTTCGTCATCTACGAGAAAGTAGGCTTCACCGCCCGCGCCATGGAGAAGCCCCTCTACAGCTGGGACGCGGACTGGGAATACCGCTCCACCGACGTCTTCCCCCAGCTCTCCCTCCAGGGCCGCCTCGTGATCACCCAGAAGCAGCTCGGCAACTCCTCCATCGTCTCCATGAACCCGGACGGCACCGACCTCAAGCTCGTCTTCGACTCCTCCAAGACGGGCGAGATCGACGCCGCCCTCGTCGCAAAGGGCCTCGCCGGCGCCTTCCAACCAGCCTGGTCCAGCGACGGCCAGTGGATCGCTTTCGGGCTAGGCTCCTGGTTCCAGTCCCGCGCGACGGGCAAAGCCCGCGTCTACCGCACAACCTCCAACGGCAGCTACTACGAGGCCTTGACAGACGGCACCGTCCACTCCGGGTTCCCCTCCTACAGCCCGGACGGTCGCAGCCTCGTCTTCCGCGAGTGGGGTGTCCGCTACGGCCTCCGCGTCATCGACCTCGAGACCAAGACGGTGCGGAGCCTGACCAACGCGACGGACAACCTGCCCTTCTGGTCGCCCGACGGCGAGCGCATCGTCTTCACGCGCAAGACGTCGGCAACGAATTTCGACGTCTGCACTATCCGGCCTGACGGGACGGACCTGCAGACGCTCACGTCCAGCGGCGCAAACGACGCGCACGCCGTGTGGTCGCACGACGGGCGGATCTTGTATTCCAGCGGCATGTACGGTTTCCGGGACGAGGCGGCCATCTATGACCAGACGTTCCAGCCGTACGGGCAGATCATCGTCATGGACGCGGACGGGTCGAATAAGCGGATGCTGACGGATAGTTTGTGGGAGGATTCTATGCCGTTGTATGTGCCCAACGAGTTTCTCGTCTAGAAGTGCCTTCTTCGGTGGCTTGAAGGTATGGTTACTGTAGCAGTAATTGCAATACATACACAAAAATCTTTTGTGCGAGTACTTCTCTGTGGATGTTTTGGTTTCCCACGAGTGACCAAGTTGAAAAGAGGACGAAAGCCCACAAAAGGGGCTCATCAAGTGAAAAGAGGCAGAGAACTTTGGCTTTGACTCTGGTAAACCAACACTTTGGTTATCTATGCCATTCATTCAGCTTATCAGATTACGAACTCATAATGCTCGTGAGAACTCACATGTTCTGCTTGGTATAGCAGATATAGTTTTGCCAACAATATATGCAGAGCAAGCCGTGAGATACTTTTCATGAGGCGGCGGAACCCCCTGAAGGTCTCCAGACCACAATGCATATTGGAAAGCCTCTCGACAACATGTAGCCACAATCAACCCAAGAAGCAGACCATGCTCACTAGCAACATCAAGGCTGTCTTCTGACCAGACCTTCAACCAGTAATTCAGGGTGATGATCACCTTGGGAGCAGTGTCTCGACTGGTACAAACGATCCATCTCGACATGGGCACTGTTTCACTGTGAGGAGACGTCAGCGTACATAAATCACAAAAGCACACCGAGTAATCACGCGACAGTCAACACCGCTAGGATGGGACGAAACAATCAAGAGTTCCATTCTTTGAGAGCTAGACCTAGCCGCCCAATCCCGGAAAACCCAGATCCCGCCGTTCACCAAAAAAACAAAAAAAAACCAGAGGGAGGTAATTTCTCTTATTCCTTTTTTTCTTTGATTTTGGTTTCAATTCCTCTGCTCTTTCTCATGTCCTAAAGACATAGTGCTCTGAAGCCGATCGTATAGGTAGGCGATATCAGCGAGCCGAGCATCACCAAGGTTCCTCGTTTCTAACTGCGCGTCCTGTCCTCCGCGAGAGTTGCCAAACAGCCAAGCTCATGCTGACTCTTCCAGTTCGCAAACACACAATCAATGTGTCGTATGTATTCAGTGTTCATGTGACACGAATATCCATAATCTTTTCGTCGTCTTCGTCAACCCCAAAACTAATTAAACAGGTGTTGGTGCGAAGCGCGCAAAAAGGGGCGCGGAGTGTGATGGCTGACGAGGTGAAGCTCGCCCAGCGCCAGATGATGTAATTCCCCACGGCGTGTTGAAGTGGGGAGATGCAGATGTGTGAACAAAAAGCAAAAGGGGGTATGTGCAAAATGTGGTATACGCATGAATGGGAAAGAATCGAAGTGTGTCTGTGGGGAGGTGGTGTTGTCAGGCCAGCCCATTCCAACCTGTCGTCGACGCCACCGCGTTGCCTTGGTCTCAACCAGACCGATGCTTGGGGAAAGCCGAACAAAGATTGTGGTAAGGGCTCAGATTCTCCGAACCAGGTACCAAGACGAGACCAAACAGGCAGAGGCGGGGAGATGACACGACAGTCCCCAAGATAGCCAGCCGGCCCAAGTAGTAGTGAGTCGAAACGTGTTGATGACCAAATATGTCGGGGTATCCTCCAGTAGAGCCTTGATCGTAATGCAGAGTGGTGCCCAAGGCCACAATGATTGCCCTTCGCGCGAGGGCGTTATTTACCGTTCCAATGCCAGGAACGCCGAACCCATGTAGTGTAGAACCGCCGTGCCATGA
This sequence comes from Colletotrichum costaricense, assembly GCF_030867565.1. Taxonomy (NCBI): domain Eukaryota; kingdom Fungi; phylum Ascomycota; class Sordariomycetes; order Glomerellales; family Glomerellaceae; genus Colletotrichum; species Colletotrichum costaricense. Next base: position 184,013 of record NW_026848261.1, on the reverse strand, counting down.
CAAATGCCAGAGAATGGCGATGCATGACCCAGAGCGCGCCGGCTCGGTCAAGGAAGTCATGACACGGTATCCTTGGTTCAGCCAACCCAGCCAACCAGTCCGAATCCAATGAAAATAGGAGACATGTTTTCTCATCGGTCAAACAGACCGATCGCACAGCGCAGACCTTCCATCCCCCAACGCCGTGCTATGCAAAAAAAGGTATTATACAGAACCCAGGCGCAACAGAGCCTCGACCGCCTCACGCTCCTGCGCGTCAGACGGGCCCTGGAGCGCTGTGAAGTCGAAGGGCATGGGCTGGAGTGAGCGTGCCATGCCAGTCGAGACAGTTCGCATTCCTCCCGAGTTATATACACCGGTGGAGAGGAAGCTGCGTCCAGCAGACTGTGCGGTTGCGCCGGCTGTGTTGTAAGACTCGGCGCGCAGAGCGGCAGCTCCAACGGCAGCCCAATCCTCGTCATCGGTGGCGTCCTCGGGATCATCATTCATAGCGATGTCATCGTCATCCGGAGCCTCGGAGCACGAGGCGGAGGCCGAGCCATCCAGGGACATCTTATCCGCTTCGCATTCCATCATCATGGCGTCGCGGTCGTCGTGAGAGAAGACGATGGAATCTCCAGCGCTGGACGAGGCGACGTTCAGGCGAGACCTATCGGAGCCGCGTCCACTGGTCTTGTTGATGGGAATGCCAGATCGGTAGTCAGTAGGGGGTGTAGACCCGCGCGCGGCCTGACCACGTCGTCGGGCATCCCATCGACCCCAGCCCACCTTTTCAAATTCCACATCGCCATCCGGTCCGCCGCCCTCGCCTCCGCGACCCTCCAAGGCACCAACGACCAGGCGACGCGCCTTTGTCGGCGGGATTCCTGCGAAGCCCGGAACAGACGTTGTCAGGTAGCCCATGATGTGACGGATAGCCAGAGGGCCGTGGTTGAGGAGGATCTCGGGGAGGTGGTGCTTGGCCAGCAGGGTGGTGCTGATAGCACCGGTGGCATCGTAGGAGGGTGACCGCGAAGCTTGCCTGCGACCAGTCGGGTCGTCGTGCAGGTCGAGGTCCGAGTCGATGGGCTCGAGCCTGGCCTTCTGAAGCTGGGCCTTGAGGCCGTGAGGCGGGAGGGCGGGAGAGATGGAGTTGGGAGGAGTAGGGAGGGGGTGAGATCGTGTCACAGTCGTCGCAGGAACACTCCGAGCCGCTACAACAGTCAAGTTGTCTCGGCTCATGTTGGAGGCCTGGTGGATATCGCAAGCAGCAGCTGCCATGGTCGCCATGATGTCGTTTAGACGTGTCTGGTGCTTCTAGACGTGTCTGTAAGCGATCGATGGTTAGCTACAGGTGCTGAGTAGAGGAATAGTGATGAGACTGGTAGAGTATGTGGGAGGAATCCCACGATGAGAAGTGGTGGTGTTGAGTCACCAAGGTGGGAGAGGGAGGAGGAGGAGGATGTGACGCAGTTCAGTGCGGTGCTGTGCGGTAGGATAGGGTTTACTATTGACGTACTGCTAGAAGCGGAAGAGATGCGATGCAAGTGTGGAACTGTGCAGGTAGGCTCAGTTCGACGGGTCGACTAGTAGACTTGTTGGCAGATCAGGCTGGCGTTGCTGTGGCTGTTGCGATTATCGTGACTGTGACAAGAGAATCTCGTCAGTATTGGGTTGTGGTTCTTCGTGATGTTGTATTTGCGTTGAAGAAGAGAAGAGAGGAAAAGGAAAGGGAGGGTGAGATGAGTGCGACGGCCAGGGCTAAAGTAAAAGGGACCGTGGTGGTGGACGGATACGGAGATGGGATGGGATGGATGGGAGTGACAGACAGACTCATACCTAACTGTTGAATGACTGAGAGCGACACACACACACACACACCAGACATACGCGGTACCTCCATCATTTGGTGTCGGCTCTCTCTTACCTTGTTCCTCTTTGCTGGGCTGAGGAAGTGTGTGTGTGTGTGTTGTGTGTAGGAGAAAGGGAGGTACATGGGGTACATTGCAAGACCTGGGGCATGTCAAGAGACGGCGACCGGGGGTCAGGAGGTACCCACGGTACCGGACGGATGCAACCCAGGATCCAAGGTATCCGCAGTCAACTGCGGTACATCCATGTACCTCGCTCTCTCTCCTACTTCCTCGGTATCTACTCCGTACCTCTCATGCTGGTGACTCCTCCATGCTTTCTGTGGCGGGCCAGTCTCCTTTGGTACAAGGCAAAGAGCCCCAGAGAGCCAGTACAAAGAGAGAGGAGAAGGAGAATGACTGACGGATAGACAGAGAGCATGTTGATGCAGTGCAGCTTGGCTTTGGCAAGCCCGGGTGCTTTCTCCAGCAACATGCAGCCAAACCTGACGCCCGTACCGAACTCAACCGCCTGCAGAAGACAAAGGCCCGTGGCGGCGAAAGGAAGGGAAGGCGATGGATGGATGGCCGGATCATGGATGGATGAGCACCTGGCACCCTCCAGTCTCAAGCACCAAAGAGCAAGACCAAGGCAAAAAGGTAAGACAAGGCCCGACAACGCAACATCAACTACAGCGACAACAGGAAAGGAGCAAGGAGACGGACGCCGCTGGCGTTGGCGCAGGTGAAGGACGGATGGACCATTAGGCAATGAGCAAGAACAACACCACTTGGATACACACCCTGGGGGTGGCAAGTTGCGGCCACGGGTGTCAAGTCTTGGTCACCAGGTGTCAACTGACGGTATCTGAGTGTGGATGGTGTATGTGTGTGTGTGTGTGTGTGTGTGTGTGTGTGTGCGTGTGTGTGTCTGAAGGACGAGGTATGTGTGGCTGGGTCGCTGATACCAAAATAAGGAATCCCCGGCTGCGAGAGGAGATGGGAAACCGGCAAGGAGAGAGAAAGAGGGGTGTTGCTATCCTCCTACTTTCTCTCACACTCCCACCTTCACCTTGTTGCAGTCCGCAGAGGCATCTTGTACACAGTGTGTCGCACACTTCGTGCACCTCGTACCTCATGCCTCCAAACCTGTGCTTCCGTATCTTCCCTTCCCATTTGATTCCATTTCCCCTGGGTCTGAGTAGGAGTCATCGCCCTTGCTGATGACGGGCCAGGCAGATGAGGAGTTGAAGAGACTACCTGCCACCTTCTTACGGTCTAGAGACACTTGCCTCGTCCGCCTTGACCTTATCATCGAGAGATCCTTATCAACCTTTGATCTGATACTCTTTCATGATCCTACCTGCCACCTGGACGATCTGACCTTAACGTCCAGCGCTGGGTAAGGGGAGAGAACTCTCAACTTCCCCAGTGGTCCTACCCAGACTCTATGACCTTTTGATCCAACCGATTGCTTTTCCTTTGATCAAAGTACCTTTGCAGATACGATACCCAATTTCAACGACGGATACTCATACAGCTTCAACGCACACCGCACACAAACCGCAAACTGGAACCCATCAAAAAGGAAAATACCCACTCATCGACAGCTCTAAACTCCATCCTAGACCTCCAAACAATCCACATGAACGGAGCTTGGGCGGGCTCCATCTCGTTGTCCCGTTCCTGTCCCCGAGCTTGACCGCCGAACCAGCCATCGATGCGAATACCTCGAGATACAGAGGTTCACGCCTTCAAGGTCCAAGGTCCCATGCGATCCATATCCATGAATGATTTGAAGCGTCCGCGACACAGCAGTTCCGCGACGGACCCAGAAGACACGTCCCCCCATGCGTTGGCGCCGCTCACTTTGGTCTTCTTTCTTCTCAAGTTCCCATACCCATGCCCCATGCCGAACCCGAAGCTACTGAAACGAAGTTCCCACCTCGTTGTCTTCCCCGGACTGCCGATAGGGTCGGCCGGTAAGTGTGATGATCCAAGGCCTGGGAGAAAAGGCCCCAGAGGCCCCAGGGCCAAGGGTAGGGGAAGGGGGACAGCAACCCGTGGCCTTCCGGAATTGCAGTCAAGCCCACGCACTTGATCCCCGGCCTAGCCCATAACGCGCTTCTCCATTCGGAGTCCATTCCAATAACCAACTGTTCGACCTTCAGTGTCCAGACCACTCTCCACCTTAGACAGGTCCATAATAAGCTTGATACAAGGATCGAGAAACGACGGTGAAAACGAAGAGAGTACGGACACCCGATCATCGTGTCAAACGCCGCACTATCGAGAGGTTATGCCAGGAGCCAAGAGTCAAGCAGATGATGGATTGCCAGTCACAAGTTACAACAAACCCGCAGCGCAAGGCGAGCAGCAAAGTCACCGATTCCCTGCCAGCCTCAGGGCATCAATGTCGACGAAACAGACACACAACAACGCACACAGGTCATTCAGCTCTCGAAGTTGCCTTCTCCCGCCCCTTCCACTCACCCCATGAGCCAAGCCAAGGTCCAAGGGCTGCTTCTAGATGCGCATCAAACCCGCGTCGCCGGCGCCCGCGTCAACCACAATATCACCATCAAGCCCACCGCGCATAGTGTATCCCAACCGGTGATCCCGTCCTATGGCACACTGGGCACGGTAAAATGGAAACCTTCGTCTCGGGTACAGCGTGCAGCCTAAGAGCTTACCAATCTGTCGGGGATCTCTCTCACTCTTTTACTTGTCTGTCACTTCTGTCACGGTACCTTATTTTTGAGGTACGGTGTCGAAAGGCTCAGCCATGAAACTTTGCTTCCAAGTTGTCCCTGTTTCCATTTCCGTTTATCCCGTCTCATTCCTATCCATTCCTATCCATGGCATCCAAGCCCCCTTGGAGATCCACCCTCGATAACACGAACTCCGACTCATGGCATTTTGACTCTTTGCCCTTTCCTCTTCCCCCCTTCATTCACACACAATCAGGAGGTTGTGGTGATAGGGTTCGAGAACCCCAATCGCGATCTCTGCTCCCTCCCACACCGCACACACAGTTTGACATATATCCATATCTCATTATCGTCAAGCTTTGTCAACCTCTGATTCATTACCCGTTCCGTACCCGCTAATAAACCCACCCGCTTCCTTTGTCCGGATCCCGTGCCAATGCCATTGCCCCCTGTCAAACCCCCCATGTATCCGTACCCATGTCCCATCCATGTCTGAAGTCTTTCCCGCCAGCAAGCCGCTGGGAGACGCGACCACGGGACCGGTGTCCACTGAAGCAACTGCAGCTTTGCAGGCAAGCACCAAAGCACTGCAATGGTTGGCTCGCTGGAGAGCTGTGGGAGTGTGCTTCTTCCTGCTGCTGCTAATACTGCTGCTATCCCAGACGGAAACAGCAGAAACGGACGGACGGGGTTTGAAATGGATACCTCGGCGGCCGTCAAGTTTGCTTTGCTGCTACTGATGCTGCGGGAGACTGGAGAATGCGACAGTGTCGTCATCAATCGCAAACCCGCAGCTTCGCTCTCTCAGTCCATTTCTTTCCTAGTGCGATGTACTCTCAGCCCAGCAACCAGCAACGTGCGACCATACCAACACAGACCGGGGGCCTTGTCAAAACAACCAGGGGCCAGAGTGCTAGAGAGGGCCCTTCATCACCGCACAGAACACAGAAACACACACACATTTTCATGTTGTATTTTTTTGTCGCCATCATCCCCCTATTTTCGGACGTTGCAATTTTGATTTTGGCGTAGGAGATTCCCAAAGCTTTCTGGCGCTTTGGTCAATCGCAGTGATCGAGATGCTTCGAAAAAGAAAGCCAGAGAAAACTCTTCCCTTTGGCGAGATTGACATTCCTCTTTACCCTGGAGCGCCTCTTATTCCCTTGACCTTAATACCCCCTTTTTCCGGACGGCGCCGTGGAGATGGCGGAATGGAAGTCTTGATGGAATCTGAATAGAACCCATCCCATGTCTCCATGCCTTCATGGTCAGAGAAAGTGCAAGGGGGCGTGTAAGTCAAACCGAGCCTTTGGCAACGCGCAATTTCGTGCAGATTTCCAGCAGCAGCAGCCTGAGCAATGACAGGTTCGAAATGTCTGGTTCCTGTTTTTCTTCATGCTCTCCCCCTAATTATTTCTGGGTGGTTACGAATGTTAATGAGCATCCGTATGCCGGCGGGACGATCCAGACCGGATATGTCTGAGACACGCGCTCACTCAACTTCCAAGAAAGGAACAAGACGAGGACTCAACCGTCATCGTCCATTTTTCTGGCCTCCTTTCCTTGGATGAGATCGAGACAAGGAAGCTAGTCTCAAGCAAACCATCTCACAACTAAGAAGACGTATCGTATATCACGGGCTACACTCTTACAGAGAGGCCTTAGTCCGACGTCGCCGACGCGACGACGTGTCCTCTTACACCAGGTCTAAAACCGTCGCGTTAGAGATGATCGACACTCCAGACCTGACTAAACCTGCGTCCCAAAGTCACAACCACGAGCTTTCAGCTGGAAAATCGCCGGTTCAACGCACTGCCCCTACCCCTTCGCTCATCTTTCTTCTCAATGCAATTCCTTTTCTTCGAATATCGTACCGAACATCTATTTTACTTTTGACCTCGCACACTGCGCCATTCCGAAGAAATGGGCGCCAAGACTACAACCATCAACCAGTGACCACGCACAGAGTCCACCAGCAATGGCTTCGTGACGGGTAAAGCAACTGGAAACTGGACCGTCTTGGACCAATGGGTGGGGTGTCTCTATCAACCAGCTGCTCTTGAGTCTGAGTAGCTGCTTTGTACCCCACGGTACAGCTGAAATCCATCCCATCCCACGCCTCTCTCTTTCGCCCTGCTCGCCCTGCCCTGTGGCTCTGACTAACTCCACATCAAAGATACACAAAACCCAACTTCTGCAATTTTGGACACTGTGGTGGTCGCAGGTGCAGCTGCCTTATCTGTAATCCGCTGTCATCTTCCAGATTGGTGACCATCAACCGCCAGAATGGAACATCGCGATGCGTGGGCTTATCTCTCAAGGCGCGCCTCAACTTCTGATCTGTTAGGTATTGACCATGAACCCCATAGACCCGGCCGAACCGCGTCCGCGTCGGCTGAGGCGCCTATCCTATTCGTATAAGGATACCTTATTCGGCATCTCTGAGAAGGTAATCCGTATCCGTGTAATGGCACATCGCAGTGAATTCCCCCTCATCCCATCTTCGCCTTCCCTCCTCCCCGGATTTTCCTTGGCCCCAATGACCTCAAGCAAAAGCCACCCGTGGTTCTAGGCTTCTACTTGTACCCAAGGTAACAGCTGCATTTTTTTCCGCTTTCCCGTACCGGCGTGGGTAGGTCCTGCGTACGCCTTGCCCTCTTTCGCGATGGGCGGCATGCTGACGACCTTCTTCAGCAATCGCCGCACCCTCCGTGTTCTGTACTCGATCGAATCCGTCCATGTGCTTTTTGCCTCGCTCTGCTTTGCTTTCCGCCTTGACTTCTTGCAGCTGGCCCAGAATCAAATCAAATCAATCGCATCTCACCTGGTCTGATTTTCAACTTTCACGCCCCCTAATGGCCGCTCTATACCCAAGAGCAGCGGTCCGACCAACCAAATTCACCAGGTAATACAGAATATAACATACCTAATAGAGGATTCCATATGATATCTATAAACGATTTCAACCCCCTCTTTTTCTTCCTTCATCCACCCTCATGCAAAGGTGATGTGCTGATATGCCATGCGGCATGCATCCGGGCAAACATTCCCGCACCGCCGTAATCACTTCGTTGGCGCGGATTCGGCGTTTCGGAAAAGGCCTTACTCAACCTGCAGTCGGACGTACCGCATACGGAGGGTGTCAAGACCACAAAATGTAGTGACATCCGAATAGAGAGTAGGTATCGTGGGGTTCAACAGAAATCTCGTAGTGTTGACTCTGTACCTGGCTACGCTACCTTTACTCCCCCTTCAGAGGGATACGTGCAATGGTTATGTGGCTGGCTGCATCAAGCTTTCAGCTACAAGCCTGGAATGGAATAAGACCATGTTCATCTTTTGACGCAAAAAAGGTTCAGGTCTCTTTCTCTCTCTCCTCTCTCTCCCCCGGAATTCGCGCAACTTGCTTGCCCAACCAACTCTCTCGTGCGCAACCATCACGTTGCGCCCAGGCCATGATCTGATTGGTCATGGTGCTCATTTGTGATCTGCGTGCAAAGAATCACTCACGCCCCTCCGGATGAACCCTCTCTAGGGCAACGCTTTCTATCTAAGTACGTTTCTGAGCGACCCAGAATGCAAGGAACATTTCAACAAGAAATACCCGTTTCTAGATTTGTATACTTCACGGTACATCTCGTCTCGTCGATGTGGGCACTTTGATGCTTCTCAACCCGCAACTATACAACTCTACCTTACACAGTATTCACATTGAGGTAGTTACGTCAATGTTCGTCGTCGAATCAGGCTCCTCCATCGTGAGCCCGTGGTCTGTCACTGTCATCCACTTACGAAACCCCACGTTGTGACATGCTGCATCGTCGAGGCTTCGGGCTCTAAGAAAGCCCTCTTAGCCTTCCCAGGGCGGGCTCTCGTTTCCCACAAGACCAGACACCCCCTCCCTCCTCCTCCCGATGGCCGGTGTGCCCATCTTTTGTTCCTAATCCTCCCTCGGGAAGTCCTGTGGGGTTATTCAATCCCGCGTCGCCGCAATGTGCCTCCTCTGTTTACGCAACCTCTCTCGGCTTCCAATGATCCTAGGGAAATCCTCCGCCTTTGGGCCGATTTCTGCCCGGGTTGCCCCCTCCTTCGCGCGGGCGGCACACCCACCACTGCACCTTGCAGTAGCCGCCTCACCCCGCTTCTTGTCCAAGATATCACGGCGGGGTCCATCACACCCCTCCGCGCTCATGATTACTGCGCCTTTCCCGACCTCTTCCGTTTTGCCTTGCTCTTAGTCCCGAACGGCCGGTCGACCAAAGGCACCGGTGTGCGTGCTGACCTGACCTTAGCCGCCATGAGACGATGATGGAATTTGTAGATATGTCGCGCAGCTTGTTCGGAGCTAGCCAACGTGGAATAGCCAACGGCGCCGATTCTCGGAACGAGGTGGTCTCTCCAAACGCACCAGTCGTCACACCCACGTTTGGATTCCTGTGGGCCACCATCGATAAGGAAACCTCGCCCCGTGGTCCTTGTTTGTGTATGGAGCCATGCTACCGCGACGACGATGTTTGGGATTATCCCACTTCATTTTGATACTTTCGCGTCTCGCATACTACGAAAGGGCTGAGCCCTTATTTGCTATCACGAACATCGAATTGCCGGGCTCACTCGCGAATCGACATGTATTCGCGACACGCCTAGTAAAGTCAGCGCGTGTAAGCGTGTTAGTGATGGAACTCCGACTTACTGCCTTGAGAACGTTGAGCCGTTCTTGCGAGTCCCGGAATACTTGTCGGTACTGGCCTAGACTTTCCCGCAGGACTGCCTCCTTGGTCATGCGCCCGTCGCAGATTGCCTTCATCTTGTTCTCCATCTCTTTCCGCAAGAATGGCTTGCCCAGACTAGTTTCGAATTCCATGCGATCGAATCCCGTGATGAGTGCCACACCGAGCTGGGTCGGGATGAAGACCTTGAGCCCTCTCCGTCCTGCCGACGACGCGCCGCGACCCCCTCTGCCACCGCGACCACCGCGATTGCCGCGGCCCCCTCGGCCGCCTCTACCTGGCGGCGAAGGAGGTCTATCCCGGTCGTCATCATCGTCGTCACCATCCTGGCCACGTTGACCCCCGTCAGCTAGCTGGACGTATTCTCTGTCTTGGATCTTTTGAATGTGCTCCGCCATCGTAGCATCTGTTCCGATTCCGTTGGCATCCATGAGCGCAATGAGGTCTGCTTCTGTGAGGTAGTTTGGCGGGCTTGTCTTGCCATCCGTCATCAAGGCTTCTGTTGGCTGGAATGTTTCGTCTGGCGTGAATTTCGGTAATTCTGCAGAGTCGTTCCACTTCTCGTAGACAAAGACGTCAAGGTAGTTGCGCTCTAGGACGACTAATCCACGGGTATGGAAGGTCTCTTCACCATAGAGTATCTCCACGTCGGTTGCCAGGCCTTTGGCATCTTCGGAGCAACAAGCAAGGAACCGCCGTACAACGTATTCGTAAAGCTGCTTCTCATCTGCACCCAGTACCGTAGGCGCCGCGTACGTGACTGGATGGATGGGTGGATGGGCCTTATCATCATGTTTTCCCTCCCGCGGCTGACTGAAGCTCCCATCCAAAAGACTCTGCGCGTATTGGCCCCATCGAGAATCAGGCGTCTGCTTCCTGCATAGTGCCTTGAGGTCCATGCCTTTGTCGAAACGATCTGTTTCAGTTCTAGGATAACTAATAAACCCTTTGTTGTAGAGACCCTCGGCGACTGTCATGGCCTGTTGACCACTCATCCGGAGAAGGCGAGTTGCTGCCTTTTGCAGCTCGACAGTGGTCAACGGCAGAGGCTTCCATTTCCTCGTTGGCTTCTCCTGGACCTTTGTAACCCTGGCTTTTTTCGCGTTGAGGCATCGTTCGTAGAGAATGACAACAGACATCCGATCAAAGAGTCGGTTTCGCGACCAGCTGAAGTTGACTTTCTTGCCCTCACGAGAGTGCATGACTTTGATGCTCCAGAACGGCTCGGGGACAAAGTTTTGGACCCGGAAGTACCGATCTACGACGAATCCTAGAGTTGGAAATTGGCAGGAGCCTAAGGTTTGGTTAGAAGACGAATAGCAGAATACGTGCAAGCTTACCATAACTGATTGTTCGTTCCTGCAGCGCACCTCCCAGGGGGCGAAGGCTAATGGTCAGGAAACGCGTAAAAGCATACCCAATCCTAAGATCCAGCTCTATTCTCGCATCTACGGCGTCGACTTGTTTCTGATCAAGGTCTGTGAGGCGTCGGGCAGCAGTGAGAATGTGGCTACAAGCTGTCAGAGAGAGACACTCGCATGTAACAAAAAAGGGGCCAGGCTTACGCTCGTTCGATGTTGCTGAAAGTGGCACGCTTGACGGTGATTCGGCTGTTGCCTTTCTTGGCAGCATTGACGATTTCTTTTCCAATGTGCTCTCCCTCTCGATCACAATCAGTCCAGATGACAAGAAGTTGGCAGTACCGAGCTTGCCGCTCAATGTTCTCCGCAACGGTTTTCTTGTCCTACACATGCGACTATCAGAATCCAGGCAACCTAGATGGAGAGGCAGAAGACGTACCTGAGGCACTACTGTTACTACTGGTGCACTGAACAAGCTCTCTGGCGGCGGGTGCGACCAGTTTTTGTTCTCTGGTGTGAACTCGAGTCCCGTAAGATGGCCCAGAACGGCCGTCATGGTAACACCACACGAACCCCACGGGGCGCCAAAGTCAAAGTCGAAGCCATAGTTTTTGATGTATTGAGAACGAGTGTTGTGCTGAGAAGTGTCAGCTTTCGCCAGAAAAGTGCGGCTTGCTTGATGCGATACTCACGACTTCAGGGCTTCGTCCTGCCAAATGACCGGCAACGGCTTTCGAAATGGATGGTTTCTCGGCAACGCAGAGGACCTTCATCTTCTCGATGTGTAGGAACAACTGGTGCTCACTGCATGTAGATGGTTTGGGGCCCGGTAGGTCTTTGGTCCTCGGCACTTTCCGCGAGTGCAGTCACAAATGTTATTGCTGGAAGAGCAGGAGCATCTTGCGATATCTACGTTCCTGCCTCGGAGACGCGTCTTCGCGGGCTTGAGCGCGTCAAACCCTCATACGGCAGCTAATCAGTGTCTCTAGCACGTGCTGAGGAATCCAGCTTATGTGATCGCGAAGAAATCCTAAAAGCTCTGCCCAACTTTAATGTCACCCATCGACACATGAAAGATTTTGAAATGCACGTCGTTGTCGTTGAACTGAGGTCGAGACCATCTTCCTCGCTAAGGTACCTATGCCTGGCTCAACCCCACAGCGGGGCTGCCGCACTGATTCGCGCTGTGCTTCTGGGCTTCAGCTCTGGAATCCCTGGGCCGGTTGGCGATCTTGAGGTGCCGTCGATTATCTAAGCAGCGGTACCTCGACTCTCGAAGCTGGAATCCCCAGGCAATCGAAATGCTGCCCGTAAATGTACGGACGGTTATGAGTTAACTACTTTAGTTGGGATGAAAAGAAGAAGAGGGAAAAAAGTCGCAAAGTAAGTCGTCTCGAACCCGCGACCCCCCTCGATCTCGAGGTTCAGCCAGGTAGGTACCTCTGGTGACGGCATCAGGATCCTTCTTGGGAATTGTATCTCCGCGTCACCAAAAGTGCTGGTAACCGAAATGATAAAAAGGGAAGCTGCCCGCTATAGCGTCACATCTGGTTCCGCTTGTCACTCAAGGCTGCCCATCTAGGCACTCTAAGAGTAGAGTGTTAAAGGCACAATTATACCGTTCGGCCGTCGTCGACAACGGGTGGTGCTTCCTTGGAGCAAACATTGCAATTCTGGCTCTATGACGGCGGGGTCGTTGCTCTCCACGAATATACGCATCGTGAATACATAGGATTACCTACCTAATTGAATACGCGAATACCTACTGATACAAAAATTGAGCCTGTCGAGATGGTGGCCACCACCTCACATGCAAGACTAAACTGACGTAAGCCACCGGTCCAACTCTACATCTCATCGGGGGAAATTGTACAGATTGATCGACACCATTGCACAGATCTGAGATCTCACTGCCAGAAGTTCTTATTCTTACTACAAAGTTACATTTCCCCTGCTCCGTACCTTCTCCCAGAAAGAGTACTGTAAGCAACGGTTTTCCATCTACCTTACCTTACCTTACCCTAGGTATGGATCTCTAGGTTGCGCAGAGGACGGATCTTCGGTCTCAAAATGGCCGAAGACCCCTGCACGTCACCGGAGCGGGCGGCGGGGACCTAAGCTCCCTGCGGATCTATGACGCGCTTTGTTTGCATCACCTCACTGCAGCTCCCATCTGCACCACCAAAGCTGTATCGTCAATAAAGACGGTCCTCGAGACAACCTTTTCGCAAGCCATTCGCAGTTTTCAAACGTCTGGAGGTGCAAAATCGCAGCTACACTAGAATTCAGGCCAAGTTCAGACACCCTCACCTGTCCGCAATGGCGCTCCCCGCAGTCAAGTCTCTAGAGGAGTGCTCCGAGTGGGCCAAGGTCGTCGAACCCTTCATCCCCCAGCTCCTCGAGCTCCCCGGCAAGATCATCGCGAGCCCGCAGTCGCTGCCCCAGATCTACCTCGAGACGAACCCCCTCGTATCCGGCTTCGCCTTTTCCCTGCTCATTGCCGTCCTCACTCTCGGCGTGTCAGAGTACCACCGCAACTTTTCCCAAATCGACCGGCTGTGGAGTCTCCTGCCCAACTGGTATGTCCTGCACACGGCGGCATGGGCGTACCTAAATGGCGAACCTTGGCAGCGAGTCGCGCTGGCCGGGGCCGCGACCACCCTCTGGAGCGTAAGGAGAACAACAACGACCTAGTGACCACGCAGCTCGAGGAGATGAAGTGCTGACACCATTGTGCCGATAGTCCCGATTGACCTTCAACTACTGGCGCAAAGGAGGTTACGAGCGTGGAAGTGAAGACTACAGATGGTACTGAATCTCCTCCCCATCGAACATTGCCCCTCCAACAAGTTTTCTAACATTGTGCATCCACGCAGGGAAATTGTCCGCGCATATGTCCCCGCCTGGGTCTTCTTCCTCTTCAACGTGACCTTCATCTCCTTCATCCAGTCCATCCTCCTCTTCGCCTTCTCCGCCGCGCCCGCCTACTCCCTCCTCCTCGCCAGCCGCATCGAGCCCGACCTCGCCGCCTCGGACTACTCCTTCTTCGCCATCCTCGCCGGCCTCGTCCTCAGCGAGTACATCAGCGACGGCCAGCAGTGGGACTACCAGACCGCCAAAGCCACCTACAAAAAGGGCAACGGCGCCGCCGCCTCCGTCCCCCGCGGTTGGGCTCAGGCGGACCTCGAGCGTGGCTTCGTCACGCACGGTCTCTGGGCCTACAGCCGCCACCCCAACTTCTTCGCCGAGCAGATGGTCTGGTTCGTGCTCTACCAGTGGAGCTGCTACGCCACCAAGGTGCTGTACAGCTACACCTTTGCCGGCTCCGCGTTCCTCGTGCTGCTGTTCCAGGGCTCGACATGGCTCACTGAGCTGATCACTGCGGGCAAGTATCACGAGTACGCCGAGTACCAGAGCCAGGTTGGCATGTTTATGCCCAAGTCGCTGTTTCCGTACAAGAAGCCCCCGCCAAAGGTCATCCGCACGAGCGAGCTTGCCAAGCGCCAGAGCAAGAAGGATAAATAAAGAAGGAATAGACTAGAAACATGCTTGTCCATGTTAAGACACGGCCTATCCAGCCGTAACGGGGAATCTTTTCTGGTCTGGGGACTGGAATAGACGGTGAAATGCATCTGTGTATTCTTCTAGAGAAGGTCTTTTTCTAGTTTCTGGTGAGGTCGTTATGGAGTTCATCTATGCATCCGACGCATGTAATCATTGGCAAAATAATCATACCAAACTCATCCCAACCATTGCCACCCAGTCGGCCTGACTCATCTCCCTCCTCAAACATCAAGCTTCAGGCTGGCAAGGCTGTCAACATAGTACGCCGGCACGGCCGCGGCCCCCTCCTTCTCCCAATCCTCCTTCTTGTGCACGCCAGTCAAGACGGCAAGCGTGCCGCCCAGCTTGCCCTCGATGCCGAACTTGATGTCCGTGTCGAGGCGGTCGCCAATCATGCACGTCCGCTCGCGGTTCAACTGGAACTTGCCCTCGACAGCGTCCATCATAGCCTGCGACGGCTTTCCCAGCGCCACGGGCTGCTGCTGGCTCATGTTGACGAGCGGGATCGAGATGGAGCCCGCGCCGGGGAAGAACGTGTGCGACATGGGCAGCGTGCTGTCCGTGTTGGTCGCGAGGAAGACGGCGCCGCGGCGGAGGTACTGGTACCCCAAGCTCAACTTCAGATAGTTGATGTGGAAGTCCAGCCCCGCGAGCACGACGCCGACTTCCGGGTCGAGGGCGGAGCCGTCGGCGATGGCGGCAAAGTCCTCGGGGCCGATGTTGCGGCGCAGAGCCGGGTCGGTGCCGCCGATGAAGTCGACGCCCTCGGCGCGGAGCTCGGCTTCGATGCCGGCCTCGCCGATGACGAAGACTTTGCGCTTGTCGGCGGGGAGGTCGAGGATGCGAGAGACGTAGACGGCGGAGGAGTAGGCTGAGCCAAAGATGTCTTCCACGTCCGAGGGGATGTCGAGGGCGGCGAACTTCTTGTGGTATTCTTGGCGGGACTTTGTCGAGTTGTTTGTTACGAAGACGGTGCGCTTGCCTGTTGGTGGAGGGGAACGAGCACTCAAGAGGTCAGGAGCCGAGACATTCGATTTGTAAGAGATTTTGCAAAAAGGGGGAAAAAATCAGGGTGAGCAACCTCTTGAGCGAAGGAAGGCGAGCGTCTCGCGGATGCCGTCGAATAGGTGGTCTCCGGACCAGAGGACGCCTGTTTGCGTAGGAGAAGAGTTGTCAGTTGTGCTCGGAAGAAGCACTTGTTTCATCCGGAGAAAGACGATGAGAGTTACCATCACAGTCGATGAGAAAGACCTATATCTCATGAGATCAGCAAAGTCCTCGTCTCATTTTCTGAACATCGTGAGATTCTCCACTGGTGAAAATGACTCAACGAGGTGGGGGGAGTTGCTGCTCACGTCAAACTTGTCGAGGAATTCTTGAGTGGCGGCAGAGTCGCCGGTGAGATATTTAGGCTGCTGTTGTTGAGACATCGTGAACTTTTAGGAGCTTGGTGTTTAGATTCGACAAAAAGTCTATCGGACAGGGCTGGGTTACTAAGGTGAGAATGAGGTGTAGGTCGTTCTAGAGGTTGAGTTTCGGGATGGTGGGACAAGGGTGCGGAAGCGGGTTTCTGGCATGCGGCGCTGATGACGGAGTGGGGGTAGTGAGGTCGGACGGCCATCGTCCGATTGGCCGGTGGGTACTGGTGGCCTTGCAAGTGACGGCTCGATCTGGATGGCATGGGATTAGGTATTGAAACCTGGGGAGGATGGAGTGAGACTGAGGGGAGGTTCAGAAACATGCCTGTGGCTGTCCAGTCTGGGTGCAATGAGCCAAGCCATTGATTCCCCAGTTTAGGTATCAGGTCTTCCAAGTATTGAGACGGGCGGATGTTGGAGTAGGCATCATAAGCAGGGAAAGTTGGCAGGAATTGCTCGACGGGATTTGAGACTTCATCGCCGCGTTGAGCGTTCCATTGTGCCCTCCCTCAAGCTTGCTTCCCCAGATTTTATCAATTGCAGTCGAGACAAGTGGGATGGCTGGGCTTGTCGCTCGCTTTCATCTCATATTCTTACATATTCAATTCCAACCTCACCTCATATCTGCGAAACAGGACCGCTACAGCATCTAACAATGCCAGCCCGCATTCTTGTCCATGAACAGCGGCATGTCGCTCACAAGCATTTCAACAGAAATTGGGGGTTTCCCCATGGGCCGGAGTGATTGAGAAATGCAGCTAGGTTCAAATGTACGTGCTCCAGCATGTCCAGCAACGCAAGTCAACACCTAGAAGCATACATGCAACCTGGTGAATGGGATAGATGGAATGCAAGACAATAAGCGCCATGCAAAGCCCGTTCCGCTACCGGTCGCAGTGCTCGAACAGCCCCCCACGCTGAGGAGGAGAAGAAAGCAAGCAAACGCTCCGGATGCGGAGTTTTTGTGTTCTGTCGGGCTTGCGTTGCAGCCGTGTCAGCACCTCTGCGAACCTGCTGACTTGGCGTCTCCATCTGTAATCACCTTCCTCCTGCCTCGGCTTGGGCATGGACAACATGCATCTACTGCGTAAATATTTGACTGCCGATGACCAACGTAAAGCCAGGTGACGTCAGGTGGGGAGCTGTCATCGCATGGCAAAGATGAGTCGTTGAACGGAGTGTCCGGGCGTGGTGGCGTCAAGAACGGATTTTTCATGTGCCAATTTTCTTACTTCCCCATCACGTTGCTTTTTCTCGGGTGACAAGGGTATCCGTACCGTAAATACGGTCGGCGCCAACGGGTACATCTGACAGTTTCCATTGACGTATGCCGATCTCCTTTAGCAGATTGGATTGAAGCGCGACCCGGTACGTCCGCCGTGTCCGTCAGTTATCATTCAACTTCCAAGAGCCTGAGATCACAACGTCGAAGCGCCAGCGCGAAACCTCCGTGGGATCCGGGTAGGATGCCGTCGCAGGTGCGCGAGTGCACGCGGGTCAACTTTGGTGGTGGCAGATGGCACTCCGTAGATTGTCTGGAACTCTGGATCGGGGGCCACTGTGCCGATCAGCGGCAGCGGACCAGACTAAGCGGCGGACCCTGAATGTGTTAGTCCCTGATGATCAATCGATGGAATTCTGCTTGGCTCCGCTGCATGTCTGCCAGTGTAGCAACCACCACCGCGGCTCTCTTCCGTTCGCGACGTTGTTCGAACCTCCGACTACGGCGTCGCAACTGACATGCCAACCCCCGCGGGTTTTCAACCACACAATCCGAGGCCGAATTGCGTGCGCGGCATGCCATGGGTTCTCATTCTATTGCTTCCTAAGCTGGACTAGGATGAGGAAGTTGCCCGAAGCGGCCGACCACGGTCAGCACAATGCTTCATTCCTTGGGCGGTGTAGATGAATGGCTGCCTCACCGCTTTCGCATGTTTCACCGACCCAGGCAGAGACCCCGGGGAATGAGCGTGGGGTGTCGAGGGGGAGCTCAGGAAGAGAGGAGTCCAGGCGCACCATCGTCAAGACCCTCGTCCGGGGAAAGGCACGGATCGTGAGTTATTGGCCCTTGAGGGACGTTTTGGTGTGGATGAGGGTGGTTGCTTGGCTGGGCGGCTGACAGGCTGGCCACGTTCGGCGTGGGGGAGCTAAGCCGGGTGAAGCATGGGAAAGGTCCCGTGTAAGGAAGGTGTAGCAGACAACACCGACTAGTACCTACTTTAGACTCAGAAAGAGAGATCGTGTGAAAAAAAAAAAAAGTTCACTAGTCTGATCCGTCTCTACGGACCCTTCCCGGGTGAAAATTGCAACTCACCGAGGCACTTCGGTCATGAACGATTTTTCATCGCTATTGCCCTTTCGGTCCGTTGCTCCTTCCCACAGAGAGACACATCAGACACACACCCAAAAAGGGAAAAAGAAAAAAAAAAGATAAAGAGGTCGTTTGCTTCAGATGGAAAGTATTATAAATCTGCTCCTCCCCGCTTGCCACATGCCACACATATTCGGACTTTACGGTCACAAGTCACAAGGATAGCCAATTTTGAACCGAAAGAGCCTCCCGTCGACAATTTGACTTTCTTTCCCTCGTCACGATTACCCAAGGTTCCCTCGGCCGCCGTCCCTTTGCACCCGAAAAAGCAGCAATAACAATTTAGGATTGATACGAGAGCTCTCCTCCGCCCACCTCTAACGTCAACCACATCCACACACACCACGGTTCCCTGGCTCGTCCGTACCTTGCTGCCCTTTTCTCCATAACCTTGTCCACCTTGGTCCAAATTAATCCCTATTCTCCTCGCACACCCACTCAAAATAGTCCCGCGGAACCTGACTCTTCCCTACGGACCTACGCTATCTTTCTCCACCGTCCCAAACAATCGTCTCATCAGCATTGGACCGAAAAAAGCGGCAAATCAGACCCCACCGGAGACAGCTTTTCGATAGCCCATATATCAGCAGCCATGGCTCCCCTCCCTATCTCTGAAGAGCAACTGCTCAACCTTTCATCTCTTCCCACCTACGACTACACAATGGCTTCTCAGGCACACAACGTTCAGACGCCCGTCACGGGTTCCACCGACGCCTCTGTCCAGGCCGACTACTTCACTTCCATCCAGAGCTCCACAACCACCTCTACGCGCACATCTGCTGAGATCCAGGATCGCCCCGTTATCACTCCTGGCGGCACCGTTACGACCTCTTCCGCCCTCCAGAGCAAGAACCCCCTGCCGCCCCTCTCTCGCGACTTCCCCAAGCCTACCGCCGAGATCGACGTCGAGGAGGCTCTTTCCCGCAAGCCTGGCCGTTGGACTGTCAGAGGAGCCATTGCCGTCGACCGACCCGTCCAGGTCGTCGACGAAGAGAAGGTTAAGGCCCAGCGCCGCAAGGCCCTCGAGGACGCCAAGAGGGAGCTCTTCGCCTCCAGCGAGGCTCTCAAGAACGTTCCGCTCCCGCCGCGCAAGAACAACTTTTAGGCGACGACGAATGACGGTCAAATGGGACAAGATGTCGCTGGCTACAGCAACGGCGACACAGCCCACGAGTTACCGCCGGCGACGACGATTGAATTTCGGTGTTCTTGCATTTTCAGTACACTTCGACACACGGCTTGTTCGGCTCGCGAACGGACTCGTGTCGAGCACCTTGCGCCAGTCGAAGACGATACCCAGGCGTAAAATCGGATTGATGGACGGACGGACGGGCGGATGGAGGAAGCACTAGCAGTCTGCGAGGAAGGCAGAGGCGTCGGACAGCGCAACTTCAGGGCAATCAGTAGCGCACAGAGACGAATGTCTTTGCACCTCACCAAACGGCGTTTCATTCGAGCATGAGCAATTTCTTATTTTTCGGGGGTTCGCTTGATGAACATGATTAACAGGGACGGGAAAAGTGAGAACGTACAGCGTTTTGCGGTAATCTGCCGACTTGTACACACGTGCAAAATGAGTCAAATCCTAATACACGGCTTCGGCCAACCTAACCAGTCACCTAATCCGCATTGTTACACTACTATACATGGACGTGACCTTAGTCAAGACGAGCTGCTAGCGAGAAACCGTACTGGATCATGGCAATGAAGCCAGCCAGGTTAATGAGGGTGGAGATGCCGTGGAGCTTGCCAAAGGACTTGTTGAGAGCCTGCATCTCCTGAGAATGCGGCGCGGCGTCGTAGCTCTTCTTTCCATCCTTTTTCTCTGTGTCCACTAGTCAGCGCCTCTTTTTCGTTCCCGAATGGAGGACGTTCATATAAGAAAGTTGACGAAATCGGACTCACCTTGGGCATATCTAGCCTTCATGACCGTCACGGTCTTGGGCAGGACGACGGCAAGGTTGACGAGGCCCGTGAGGAACATGGTGGCGATGGGCAGCAGGGCGGTGTAGCGGTTCGACTCCTGGAGGAGGCCGGTGATGCTGCTGGCCTGCTCGCCTAGGAGGCCGCGGCTGCCCGGGTAGGTGAGGGCCATAAGGGCGGGCAGAGCCGTCTGGATGGTGAAGTAGACGGGGAACAGGGCGTTTTGGGCGGTTGCAAAGGCCGGTCGCTCGAGGACGCGGAACATTGTGATGCCGTTTACAAAGGACTTATTTGGCCTGTTAGGGTACTTTGATCCAGTGTCCGGATTGCGTTGGTGACTTACATGGAAGAACGTCGTTCCTAGGAGGGCTCCATAACTATGTCGATAGTGTTAGAGTATCGATGAAGGACGACGGATGATCTGACTCGATGCACTGGAGAGGGAATGGCTTACGAGATGATGTGGTAGGGACCCGGGGAGAATGCGATGGAGTCTGACATGACGGGCAACGGCGGTCACTGATGCAAGGTGTTTGATAATGGTAGGTATCCCGTTTGGAGTGAGGTTGGATGATGAAGAGTGGTTGCATTGATTGAGAGGCTATAGAATGATGCGGTGCCATCTGGAACGAGCCGCTGGTGAGGAGTACAGGGGTCCCGTCGAATGTATGAGGTCACCTCGGCATAGCTCCATTCCTTGCTCCAGTGCCAGCTCGGGGTCCTTAAACTTCCGTCCTTGCCTTATCTACAAGTCCAACGCCTAGACTTCACATACAAAGCCGGCTGTATTCGTATAACAGTTCCTCATGATGTGATGCTCAACTCGCAAATCCAATTCTCATATACGTATGAGAAGGGTGAAGTACCTTCCTGACATGGTTGGGATTGAATTAGAAGCTGACAGTCAAGAGATGATTGATTCGCTGGGCTGTTTATCGCTATCGCCACGTGACTTCGTGTTGGTGACAGCCAGTCTGCAGTTGTAGCGCGCTTCCCCAGTGTACCCAGGTCGCGCCGGAGCCTGGAGCTCAATGGACCTCATCTGCCTAAAGTGAGCCAGGATCTTAAGCCAAAGTCTCCGTGCGCCAACGTCCTTCTTAAAGGAACCCTTCATCGCTTGCTCAGAGCGTCTTTTACATGCTGCAAGAAATTGCATCGCATTGCGCTCAATGCCTTGCCTTTAGAACTCTCCGTCCATCCCAAAACCCCAACTTCTTCTAATCATCCTCACAATGGCGGACAAGGAGGCATCAGTCTACATTGTCGACCTCGGGTCCTCCATGGCTGACTGCCACAACGGCCGCACCGAATCGGATCTGGACTGGAGCATGCGGTACGTATGGGACAAGATCTCAACCACAGTCGCCGCCTCGCGCAAAACATGGACCGTCGGCGTCATCGGTCTCAAGACGGAAGAGACCCAGAACGCCATGGGGGAAGAAGAGGGATACGGCAACATCTCAGTCTTGCAGGAGCTCGGTCCAATGACCATGACTTCTCTGAGGGAACTCACAGATGCGGTGAAGCCGAGCGATACGGATACGGGCGATGCCGTCTCCGCGGTGGTCCTCGCCGTCGACATGATTGAGACGTTTACCAAGAAGCTCAAGTATAAGCGGCGCATCTACCTCATCACCGATGGCATGTCTGTGATTGACGGCGACGATGTCGATTCGATTGCAAAAAAGATCAACCACGACGGAATTGAGCTGATTGTACTGTAAGGTTGTCCAATGCATCAGCGTAGAGTCCGCACTAACACCAAGCAGGGGCGTGGACTTTGACGATGCAGACTTCGGCTTTAAGGAAGAGGACAAGCCGTCAATCAAGGTCCGGCGTCTTTGCTCATTCTCCGCTTCTATAAGACTAACAATCCTCTGCAGAAAAAGAATGAAGAAATCCTCAGGGATTTGGTCTCCAAATGCGACAATGCCCAATTTGCAACGATTGCAGAGGCCATTGACGAGCTAGACACACCGCGTCTCAAACCTGTCAAGCCCTACAAGACATACGACGGACCCCTGACCCTCGGTCTGGCTGACCCTCCAGAGGACCTCAAGATCCCACCCACGCCCGCAGTCATCAACGTCGAGCGCTACTTCAAGACCAAGCAAGCCAAGGCCCCAACCGCCTCCACCGTCGTAGTAGCGGCCGAACCCGGTCCCTCGCAGCAGCTTGAAGGCGGCGATCCCATGGAGGGTGTCGAGTCGACGTCGGCTGGCTTCGCGGCTGTCAAGTCGGCGCGGGCGTACAAAATCAATGACCCGGACGCGCCGGGCGGCAAGCGTGACGTTGAGTTCGAGTCCCTGGCCAAAGGGTACCAGTACGGCCGCACAGCGGTCGCGATCAGCGAGTCCGAGTGGAACGTTACCAAGCTCGAGACGGTCAAGACCTTTAGCATCATTGGCTTCATTCCCTGCGAAAAGGTATGGTTCTGAGACGTTTTCTTCCCACTATGCAAATCCCGCCCCTTTTCTTCTCTCTAACAAGAAATCTCACACCGCAGTACGAACCGTTTCTCAACATGGGCGAGACGTGCGTGACGGTCGCCCGCAAGTTTGACGAAAAGTCGCAGCTCGCCCTGTCCTCCCTCATCCACGCCCTCTACGAGCTCGAGTCCTACGCCGTTGCACGGCTTGTCGTCAAGGAGAAGAAGGACCCCGTCCTTGTCCTCCTAGCCCCGCGCATCGAGCCGGACATGGAGTGCCTCTACGACGTACCCCTCCCCTTTGCGGAGGATGTTCGGGGGTACCAGTTCCCGCCACTCGATAAGGTCATCACTGTCAGCGGGCAGAAGATCACGACAAATCATCGCTTGCTCCCCGGAGATGAGCTCACAGATGCCATGAGCGACTACGTCGACTCTATGGATCTGGGTACTTTTGGTACTGACGACGATGGGTACGTTCACTTCACAACATGCAATCTCCATTCCAACCCTCTACTGACGTTCTGCAATCAAGAAACCCGTCAGAGTACGCTGCTATAGACGACACATACAACCCAATCATCCACAGAATCAACCAAGCCATCCGTCAAAGGGCAGTCAACCCAGAAGGCGAGATCGACCCAATCCCTCCCATCCTGGTGCGCTACGCCGCGCCCCCAGAATATTTAGTCGAGAAATCAAAGTCCCAAATCGAAGGTCTCATCTCAGCAGCACAAGTGAAGAAAGGTAAAAACCAATTCCTTTTCTCTCTACCCTCACCCCCTCTCTCCTGTACTTCCAGTGTTCGGTTCCACTAACACAAACTTCAACAATATAGTACCCCCGAAAGCAAAGGGAAAACGCAAATTCGAAGCCGCAAAACCCCTCTCAGGCCTAGACGTCGACGCCCTCCTGGGAACAAAATCCAAATCAACCTCCAGACGCCCCAAAATCACCCCCGAAAACGCCATCCCGGACCTCAAGCGCGCCCTCGCCACCGCGGAAGACGAGTCCGAGATCCGCGACGCGGCGAAGCAAATGGCCGCCGTCGTCGCGCAGCTCGTGACGGACAGCTTCGGCGACAACAACTACGCCCGCGCGTCCGAGAACCTGAGCGTCCTCCGCCGCGGGCTCGTCGAGCTCGAGGAGCCGGGCGTGTATAATGACCTCATCAGGGACCTGAAGAAGAAGATGCTCTCGGGCGAGCTGGGCGGGGATCGGAGGGAGATGTGGTGGCGGGTGAGGACGTCGCGGTTGGGGTTGATTGATCAGGGGACGTCGGAGGTTTCCAATGTCAAGAGCGAAGAGGCTGATGAGGTTTGTTCTATTTCTCTTTCATGGTTTGACATCTTCTGATTGATCCGTTTTACTAACCTCGATTGCAGTTTCTAAAGTCAAAATGAGTGATGAGGTCAAATCACAGCGGGCGTTGGGAAAATCATGATAGTCTACGGCAGATCTCTTATAAGCCCTGAATGAGCAAAAGACGGATTCTCGTGCACGCAATGCCTGTGCACGCCTAACTATCTATCCACCTTCCAAACGTGCTTGTGTGAATGCGTAGAAGAAGAATGCTCCTCTACATGCTGATCCAAGCAACCTTACTTCGCCTCAACCTTTCCCTTCTCACCGTTCTCCTGGTCTTTGTCAACTCTCTCTCTGACAGCGACGCCAAGCATCGCCTGCATGGTATACGCAGCATCGTTGCCCGCATTGTGGAGGTTGCTGTGCTCGATGCCTAGGTCAGTCAGCACCATACCCAAGCTGCGGCCCTGCGACTCGCCGCGCCAGGCCTGGTGCATGTCCTTGGAGTCGAGCGTACGGCTCGCGACGCCGCTGATGCCCCAGAGCTCCACGCCCATCTTGTCTAGGTAGCCGAGATCGGCTCCGAGGTCGTGGCCGAGGAGGACGATGGTGCGGGGGCGTTTGTCTTTGTCGGCGGCGTCCTCTATATTGTCGAAGGAGAGGTCGCTGACGGCGGTGCAGACCTTTTCGGGGAGCTCGCTGAGCTTGGGGTACTCGCTCTTGCTGTGTATGGTCAGTCTGTGATTCTTCTAAGACGGTGATAGTGCATGGCTTACCCAAAGTTGAAGAGCTCAGGACAACCCTTGATGTACTTGCGGTTGCGGATGTGACGGTACTCATAGGTGATAAGATGGCGTTTCTTGATAAGCGGAACCCAGTTGCGGCCGCTCTCGCCAGGCGGGACGCCAACGAGGTCATTGGTGTCCAGGGTCGAGATGCCAATCTCCAAGACGGTTCCGTGGTGCTCCTCGGCGACCTCAATATCGATGCACACAAAGACCACATTCTGCTCCAGCACATGAGGAACCGGCTTATCCAGCTCGACCTTCTTGTTCTTCTCATCGACATCGCTAGCCTTGGGACGAAGACCGAGGTACAGCTGCGCATCGTAGAGGGACTCGGCCCGGTTCAGCGCCTTGTTTTGCTTCTTCTTCTTGCTCTTGGTCTTGATATCCTTGAAGTTGGCGTGCATGTTGAGCAGCTTCATGAGCGTCTCCATTCCAAAGACAGTGGCATCGTCACACGCGTCGTCATCCTCGGGAGGCGGAATCGCATCGTTCAGAGCGAGGTACTCGTTGTGCGAGGCGGAGCGGGCAATGTACTTGGGCCGAATGGTGCAGCTGGAGCCGAACACGAGGTAGAACATCTCGCCTGGCTTACCAGCAGGGATGGTCAGCTTCGTCTGAATCGAGGCATTGACGACGTCTAGGAAGTGCTGGAACTGAACGGTCGGAACGAAGATGTAGGGCGACTGATCCAAGGCCTTGGGGTGGTAGACGTAGAAGCTAGAAAGACGTTAGTTTCTCTCGCTTGGGATGGGCCCGTTTGATTCTCGATACTCACAAGTCCCAAGTGTGCTCCTCGGTAATGTCATCGAAGAAGGGAGTTGCCTATTTTCGGCGTCAGCTAGAGAAATGAGGCGTCTCAGCGGCGTGAGGCGCTCACCTTTGGTCGATTGGTCTTGCCGATGAAGCTGAGAGGGTATCTCTGGACGACGTCCCAAGAGACGAAGGTCATGTTCTCCGCCGAGAGGTCGCCCGCCTTCATTCCCTTGAACTCGGGAAAGTCTTGCTTCATTAGGGCGTTGAAATCCGCAGGAGCTAACTTCTCAGACTTGGAAGGCTCGAGAGGTGGTCCGATGTAGTGGGGAGTTTTCTTCCCGACTGGCTTGGTGATGGATTTTCCCTGAATTGCTGCTTTTCTGGCTGCAATTTGGCGATCGAGAAGGAGAGGGTCCAGAACAATTTCCTCTAGGGTATCTTCCACTTCTTGAAAAGTGTCTTCCTCGAAGAAGATTTCGTCGCCAAAAGCTCCGAACAGACGTTCAAGCTGCTCAGCCTGGGTGACGGCCATTGTGGAGTGAGCGTGCGGAAGGTGTAGAGAATACCGGAGTGTGTGGATGCGCAAGGTGAGTGGGAGATGGAATTCTGAAAGACGCAACAAAGCGTCTGAATCGGCCAGAAATAAGCCGTTTGCTGTAATTGAGTACGTATGAGTGAGAGCTTGTGGATATGTGGTTGACGGGTGATGGTTGGGCTAACGAAGCTGAGTTGAACTTGGTAGAAGTAGAAGGGAAGATCTCCGAGTAGGGACGCCCTTTAAGAGGTAGAGGGCTCGTGGATCAAAGAGAAAGAGAAAGGGGCAGTGAGATGAGGTGCCTTCCCTACCGGTAATTCAAGAAGTGGAATACTCAGCTAGACGGTGGAACAACCAAGATGAGTAGAATAGCGAGGCGGAATGTGCGACAAAACTGATAAATTCAACCTTGGGAGATTGTGAATACTGCAAGGAGAGTAAACTGAGGTGAATCATAGAGACCACAGTGACAAAGCTCTCTCAAAAATACATTGCCAGGCTTATTCAAGTCCTGTCGCTATGAACACGAACATGTAAGTTCTTTCATGCCCTCGGTAGCTTACATTGGCGGTGGCAGCTACTTGACAAGATTCCGAGTCTTATGGAATAGTGCGATTCAGAACGATGATAGCTCTACTGGTATTCTATCAAGATGCATGGCCTTCTTTTGACGGATATTGAAGGGAAAGAGGAGTCTTTGAAGTCACTTTGCTGCTACACTAGATATCTTTGACCAGTCGTACGTGGTTAGTAATTGAGGATAACCGAATAAAGAACAGCACCAATATTCTAGAGATAAACGCTTCCAAAAAGCGCTTGCGAGCAGCAACGGCTCTATTTCTCTACTACATCACTCTCAGCTAGGGAATGAGTAAGATGATCAGATTTCGTTAACAGATCCAAGAATGTAAATTGAGTCTAGTTACAGCGATAGGCTGCAAGAGGAAACAAAGCTTTCAAAAACATCCTAGGCAGGCTGGACAGGTTGAAGCACCCTTGGGGGTACGCTTCCAAACTTATCCGCACAAGTGTGTAGGTCAAACCCCGAGCGTTTGCGAGGTCAAACGCTTCAGTCATCAAGCTGTAAGGTAGGTAGGTAGCTTGAAGTGGTGGGAATAGCTAACGGCAAACGGATAAAAACATCCCAGTTGTCTGCCTTCAGCTACGGATGTATGCATTGATACAATCAAGGTGGAAAACTGCTTTGCAATTGGATCAGACTGAAGTTGTTCGTACACTACTTACACAACAGCCGCGGTCTAACAAACCGCTCTCAGCAGCAGATAACCCATTGTGTCGGCGCAAACAGCAGCCCAATGTCCAAACTTTCCCCAACGAAAACATATTCACAGACACCTCGACTAGACAGCCCGAACCGATCCACTCTACCTTAGGTTGACTGGAAGTGTCTCCACCCAACGCACTATCACTGAACGCCGACATCCATCAGCATGCTTTTCCTTCCGACCTGCTCCTATGCTTCAAAAGGCGCTCGTTCATATGTAGCTCACAGAATGGAGGCAGATGCGGTGATGTCTTAAGGTAGATGAGAGAGAAGAGAGACGAGAGGGTCTCATACCATTAAACATAATGTTACAACAGGCCCCGATACCCAAAGACCAGACCATCCCAGCCCAGTCATACGCGAACCCCCTCTTTTTTAGAACTCCTCTGAGGAGACCTATGTCGTCGCCCATAAAACGCCACCGCTATGAAGAACGACCAATCTATAATTACAAAACCATGTAGTCCCCCGGATTCGGGGTTGAGTAGGCGAGGGCGGCACCCATCCGTCCGACCGTTGGTCCCACGGTATCTTGTTTTACGTTCGTATGTTTTTTTCGTGCTTGTTGTTACATTTCCAGATTTCCAGACGCCGTGATGATGAAGGCTACTGTCAAGATGTCGTCTTCTCGAGCAGTTCCTTTGCCTCGTTGACCTTGGTTGCGAGGTACGGGCTACCGCCGCGATCGGGGTGGTTCAGGAGCATCAGGGTGCGGTGCTGCTTGCGGATCTTGTCGCGAGTGACGCCGCTCTCCCTAAGAACGCATTGTGTTAGATGTTGTTGCTTCTTTCTGACCCTTCCAGGTTGACATCGTCGTCCCGAGTGTCTCGCCAGGTTAACGTGCTTCGGGGGATTTCGTCGACTTACTGGAGGGAGAGAATGAGACAGGCCTCCTTCTTGTTCATCTTAGGCTCGAAGCCGCCCTTGTAGAAAGCCTTGCCCATCGCGCCAACGCCGCCGCGTGATCGGCGCCATGCGACCAGACCAGCTCGGCCCTGTAGGAACACTTGTGTTAGTCGTGGTCCTTCTTGAATGCGCTTTGTTTCTATCGTACCAAGAAAGCTGCGACGGCAGCGCCGCCTCCGATAGCAAGAACAGAAGCCATGATCGCTAGAATTTCGTGTCGTGTTTAGTCGATACGTCGTTGGAAGGTGGCGGATGACTGCGGAAAAAAGCGGATGAGGTATCGCGAAGAAGGTCTTCCGGGTCGGAGGAGAGCTTTTTTTTTTGGGCTGCAGTCGCCGCCGCTCACAGAGCAAGCCGCGATGCGCCGGTCTTGGTCCGTGCTGAGCCGTTTTTCGGAAGACCTGTTGAACCGGGTCCGACAAGCCCAGTAGAGTGGAAGCTTCATGTGCATTATGTCAGCAGACCCCTGGGTTCCACCAATCCCGCTGCAATCTTATCGCAGCAAAGAACCACCTCAGTTCCCCCCAGCCCCACCATAATCGATAAGCGGTGCCTCGGAGCGGCAGAAGAAAAATTTCTAAAAAACTTTTGGAGAGCAGAGGCCTCGATCACCGCCTTCTGAACCCTCCCCGTGTGTGTGTTTGGAAGAGTCGTCGAAACCAACACCAACAACCCAACAACCGTGTGACTATTTACGTGATACCCGTGAAGGTATCAACGCCGTCACAATGAGGTATGCTCTTGTCTATTATTCCATTGTCATACAAGTCAACCTCTCAGTCCAAGATTGACCTGTAAACGATTTGGGTTTGCAAGCTTTCTAACTTCGTGATGCTTCTAGAATCGAGACGTGCTACTTTTGCAGTCGCCCTGCCTACCCCAGCAAGGGCATCACCTTTGTCCGCAATGACTCCAAGGTGTTCCGCTTCTGCCGCAGCAAGTGCCACAAGAACGTACGTCTCTAAGTTTTCTTCAACGACTTTTGCGAAGAACCCAACCCCCCTCCCCGTCGGCCAATGGACTAACCGCCCCTTGGCACCATAGTTCAAGATGAAGCGCAACCCCCGCAAGCTCAAGTGGACAAAGGCCTACCGCGCCTCGGCGCACAAGGAGATGACGGTCGACAGCACCCTCCAGTTCGGCGCGCGGCGCAACGTCCCCGTCCGCTACGACCGCGACCTCGTCGCCAAGACGCTCAAGGCCATGGAGCGCGTCTCCGAGATCCGCTCCCGCCGCGAGCGCGTCTTCTACAAGAAGCGCATGCAAGGCAAGCGCGAGCGCGAGATCGCCGCCGCGCGCAAGCTCGTCGCCGAGAACGAGCACCTGCTGCCCCGCATGCGCGGCTCCGAGAAGAAGAGGCTAGCCGCCGAGGGCGCCACCGAGGAGGAGATCGCCGCGCTCGAGGCCGAGGGACGCCTGGCCAAGAGCAAGGCCGGCAAGGTGTTTGGTCGCGAGAAGATTCGCCAGCGGGTCACCGTCGACGGCGACGTTGTCGAGGAGCGCGAGGGCGGCGTCATGCAGGAGGACGACGGCGAGTGGGACGACGAGGATGCGGAGGAGGACGACGATGACGAGGATGGCGATGTCGACATGGAGGATTGAGCGTGACGACCACGACCAAGAGGGACGTTTTTGTCACGTCTTTCTTTTTACGAACCGACCAAAAGGAGGAGGGGGATCCCCCATCCCATCGAGGGATAGGAGAAGATGGAGAAAAAAGCCAACCAACCGGATGAAGAGAAAGAAAGACAAGCTGCTAATCGAATCGAAGAATGGGCCTCTCTCTTCTCTCCGCTCTCCTTTAGCAGAGACAAGAGTTGGTTTTGGGGGGGCTTTGTTTTCATACACGGGCGTTCAGGGATACAAAAGGGCTATTTAGCATCGACGGCGTTTGGTGGCTCTGAGAAGGAATACCACAAAAAGTTATCCACGGTCCAGATTGATCCAGATCGGTTCCTCCGTCATCTCAGTCGCCACCTTTCCTCCCGTCTTGTGGATGCGATGCCGTATCCTCTCAGCCTGCGTTGTCTGGTATAACCATCCGGATGCGTTCCGCAATCTCGAGGGTATCCGACACTGTCTAGAGTGAATAACGGCATGCCAACAGAAATGCGTGCCATCACATTGTCGCATCCCCCTTTCTCAGAACAAAGGAGCAGGCGAATAGACATGGCGAACTCTAGCTTACAAACTGTCAAATCTTCTACATGCTCTCAAAAATTGCAAGTGAAATCGCCCAAGACGAGCGTCGCGGGTATGAATGCCTCTTGAAATGTTGTACAAACGAAACCACCCTAACTCCAGGTATCCCACAATCCCATCACCGGGCAACGTACACGCCGCTCTGGGGTCGCCAAACTCCTCAAGCACCCTCCTCTTCCTTCTTGGTAGTATGGTGAAAAGCCTTGGGCGGCATGGGCAAGCCGGCCTCGACGTCCTCAATAATCTTCTTCTCGAGCGCTTCCTTGCGCTTCTCCTCCTCCTCGCTCGCCTCGGCGCCAGGCACGACGCCTCCCGTATAATTGCCGGCGCCGCCGCGACCAGAAGCACCCCTCGCCGCCGACCGCGCGATGCTGGCAGTCACGGCCGCCTGTGTCTTGCTCGCGAGCTCCTCTTGCTGCTTGGTGCCGGGGAGAGAGGTCGGGTCCACGTAGTTGCCCGAGCCTCCTCGTCCCGCGCGCACGTAGCCGGTCGAGGTCGGTGATGTCGAGGAAGCGGCGACGTCGGTCGACTTTTGGGCCTCAATGTCCTGTTTGCCGTGGAGCATTTTGGGTTAGCTACGAACTGCTCTTAGAGGGCAGGCCGTCTCGCGTGTTACCTCTGGCTTGGCCTTTTCAGCATCGTCCACGTCCTTCTTTGAAAAGAAGTTCCCCGAGCCTCCCCTCCCTACTTTACGGAATACATCGGACATGGTCGTTGCGACGGGGGCTCCTCGAGCTTGGTGCTGCGGGCGAAATGGGACTGCGATGCGACTAGGTCTGGCGGGATACGACAGAAAGTTCGGAGCAATCTGGGAGACGACTACCGCAAAAGAACGGGTACGAAAGAGTCGAAAACGTGCAATGAGCAAGATAAAAATGCGGTAAAGAGATAAAAAAAAAATGCTGCGTGGTATCTCTGGGCAATTGGTTCAATAAGAAAAAGTGACGTTCAGTTTTGGTGTAATTGGCACTCCCTATCGGCTAGCCACTTGCATAGTGTGGCGCCGCGGGGTTAATCAAAAGCTGCGTGGGATGGGCCACTTTATCAAGTGTACGCGGTCGGGCTTCCGAGAGACGGGAATTCATTCCAGTTTATCGACAACAGACATTCCTGAACACAAGGTTGCTGAGCGCCGGTTGCCCCGAGTCTTCAGAGAATAGAAAAATCATGTTTCTCGTATGGCTCCCTTTCCGACAATATATTTCCTCCTCGGGACCATACGCGTGCGGCTCAACACGGCCCAAGACAGCTCACGCAACGCAGCACTCGCTTGTCGATCGCTGCATCCGGACATGAACTGCCCTTCATTCATCCTGGATCTTCCATGTGCTGCTGTCAAGGGATAATTCTGCTCGGCTTCGGACAGGTTTAGAGAGAGATCGACAGGTACGTCGACCAGGACCCATGACTTCCTATAGTCTTCAAGAATAGCAGTGCCTTGCAAAGATTTCTTTGACGCATTTTCATCGTCGGGACCGAGAGGAGTGCTCTGCGAGATCCCAGGCTGTCAGCTATTCCCGAAAGGTGGCTGTTGCGAGACTTTCCCATTGCAGCTCTCGCGATGAGCTCTACCACCTTAGCCAGTCCAAGGGTCCAACCCCCCTCTCTCTCCGCTCTCTTTGTGTGAGGGGGGAGCGGAACGCACGGGAGCGGTAGCACCAAAAACCTTCTCCCGATCCCCGATGAACCTTCCCTACGGTTCGGCGCTTCTCTATTAATACATAGAGAAAAGAGGTCCAACACAAGGAAATAGCATCGCCCCACGTGGAATGCCTTTGCTGACGCAGGTACGCTGGAAATCGGACTGGTAAAAGCAAAACCACAAACGCTTTGCCTGGGGATGTCGTGGGCGTCCCTCACACGTCTTCCCAATGAGAGGTGAAGAGGCCCCCATTTCTATCTCAGAGAAAGATACGGAGTACATGACAGTACGAAAGTGTACCTATGTGGTATCCACTCTCGTAGACAGGGTTTTTGATAGCGACACGCATCCGACGGAGACTGGAGGGGTGATGTGCAGCTGCGGCAAGAGGGGCGAGTTGGCCAGACGCGTTGATCATCCTAGTCCATTTGTGAAAGTGGCATCCACAGGTGTCTCCGCTGTTCTTCTGTTCTCGTCGTGACAGCGCGGGGATGACAACGTAGCAGATACCATGCTGGACCGTTTCCGAGAGGAGCTGAGCTGATAAATCCTAGGCATCCGTATCTTGGTGGAAAGATAGGAAAAAGGCGAATTCCCATACTCACGTAAGACAGTAAGATGAGGCGCAGCACAACTCTGTCCTTTTTCGCTACGCTCAGTCCTATGACCCGTGGGAACAGGCATCTGCTTGTTCCGTGTCTCGATTCTCTCAAGGCGCGAGGTCGGCCGCGAAGCTGTCACTTCACCTGGTAAACCTTATCTCCCTCGCGTGCAGGGTTGCGCCTTTTCAGAGAGTCCGCCGGCACAACCGTTTTGTGAAATTGTGCGGCCGGCGACGATCGGCGGGGGTTGTTGCCTCGATGGGAGAGCTTTTATGCATGGAAAAACCAGCTTCGGGATGGCATGGCACTGCTCAGAGAGTGAGGGGTGCAGCTGCAATGGAACAGGGCAGGACCCTGGCACACTTGTCTCGACTGCCCTACTGCCGTGCTGCTGAAGTATTGGGAGCAATCGACGATTTCGCCCGGTGGCTCCCTTTCAACCCGCTCGATGGGCTAGGACAGCCCTGTAACAGTGAGAGGCCGAAGTGTGATAAAGTTGGCGATCGACAACACGTTGACAGTTTCGCGGTGGAGTTGCCATTGGGGCGTTGCCCTTAGTGTGCTTTTGTTTTGCGCAAACCAGCTTCAGAGTCTGGAAAAAAATACGGAGTAGTCGGAGTGTGCGCCGATGCGCTTGAATCCTATGATTTGTCGAGGGACAATGTTGGGAGAATGCTTAGTCGTACCTGGTCGTCTTGTGGAAACCCTTTGTCGATCACGGATCATGGGTATAGGGCACGACGAGCTGATGCCAACGTGGTTCTTGCGTTAATCAGACGCGGATGAAGTCGACCTCGAAATGCGACCATGAACAATTGCCCTCTTCAGTCGGCGGCTAACAAGGCATCCCCGTACTGTGTCTGTTGTAGAATATGGAGGCCATGCCTACTCAGTCTACTCGGAAACCAATTTGCATGTGTTACACAGCATTGTTAGCTGCCGTCGATAATTGGCTGGACCGTTGAACAATGCTTCTTCCATCTCGATGTCTCTCAGCGCAACGACAACATGGCCAGCGCTTCCGAGAGCCTTGCCAGACGCAAGCTTGCGTTGACCTCTTAAGTAATTTGGCACCGGCCAAAGCCAGCTTTCAGTGACGTCCAATTCAAGGTAGTCGAGTCTCACTAGTTGTGCTCTCTACTCTCCTAGACACTGGTTGCAGTTCCTTTGGTTTAGTTGGCCACCTCCAATGGTAGCTAGCGGGCGTAAAAACCGGTGAAAGGGTTTGAGACTGTCAAAGAATCAAGACGTGAAGCATAGGCGGGAGGCTGGCCTAGAGGCGTGCAGCCCGCTGGCGTTACGGGAGATTCCAGAGTCCCAAGTCGATGCCATAAGGACAGGTTTGTGGTCTCTTTTTTTTTTCCTGAGACAAGAGCGTCGACGTTGGGGAAAGACCGGAGGCATAGGTACCAACGGCAGAAACCGAGAAGACATTTTGCATGCGTTCAAAGCGTCACTTTTGGTGACTGAAACTCTGGTCACCCAGGTCTGGGCTTGAACAGCTGCGCCCAGTGACGTACCAGTTGCATAGTGAACTTAGGTAATGCCTATGAAGGCGAGGTTGGCTCTGTCCAAGATTCGGGCAGAGCGTGCGTCGTGTCTTTCTCGCGTGCGGTGTGGCTTGGCCATCTCCGGACATTGGCGAGTAGATTGATGTTGGAGGACATCTCCGCTGACGATCTTGGGACTGCGTTACCAATGCCTAGCCCAGGCTGAGCGATGGCATCCAGGAAACAATAGTGTCAAGTGGCAAAGGCATCCCATTCTGATTCTGGCCGGTCAGAGGCAGCATAAGCGATGGTCTGCGTCGGGGAGCGCAATAATGACGGGGTGGACGACGTTCCGCCAGAGGCACGAGAATCCACCCGACTTGCCCAGAGCAGAAGCCCGCATGGCGCCCGATGGAGGAGGGGAGGGGGCCAGCTGACCGTCCCGAATGGCAATGGCGGCCCCCTAGCACGGCGTGAGGGAGACGGAGACGAGACCGGACCCAGGACTGACCGTCTGATCGATATCCTGGCCAACAGCTGGACTCTATCAGATTCCAGCGGATTGCCGGTCAGCGGGAGGTCTGGAGAGCAAGAGAGCTGTGAAGAGACGGCCGACGGCGAAGGGTAAACTGCTGGTTCCGTACTGAGGACAGCGTAGTAGGCCGGGCCGGAAAGTAAAGTTGTTTGATCGGGTTCGCGTTGCTCCAATGCCGCCTCAGTCAACTTCAGGCCAGGTAGACCGACCGTCTCAGCGAACAAGTCCTGTGATTAGTGGTCACTAGGAGGGGCCTGTACCGGTATCTGGTCAGAAAGTGGTGGAGGAGGTAAGCTGGTGGTGGGGAAGCCCCAGGCGTGTGGTTGTGATGTCCGCCTCTGGGGCGGATGATTGGGAGGACGTTTCGCTGGGGTGTCTGGTTAGTGTGGAGCAGAATGAAAGAGGACGAAGAAGACAAGGAGTGCGAGAGGGGGAAGGGAAGAGTGGACAGGGGATGGGGGTGGTGTTATCGTCAACCTACTATGTGTGGTAAAGTACGGAGTACGGTAGCCCGTAGTGGTGGTGGTGGTGGACTCGTGGTGGCTCTCCATCGTCGCAATCCGTTGATGGTTGTAGCACGTCTCCAAAACGGACACGAGAGCTTGAACGGCACACGGTGTAGGGCTTTGTTTGTCCGATGTTCTGCCTGTCGTTTCCCATCTGCTTTGGCCGTGACCCTCTACGTCCTTCTCCGGATGGAAGCCGCAGCTGTTGCCCCTGAGTTGACAAAGAATTGAACTCATGCTTGGTCCGCGCTCGGAGCAAACTACGTCACTGGTTGAGATACGGGTGGATTGGGACTTCCCCAGGAACGTGACTGACCAGGGCACTGTCCCCACTGTGTATTTGTCACAGAATTGTGCAGACAGTCAGACAGTGTGCGATGAGTTGTCACTGTCCAAGGAGTACATGGAAATACGTACCTTCCCTTGCCCGGGGATTGGATGGTGCTTACCTAAGGTAGCGCCTGCCGAGCCTGCACTGTGTACCTGCGTTGTTTCTCAGCACCAACAGGAGGGAAGTTCGTACCTGCCTCGCACCCAACGACTTGTCAACCCAACAACGCCGTCGAAGAGCTGTCTCCTGCTTGGCTTCCGTGTGATCAACGATCAGCAGAACCGTCCATCGGGGATTTTCTTTATTTCGGATTCTTCATCATTTCTTTTCCCGTATCTCTTGTATCTGTACTTGCTATTACTCGAGACTCCTTGCTCCTTGCACTTCTCTGAGCCGACTACCGGTAGCCATGCAGATCCAATCAAGAAACAACAGGTTTACGATAACGTCGCCTTTTTCGAAGAAAGAAGAAAGCGAAACAACGGTTGTGAAGCACAGAGTGCTCAAACCAAAGTGCCAAATCACAGCCAAGGCACACAAGTCGGCAATTGCAGAAACACTAGGAGGCATCCACCCGAGTTTCAATAAGACATCTTTCCCATGCCTTTTTGCGCAATGCCTACTCCGTACCTTGCCTCCTTGCTTCTTCCCACTTTTGCAGCTTACCATAGACACTCACTACCTACGGAGTATCACGTACTAAGGTTCTCGCGCAGTGCTTCCCAAGCTTGGGTTTCTGCCGTTGACAACCCCCTCACGGTCTCGCTCATTCGACCAACGCACAGCGCATTGCGCACAGCTCACAACCTTGAAGCTCGCACAACACGACTTTGGCATGACCTGGCATAGCAGCAATGCAAAGCTACTGCCCTCTCCCCCGCGTGCGAACTTCCGTTCCTGATCCGATGGAAACCACCTTCTCCAGTTAAACGAGACCAGACGCGGCCAATGCTCTTTCTCTCTCTTTCTCTCCGCCCTATGCCCCAACGCCCCAACCTGATGCTCACTGCTCCAGCCTCGAGCTTTATGGCCCGGGAGCAGTCGCCTGTCCTCCCGCCTGCCTCCCTCGATGGAGCCACCGCGTTAGGGGAGCAGAGCCGTCGTGGGGTGCGACCCAACGCTGAACCTGGCAATCCGCCGAAACATGCCACTTGCGGTCGATAGGCCTCTCGCTTCCGACCAAGACACGACATTCTTTACAACTCATTGGAGCCTGTATGTTGTCTCAATCATTCCACATCGTTACCTCGCGAACAGAAGACCCCAAGAAGGAGAGAAGCAGAAAAAATAAAAATAAAAAAAAATTTAGCGGTCACCAGACTAGCAAGGTCCCGACAAGTCTTCAGACGACTACGAAGTATCCGTACGGGATCAAGGGCACCAGACAATCAGAGAAATAATTAGGCACTCGAGCCAAACTAAGCCACCCTGGTCTACCTCAGCTAGGGACCAAGGCACGAGTCCACCTGTGTTGGTGTACGGGCGAGGCGTTTACCAACAAAGGCCGCGTTTCTTTGAGCGTCTCTCTTGTTGGCTTAGTCGTTTGGCATAGATCCTGGGGCAGAAATACTCCCATATCACACACACATCCACCGTATATCGTCATGTCCGCGCTTATTTTGAGAATCCGGATGATCCAACTTCAGAGAGCATCGTGAACAACCGACGAGCGGCAACGACATCTGCGAGCACTCAAGAGTCGAGAATAAAAGTGCCATACATAAAATTGCTATTTACGATGTGCAACTCAAGCACGCTATCGGCCCTGGCCATCAATGGGTCTGGGCTCTGGGACGAAGGACGAGGGTTATGGGTTACTGGGATGGATCCATGGGCTCCGTTCACCCCTCCCCCAGTGACCTTTCCCCGCCGCACCGGCGCCTTACGGACACGTCCATCGCTCGGGAGGCCGACCATCGCTCGCCCATTGCCAAAGGACGACCACGGGCCATGCTCTATGCTCCTTGTTCCTGGCGCCCGTCCGCTGCGCTCACGGTCATGTCCACTTGCACCTCCCACCACCTGAGAGGTACATGCCAGCGTACCTTGACCCGGTTGCACACTGTGGGACACGGGGAAGGGGACAAGAAAGGAGTGGAGGTGGAAAGATACCTACAGCAGAGACGGCGATGCAGAGAGAAAGAGGGAGAGAGACGGAGAGAGAGAGGGCCAGCCAGCCAGTCAGTCCCCTTCCCTCGTCCATGAACCCAGCCGCGCACCTCACCCTCACTTCCAACGCCAAAGTCTGCACCCCCTTTCCCTCTCTCAGCACACACCCAGCCCCACCCATCCTCTCTTCTTTCTCTCTCCTCTGCCGCTTTCTCATTCTTTCCCGCCCAGCGTCGTCGCTCTCTGCGCTCTGCGAGTTCAAGGTGTGAGGGGGAGTGTCGTGAGTGTGTGAGTCTGGTCCTCCCTCCTGCTGCGGTACGGTCTTCTGCCCCTCCCCTCCCTCCTCCTTCTGGCTCCTTCATCCTAGCGACCTGGTGGTGCAATACGACCAATGAAGGCTAATGCTCGTCCCCGACCAGCGCTTCTCTTCCATTTCTTTCTGGCAACTTGTTGGAAAGGGCCGTCTGGACTGTTTCGCCCATTGCTGGACTTTTTGGATCCTCTTCCAAACGTACTCTGTCTCGAGCCCACAACTTTTTCTCTCTCACTTCAGCTACACCTCGATTCAAAGCACAGCATTGAAGCGGAAGGGTAAAGAGAGAGAAAAAAGTTCAATCCGGCCTGGACCTCGACAGCCCTGTTGATCATCAGTCGACTAACCCCAAGGCATCCTGACCGTTCAAACACCACCACCACCACCACCACTACACTCACCACATGCTGTCGGCTGGTCCAGCTCGGAGCTACTAGGTACACCCGCCCACAGACACACCCCTGCCGAATTGCTGCTCCTCCCCAAAATAATATTATTTCTCGCCCGGAGGCTTGTCTTCGCGACTCATTTTCTACCTGTCCATCTGCCTACCACCGTCGAACAACAACACACGATACCGCCGCGTCTACGAATCACTTCACTTTCACAATACTCTAGCCAGGGACAAAGTGTTCGACACTCGTTGTCGAACCTGTTTAGCATCGGTAGTTGGCAATGGCCTCTTCAAAGGTATGCCCGGAATCGGGATTCCAACCCATGCCCTGCCCTGCTTAGCTCGCTCCCAACACGCATCTCAACCCAGTCTTGCTGATCACTTCGTCCTCGTTCAGGAAATGCAGCAGACCACAAGGCCATTGAACCAACACCGTCCCTCTCTATCAACTGCTTCCTCTTCCGGCCTTACCACGCGACAATCCCACTCTCGCACCAACTCACATTCCATCCTCAGCGGCGCTCTCAATGCCAACCACCGTGTGACTCGCCGCAAGTCCATGACAAACACCGCCGCGAACGCGGCGGCCATGGCAGCGGCAATCAAGGAAGTGAGCGGCGACAAAGTCACGCCCATTGCCGTCAGCTCCCGTAGGAACACTGCCTCAAAGAGTGCTGCAGCCCGCGCCGCCATCATCGGGAGTCTTCCCTCGCCTCCAGCGAGTCTGCCGACGCACAAATTCCACTTGGATGGAAAGACAGAGATCCACGAGAGCGCCATTGAGGATGACCCAGTCAACGGGTCAGCCGACGAAGGCGATGATAATGCTCAAAAGGCTCGTATTCGTCGCGCCAGCGATGGTCAGCCTCTCGTAAAGGAGGGCAGGAAGTTCAACCGCATCGAGCTCAAGTGCGAGACGTGCGGAAAGGGATACAAGCACAGCAGTTGCCTGACCAAGCATTTGTTCGTTTCCCTTCCCTTTCCCAATTCCCTCATTCCATCCCAAACCTTGTTGCGTGGGTTTCGAGAATTGCATGCTGGGTTCCCAACATCAGAACTAGTCGAGCAGTTTGTTGACTCATTTCTGATCAGGTGGGAACACACTCCCGAATGGTCCCTGACATCCAAGCTGCTTATTTCTAAGCATCAGCAAGTCCAGCTCCTTGAGGCTGCCTCTGTCTTGTTGACCATGAACCACAAGGAAGAGGGTGATGCGGCGACGCCCCCGGATTCCGCCAAGGATTTCCCTAGTGACCAAGAAGAGTCGACTTCCCCCGCTGCTTCTGGATATTCAGACGAGCGACACAGCTCTGCCGACACCACCCCACCTCCACAATTGGAGGGATTTTCGTCGTCGGATCGTTCGTTCGCGAAGCGGTACGGGTCCGGAAGCGGATTCGGTCGTTCATACCAGTCTGCGCCGTCCATGAACCCTCTCGTGACAGGCAGCATGCCCCATGGAACGGGATTTTCTTCACACTTCCGTCAACCCAGCCAGGATCAACGACCGCCGTCGTCAGGGAGAAATGCCACCGGACAAGAAGATCAGGACCTGGCAGCCGCTGTGGAGCTTCTTAGTTGCAGCTTCAACAGCAACAACGGAAGAACAGTGCAGCTTCCAGCAGACGCTCCTCCTGTGCCCCCGCTACCGGCGCAATATCTCGACCAGGCGGCATCCTTCTCGAGTGCTGGGTTCAGCGCAGGTTTCAGTGCGGGGTTCCTCAACAGCTTCCCTAGCAGGCAGCCAGAGAGCTTCACACGAGGCGAGGTCCGCGGCTCCGATGTCAAGATGGAAGACAGCGATAGCGTGATGGACGATGATGACTTTGACCGCCGATCTCGATCTCGAAGCGACGAAGATGACGACGGCGTCTTCGGACGTATGGAGGAATAGCGAAACTCCGTTCCACGATTGATGCCGACGATATCTGAGGAGATGAGTACATAACGAAGAGGGAAAATGAGGGGAGGATGTGTTTCTTTTGTACCACCATATACTAAACCCTGTAAATGAGGTGGTTCTGTCTCCGCCGCCGATCTCTCAGCACCAAGGAGTGGAGGGCCCGGTCTTGCATCATGATCTGGCCCAGCAAGGCAGGTCGATAGGATGGGATCGAGATTGCAACTCCACGAGGTTAAAGTGAGAGACGGAGATGGCGTCGAGCGAATGCCCAAAGCTGTCACGCTGATGGTTCTGACGAGACAAACGAGTGCGATGCCCCCAGATTGGCCGCGACGCTCAGTGTTCGGTATGGAACCAGCATAACGAAATGAAATGAAATAGATAAAAAAGTTCAAAAAAAAAGATCCTGGTTGACATTCGCCGGTGGTGACCTGTGTGACCTCTTGTCTGGATGAATAAGAGAACTCTTGATCGCGACGAGGCACTTGGGCTTGGAGCGTGGCTAATGTTTACCAACGATGATGGCTGAAGTGACGAGGCAAGCTGGATGGTGGTTGGTGTGTTGGAACGCCAGCAGCAACCTTAACCACCCGGAGCTTTGCTCCCGAAAGGCGAAGATTTGCATGTGAGCTCATCAAGCTTTGAAGATCACACAGACAAGACAGACACCAAGCAAAGCAGACGGGGAGGCAAAGGTAAGGTAAGGCCAATTTTTGACAAGAGTACAGATAGCATCCTCCTTCCCAAGGCTTGGAAAGCTTTGGGGGGTGGAGGTTCGCGCATGTATTAAATATCTCTAGAGCGGAAGGGGATGATGGAGAAATTCGATTCGAAAAAAATAAAATGAAAACAAAGAGAGGGAAAGAAGAGGGAAAAAACGATGGAGGAAAAAGTCTGCAATTACGGATCATGGACGGAGCCAGTAGAAAATATCTATCCTTGGGAGCCCGC
The DNA here is from genome assembly GCF_030867565.1 of Colletotrichum costaricense. Classification (NCBI taxonomy): domain Eukaryota; kingdom Fungi; phylum Ascomycota; class Sordariomycetes; order Glomerellales; family Glomerellaceae; genus Colletotrichum; species Colletotrichum costaricense. The sequence goes on along the minus strand of NW_026848261.1, from coordinate 143,128 downwards.
TCACAGTGGAGTTTTCCCGCTTCGCTGGGCGGGCTGCTGAGGCACGGCGGCGGTTGTTTGGTGGCCGGCGGTGTGGGGAAGGAAGGTAAAGACCGCAGTAGGACTCGAGAGTTGAGAGAAGGAGGACCCGTTGCTGGCTCTTTCCGGTTGTGTTTTGCCCACTATTAGACCACACAGCTTACCTCACCACCTTCCGCGAGTTGCTGTTACCCCAGCGACGTCACCTTTACCCGTCCGGACAGCTTCTTTCTCCACTCGGCATCATAGGTAGGCCACTGTCCACAATCCACAGCAGCTGCCCTGGGCGGAAAAAAACGTACAGGTCTCACTTTTTCTTTCCTCTTTGCCCTCGTTGATCTCATCGTGTCGCAAACCGCACATCGCAAACGGCTGCTGCTGCTCATTTCTCCCACAGCCTCACTACCTTCTTTTTTCTCGCTCTACCCCTCTCTTGCGTCTGCAGCGCGCATCGCCAATCCCGAATTCGAGGTTCTTCGCTACGAACGTGACACGTTGTCTCTTCAATCAATACACGCGCAAGCACAGTATACCCAAGATGCCCACGTTAAGACGCAGAAGAGAGGCATCGCGCCCCGTCGAGGAGCCCGAGGTCGACGAAACGACGTCCAACGCGATCGAACCCATCGCAAGCCACCTCGAGAGGCTCGATACCGCGCCTGACGGCACAATCGAAGCTCTAGCTGTTGTCAACGACGCGACAGAGGTAGCGGAAGCAAAAGAGACAGAGGCACTCCAAATTAGCAAGAGAGATCGCGATCACCAGCACCCGCGGAAGCAGCGATCGCACCTCCCGAAAGCGCTGCAGTTCCCGCTTGTTACGGTGTTGAGCTTCAGCATCTCAAGTCTGTGCTACAGCTTTCTCAGCGAGTGGAGCCGTGGAGAGCTGGCCGGGATCTCAAAGAGCTTGGACACCTGGGGCGAGGTTGCAACTTTGGCTGGATGGCGCATGTGAGTCACCTTGGGAATCACAGAGATGATGTTTCTGGGAGGATCGCTCGAGGACCGGGCAGGAAAAGGTATCTTTGCTGACAATCGCGATCTCGTGTAGATTCGAGCTTGCCCTTGGCTGGTTCGGCAACTTTGATAGCTACGATCTCGCTGCGCTCAACCTGCTCGCGCATGGTCCGCCGGTACGTTGTGCTCCGACGAGGAATGATGATGACGCCAGGCTTGGGACAGTCAACTGCAGCTTTTGCTAACATGCATTTTGCGTCTAGGTTTACCTTATCGCTACCTTCTACAACATCAGCACCGCCACCGCCATCTCGGCTCTGGGCATTGAGATGCTGTCTACCTTCCTGCCCTTCCAACTTCTGAGGCCTTTGTCGGGCGCGCATGCCGGCGCTAAGAATGTCGCCAACCGCGAGATTCTCACCGACATCCCGATCCAGATCTACACCACTATCCTGTCGGCAGCCATTTACAGCCTCACCCTGTTTACTGCTTACAAGACCTACCTGCCCACCACCCTCGTGGTCTACTTCCAGGGGCTGCCGAGCCTTGCGCCCGCCTACACCACCAACTTCCTGGCTACGTTGCCCGTGACAGTTGCGTTTGGCGCTGCAGCAAAGTCCTTCATCTTCACGCCCTTTGTCGCGACTGGCGAGACTTCCGAGGACGAGAAGCTGGCCGAATTCGACCCTGCGACGGCCACGCTTGGCGAGACTCTGGCGTGGAACATTTGGGGCTACACGACGCGGGCGAAGGTTGTCATCCTGCGAACCGCGGTCGCCATGATCGTCACGGGTGTCAACACCTACCTGCAGACTTTCATGACCGTCAACGGCGTCGAGTCGTATGGTGCGACTGCTTACTCCGGCGCCTGGGTAGCCGCGGCATTCTTCACCGGTATCGGTCTTGCATTCGTCGGTGGTGGAGACTCATGAGCGGGGATTGGGGGATGTGTACCTTGCTTTGCCTCGTGACCAAGGCAAATTCTACCTTGGCGAGGCGGACAGCGGATGCTGACTGTCTAAGAAGAGGAGTTTTGGGGCTTTTCGAGGCCAAGGGTGGTCTCTTTCTTTTTTGTGTTGCTATTCGGGAAACTTTGCGCAGCTTTGGAAAGGAAGGGGAGTTGCTTGCTTGGAGGGGCGATGATGCACATCAAAAGGTTGTTGCTGAAGCTGCCTTGCCCAGTGATCCATCCAAGTCGATGTATACCAATCTTATCTTGCGTCGTCTCTTTTCTTTGTCTATGTCTCGAGTAGTGTATACATCGTTTTTGGTCTTCCTGTTCTCCGTGCGTCTTATCTGTCTGGCAGCTTCGAATTCGCCCGTGATACTGAAGTTACCCGGGCCGAGACCTTTGTCAAGACAACATACTCAAGCCAATATCGCAGGGAGAGAATCAGTGACGTGATGATTTTCGCGATTGTTCACTTTTGCCTAAATATGGCATGCATACGTTCTACACTCGTGACCCCTTATGGAGTACACAACACACCTCTAACCAGGACGAGCTTAGCCTGACGGCTGATTGAAAGAAGGTAAACTTGTTTATTACTTGATACTTTATTACTCAAATACGCTTCCAAACTTCGCCAGCATCGATTCCGCTTCGTTGCTTAGTGTGTTTATTGTCGTGTTGCTCTCATAGGGTTCACATTCGCTATCCGAATCGGTGGGCGAGTCGTCAGACGTAATCGTCCGGTTTCGGATTTGTGCGATGATGAACGGAATCTAGCCGGCAGAAATCACCACCTAGAATAAATGTTAGTAACATATTTAGAACAAGATAAGAAGTAGTTACCTTCGTGACAGGACTGATCTACATGCCCAAACGCTTCCAGATGCTCGGGGTTGACAAATCCACCACGGTGTCCAATTTCGTAATGACCGTATCAAGCTTTTTAGTGATTTCATTGTTGCGTTGTGTCATGATCCTCATTGTTTGATCCCAGTACTTTTGGTTGTCGGTGCTTGTTTGGATTAGCGTTGTAATCATGTTCCGATTGCTAGTACGAAATGACTTGACGAGTGTTTCTAGTATAGTCGCTTGGTTTTGTAATGCTATAAGCACGCGTTTCAGTGACTGGTCGTTCATCTTTTGCTTGTTCGTAATTTGATTGATATATGCTCTGCTCAGTTTGTATCTTTGATTGCGCGCTATAGTCGACGAGAATTGTCGGAGGGGGGGGGCTGCCATCTTGATGACTGGTGCCCATAAACGGCGTACCTTCAATCGAATTTGTTAGCTATCATAGCAAGATAATATCATGATACAAACATACCACGATTGAGGTCATGATTTAATTAGAACGAGTGCAAAACTCTACAACGAGTGTCAGTTATGGATTATTAGATGGATTGTTGAAGAACATGTGCAGTTGGGAAAAGAGGAAATACGTGAAAAGCGAAGTACCGGAGATACATCCTGCTTGGTATCCGACGTTCAACGCAATGACTACTACCTTGGGAGCTACCCCAACCTTGCAGCTGCCCGCATAGTTTCCCTTGCATGTACACATACGGCTCAAAACGTGTGGAGACACCACCGCAGCTTCCTTTGTCAGACAAACAATACGCAAGCCTCGAGCAGAGAGCGGCGCAAGAGGTAGGTACCTGGATAGGCATGGAGTATTCCCAAGGCAGTTTTCGGTCACTTTGGCTTTTTGCTTTTTCTTATCGGAGACGAGGAGAGAGGAATGGGCAAACGGTACGGGATTCAAATGAGACATGGGACATTGAGGTCTTTTTACCTGTTTTTTCTTTGTCCTTTCTCGGCTACCTTGCGAAGCCAATCGCTTGCTCGCCTGCGGCAAATTGTATCTGCACGTAATATGGATTTTGTACATGCCATTGAGGCTGCTGCTGCCACTGCTGCACGCCGCGCCTAGGTGAGGTAGATCAGGGCTTGCGGTCGGATTTGCTTTGCGGACGCAGGGCGGCAGGGCGGCAGGGCGGCAGGCAGGTCAGATCTTTTTCGTTGCGCGTAGGGGACATTCCATGTACCGTAGCATTGCGGCTGGAGCTGGAAGCTGGATGCTGGCCAGCTGGGGCAAACAGGCAATGAATCATCAACATTGTGTGTGCTGAGACGGCTGGGCAATGGACGGGGTTTAGGCTGCCGCGCCAGGAAGACGACGTCAAAAGACATTTGGGAAATATTGCACCTACCTACCTGACTACTATGCCGTGCGCAGTTGAACGCGGCTGTTCGGGTCATGGGTGTGGGGGGGGGGGGGGTGGAAACTCCGGGACTGGGGATTTACCAGGAAAACGACGATCAGTAAATCAGCTCTTGGGATTATATCACTTTTTGAGCAGGGGGTAGGTGGGAGGCACGGAAGATGGAGTTTGCCGATGTAGGGCGAAAAGGAGGGGAGACTGGGTGTTCAGGCACACACGCGGGGGAACATCTTCGTAGACAGACTCGTATCGCCCGCAATTCTTCATCTTTGAGTGACGGTGGTGGACCGGGGGGCAGGAACTCATACTTGCAGTTTTCTTTCAGCTTGTTCCGGTCGGACTCTTGATTGGGAAAGTAATGTTTCGATTTTTGTTCATGGAGCGAGCGGCTGAGGCTGGTCTCGTTTCTTTGCTTGTCTCCGGTGGGCAATTCTGCCCAGCGTGTCGGGCGGACGAAGCATGGCGGTGGTTGATCCAGTCGAAGAGGTCAGGCAGGTACGGAGAAGTTGGGGCAGCTTTCTTGCTGTTCTGGAGATATATGATCTTCAACAGACCGCCCATTTTTCTCGGGAGTATATATGGCTTTTGGTTTGGTTAGTGCCGAGCTTGAGAGTTATTTTCACATATCCCCCTCAGTGGAGACCATTCACAGTCATATTTTTGGGCTTTTTAGAGTCCCTTTTCACTGAGATATAAGACGGACCAATGGCTCCCAAGTCCAAGCAGTCGTCGAGGAAGGGCAAGGAATCCGCCGCTGCTGTTACTACAGCCGCTCAATACGAATACTACGACGAGGTTTCTCCCGCTGGCACGACGGGGAGTTACTATGCCTCCTCGTCGACCACGGCTACGACCGGACCTAGTCCTCTGACGGAGTATGACGAGACGCCCGGTGCGGCGGCGGCAGCGGGGACGACCACGGCTGTCGTCCAGTCCAAGTCGATCCGGAGCGAGGGCGAGATTGTGTTACAGGGCCCGCTCGAGGTCGCTGGTTCTGTGAAAGCTGGGGGCAACATCACGCTGAATGGGAACTTTGATGTGAGGGATAAGGTTGAGGCGTATGGGGCGGTCGATGTAAATGGGAATTTGGTCTGCGAGTGAGTACTCATATCCTTCTTGGAGAATGAACCTACACAGACAGGGGCCGTATGCTGATATCATGACGTGAATAGTGGGAAGATGAAAGCGTATGGCAACATTTCAGTGGTGGGGTACATGTCTATCGGGTAAGTTTGTGTTTAATATGCCGCAGTAATCGAGAGAAGACGGCGCTGATGTATGTTATGGCAGTGATAAGGTCAAAGGCTTTGGGAAGTTGAGGGTCATGGGGACGTGTGAGGTTAATGACCTCGAGATATATGGGAACACCACGATACATGGGTTCTTGTAAGTTGATACACCTTGCTCCGAGAGGCGTAGGTTCTGACCTTGCGTTGTAGGAAATGCAAGAAAATGATCTTGTATGGGTCCCTCACAATCGTGGGTCCAAATTCGGGCTACCACGTTGAAGAAGAAGAGAAGATTTGGGGAGCGATTATAAGTCGCGAGGAAGATACGAGTTGGTGAGGCTGTGTTACTTGACGCACTTACAGAAAGGGATGCAATGAGGTCAGCCTGAAAGCTGATTGAGAGGTCTCAGATGCCTCGAAACGGTGGTACGGGCGTCAGGGTGTAAGCTTGTCGTTGGGCGTTTTATGAGACGGCGTTTGGTGTTGGCGTTAACTTGGAATGGCGGCATTGGTGGGAAACACAGCTTGGGAGGCATTTTTTCTTATTATAGAAATGCAAATCCGGATTGGATTTTTAACGATTAAACTTTCCTGCTCGTGCTTGCGCGCCAATGAAGACACCGGGCTTCCTCTTGACCGTTATTAAACCCTATTTTGACCTGGGGATGGGGTAGTATCACAGCGAGTGGGTGACAGAATGATTTTCTGTTTGACTTGTCTAGATCTCTACGACTCTAATTAGTATCATCGGTATGACTGTTTCTTTTCTCTTTTCTCTTACACTTATTCTATAGATAGTACACATTTAGAAATGTATGAAGGTATAGTGAAGTGGTGATAAGGCCAGAGACGATAGAACATACTTTAGCTTGTTAGTGCACTGGCGGGCACGCCATTTTACTAGGTACCCATTTACATGGCAACAATGAGACCATAACCCCACTAACGAACCACCCAGGCACTCCACTGAAACCTTCCCAGCCGAACTTAGGTTCTAGCCGGAACCTGAACATCATCTAATACCCGGGGCGTTTAGCTCAGTGGTAGAGCGCCCGCTTTGCATCCCTTCAGCGTCTGCGGGAGGCCCAGGGTTCAATCCCCTGATCGTCCACAGTAATTCGGGAGATCGCGCCCGCGATCATCTTCTTTTGCTATTTCCACAACGTGTTAAACAAATACACTCTAATGCTACTTTCAAGGGTTCACGTCGTTGGCTTATTTTTATTTTTTCTTTCTTTTTTTTGCACTGTTTTGTTGTGGTTTGTTTGTTTTACTTACATGGTTTCTCGCAGTTTCTCCTGCTGATTAATAGCGTGGGGTAAGAGAGCGGCAGTAAGACGGTAACCCCTTCGAGCTTGGGCTTGTAACGCACTCACTCGTCACATAAGTAATTACATCCTCAATGATAGCAGGAGTAATTTGAAACTGCATCTTATTTGCTCAACTCGACAACAATCACAAAGAAGGAGGCAAGCAAGCACTTCGAGAAGCCGCCCAAAGGCGAAATGGACGAGGAGAAGGAGTGTGAAGAGTACATGCGAATGGTTAAGGCAAATGAGAGGAACGGTACCGCGTCGTACGAGGACAAACTGGTCGCGTCTCATTGCGTCCAGCAGAATAAGTTTCGATTTGGGCTCAGCTCAGCTTTAAGGCATGTGTTGATGTCCATGCGATTCATCAACCGTTCCGGTCTACCGGCAAGGGCATTTCAAATATGTGCCGTAGCATATTAGACGGGGTTCGAAGGTTTCAAGGTACGTAGTACACTCGCTCGAAATCTTTCCGTTTCCCCGATTCTGAACCATCTATCACAGGCGCTTCTTTTCCAACATAGAGATCTTGAGTGTTCGGCAACATCGGACCTCGATGATATGAACACTGCACACTCAGCATTCAATATTCTCAACCAGATAGTCATACATCTCAAGCATCAAAGCCGTGAGCATGAAGCATACACCAACGGCTTGAAGAAGACTTTACAATGGAGATACTCTGGAGATGAAGACAATCGGTCGGGTCAGGTCGATATCGATCTTGTAGGCTACAGCCAACGTCTACAACTCAACTCCGTGGACGAGGCCATAACTGTGATGGTACCTCTGGTTATGACTTGCCCGGTCTTCTTGTCGGACTTCGCCAGCTTCCGACACGTCATGGCTCTGACAGGCTTCATCCAAGATGACGTCCAGCCGCTCGCGGAAGGCAAGTTCGGGGCCTTCTTCCGCATGTACACCAGTGACTTCGCCAGTATGAAGAGGCCGGACGTTCTGCATCTTTCCGACGCTCTGGACCGTGGATTTTTCTCGCGGTCCGGGTTAGGGCTGCGCTCACGCCCTCCGCCGAGAGAATAACATGATGCAACGCATCGACTTAATGAGCCTGAGAAGCTGACAGAGTATATGGATGAGTGGGTTGTCGATGAAACGTGCGTAACGGTGCCATGCCCAGGATACGTCTGGGGCGTAATTTTTACAGCCGTATTTTTTGCAGCAGGCGGCTTGGGCATTGGATTCAGTGTCGGCCAACGGATCAATGGTGTTGATCCCTCGAACCTGGCGACCTACCTTTGGGTCGTTGCTGCTTTATTGTCTTGGTCGGAAAGAGCATGAAGGTAAAGGAATGGGCATGGAACGACTTTCTCCGGAGGCGGGTTCGCTGCTGCTCAGTATCTGAACTACAGTCGGTGACTAGGATAGACGGGCAGCTCATAATCGCTAAACTCTTGCATGATGAACGACGGGGCAGTGTACTGAACATCAGGGCCCCCTACAACGCAGCTTTCCTCAGAAGGTCTACCGAAGGGTTTTCGATCGATAGGCCTATCAGCTCGTCAACGCTCTTAATTAGCGGGTTGACAATGTTGAAGGTCGTCACGGCCAAATGGCACGCTTTGGTATGCCTCGACTTTCGAAGGGGGACAGATTTGAGAGTGACCGCCCACACCCCAGATCCCCGAAAAGAACATCTGATCTGTGAGCAAATCGATAGACTGCAGCCCGGAGCTGGTGTGACAGCAGATGGCGCACAATCTCAGACTAAGTACGCCTTTTCAAGGTCCAGAGAGCTGACATGGAAAAGGGTACAGGGAATTTACCCACAGATGGAAGCTAGGTTCGTATGAAGGCGGTTTGTTCTGATGCCAGCTGACATAGGCTTGCTTTCCCTTGAATAAAACAGATTCTTTGAGTTGGACATGATAGAAACAGATCTGATATAATATGCTCCGCATCCATATCTCAAGCAGTTCTTAGCGGTTCATCATCATAGTTGATATGGCGATCAAGGCCAGCGCCATTTCTCCGAAGCGGAAATTCCGCCTCTTCAGGGAAGAGTACATAATGGGAAGTAGCATCGGAACGGCAAAAGAGAGTTCATAAGTACGATAGATACCTAGACAATGGTAGTCGTGAGAGGCGTTACATGTGTTGGACTCGTCCTACTGAGTGCCAGCCATGCCGAATGCCTTGTCAGGCCGAAGAGGTGCGAACATGTGGTATCCTATCAACAATAGATTGGTATCAATTTATATATCTGTAGGTGCTTTCGTGAAAGTCACAATAAATTATAAAATATCCCCGACCTGTCTTCCTTATATTCACTAATGAATAGTTCCGAAACAAAGTCGAAGTTCAAGAAAGACTGGACACGGATGTACTGATGCTTTCGAAGGTACCACGGAATAGAATAAATTACGCAAAGCAAAGGTACGTACCCAAGGGTTCTCCGTGAATTCGGAAGTTGAATAATCCGCGGCAGACATGCCCCGGCCGTGCACGGACTTGAAGAGTACCAATTGGCCAGCGCATCTGTCAGTGGACGTTGGAAGCCCCGCCGGCCCCATCGCAGCTGCCCCAAGGTCCCTAGCGGCAGGGAGCTCACAGAGCTAAACCGAACATCACATCAGGTCGCGACTCCCCTTGCATACGCGACCCGCAACCTCATCACAAGCATGCGCAACTGTACTTCGCAACACGCCCAACAGCCACCATCGATTCTCCGGTGTCAAATGCATCCAAAGTGATTGATGCGCCGCTTTTCAGGCTGACGGAATATACTCTCATTGCACCCCTTCCGACGAAATGGCCTCTACCGAGGAGGGCGCAGACGCCATGGACATTGAGGTGTCGCCCAAAAACAGGACCTCGGTCGAACACGATATACACCAGTCGCTCGGTTCCATCAGCAACTCCGTCGAGTCACTCGAGATGCGCGCCGATCCAGACGCGCAAGCTACAGTCACCGACTTCCTCGACTTTACCGAATACCTTCCTTCCGATATGACGCGATCACTAACTCTGATCGGCAAGCTCGACCAAACATACACCGAAGCGTCAATCAACGTCCACAACCTCACCTCGACCTGGGGAAAGCTACCCAGCATTCCCGCTGAGGAGCGTCCGTCTCCCGTACAGTTGCGTGCAGACATTTCCGACAGCCTGAACCATGCAGTCAGCTCCCGGGTTTACGCGCATGCTGAGGCAGTTCGCATGTCTGAGAACGTCAACCGCCACTATAATCGCGCAAACACCATACTGGCCAAGTTGAAGAACCTGCTGGAAAACTATCCGGCAGAGGAACAAAAGAGCCCCGTGGCGACCTCCAAATCTCAGCTTGTCAGAGCGCCACGGGTGATGCGAAATGGAGATGGCGAGAAGGTGCGCAGACCACGGATACCCAGGATTACTGTGCCCGGCGAAGTACTACCGCCATACGACCAGTTTGTGGCGTACTCGGACGACAGTGATGAGAGCTCTGAAGAGGAAGATGATGATTCTTTGGGACGGACGCCAGCTCGCACAACACCAGCACCGCGCATCAAAGTTGTCAAGACCCCCAAGGCGAGGCCACCAAAGACCCCAAAGGCTGCGTCCTCGGCGCGGCCTCCCAAATCTGCTGCGGGCCTGGCTTCTGCGGCAACTCCTGCTGTTGTGCTGCAACCTCCGCCAGAGAACGCCGTGATAGGAAGTGCGGATGCCCCCTGGTTGCAACTGACGCCATGGGAACTTGCGAGGCTTAGAAAGCGGATGAAGAAGAATGCAACATGGAGTCCTAGTGATACCATGATTTTGCGAGAACTCAAGACGCTCGGCCGTGGCATTGATGCCTACAAGGAGGCAAAAAAGAAGGCCGAGGACGAGGGCAGAGTTTTTGACCAGGTGCCTGCGGCTCTGGCCCCTGATGCTGAAGCTGGTAACAAACCAATTCCGGAAGGTGCCATTAGTGCCGCTGCGCTTGCGTCTGATGATATTCAGCTGAGCAATCGAGGCATGAAGCTCAACGAGGCCAAGAAGCTTAAGCGAGAGTCACTGGCTAAACAGGCTGCAGAAGAGGCGGAAGAATCAGCTAGACAGTTTAGGGAAGCTGCAAGACTTTTGATGTCTCATGAAGCATCGTCATCATCGGCCGCGAACAACACAAACACCACCCCCACCACCAACAACAACAATACTACCACGCCCTCAACGGCAAATAATACTACAACCAACACAACTGCAGACCAGCCGAAAGGCGCAAGCAAAGCGAAGACTCCAGCGAAGCCAAAACCCAACGGCAACAAGCGGAAGAGAGATTCTATCCCAGAGGCTGAGGCCGAGAAGCCTGAGCAACCGCCAGTTGAGACACCAGCGCCTCGTCCCGCTCCAAAGCGCACCAAGACGGAGACTCCAGTGCCGCTTCCTCATCTAAGAGCCAGTCTCGCTGCGCAACCTCTGACAGAGTCTACTATACCACCTCCTGTTCTTACACCAGGCGGTACTGCGGTTACTCCCAAGATGACAACCCCAGTGCCGATTCCTGTTCCCGGACAAGATGGCTCGACGACCACAGGCACTGGCCCTGCGGCTGCGAAGCCAGCGAACACATCCGCGCCGGCCTCTTCGCCGACTGGTTCGGTTGGGCCCCCGGCGTCAGTCGCAAGCACTGCCCCGGCAAGTATACTGACCAAGCTACCCGCGGAGACGCCAATACCGCCACCCATCTTGTCCCCCAAGAAGTCCACCACGCCCATTCTTCCTCCGGTGCGTGACTCTGCAGCTCGAAGGGAAACAAGGGGCGAGATGGCAAAGAAGAATCAGCAGCAACTCGACAACCCCACACCAGTGCCGGCGCCACAGGTTCCGCAGGCACAGCGCTCGTCATCTGCAGCGCCTTCGATCAAACAATCAAGCTCGCGTGCGGCGACACCAGGCACCACACCGGTGCCCGACGGCCAAGGGAGACGTCCCAGCTCGCGAGGAAAAGCTATGAGTCAAGAGCCACAGTCTTCGCTAGCAACTGACAGACCCCGTCGCGCTAGTACCGCGCGGAATACGCCAGCTCCCGAGCAGCGACAGCAGAGCAAGAGGACTAGAAAGCCTGTGCCTGGTATCGTCAGCAAGACCAACGCTGGAGGCAGCAGTGCCGTGGGTAAGCGAAAAGCGGCTCCCAAGAAGAAACGCGCTCAGAAAAAGGAAAAGGGCCAGCCGATCGAGATCGAGTTGGAAGAAGACGACGAGGGTAACCCAATCGACCCGAAAGAGCCACGGTATTGCGACTGCAACAGAGTCAGCTTTGGCGAAATGATTGCGTGCGACAATGAAGTAAGTGTTTTTTCGTGTAGCTCGAGGTCTAGGATCACGCTGACAATTGTTCTTTTTTGCGTTCAAAAGAATTGCGATAAGGAATGGTTCCATCTAGAGTGCATGGGTATGACCCATATTCCTGCGCGGACGACAAAGTGGTACTGCCCCGATTGTCGCCTTCGTCTGAACATTGGGGAGAAGGGCGAGATTAATGCTAGGGGAGTCAAGGCTTGAGATGAGGTCCTAGATGCGAGGTACGGCGTTGAATCGAAGGGAGATCACTCAAGCGGCGTTTTTGAGGGTATCTTTTAGGAGCGAGGAGTGAAGGTTGCCAGGGCTCATGATAGGCAAAGAGCCACTGCTGTACATTATTAGTCGTGTGTATCAACAGTATATGAAAGCTGCACCACGGTGTGGCTGTTACGGCGTCTGCGATTCTTCCAGTGTCGCGTAGTTGACGGTTGCGAGGGAATGTGTGTGGTTGATGCGAATGTACCGACTGCTTTACATATTGTCCTAAATAGGTAAGCACCTAGGCTTCTAGTGCCATGATCGGGCGACGGGGTGGGTTACACGGGACCGTTCGGCACATGCGGGGCCGGCGACTGCTCTGTGTCCGGCTTGAGAACCCTTACTCGATGCGACGAGTGGCCGGTGGTTAGCGTGGCCAGTGCATGAAATCGAATTCTGAAATTCCAAAGACATTGCCGCCGGCAGCGCCTTAATCGCGCACAATTCTGGCTAGGCTCTGATTTGTCGGTGAGGCCTCGATTCGCCCCGAATTCTGCTCAGAACTATCGGATTGTTGCTTGTTGGCGAGATATCAGGGGTTGAGGTATTGAAAGACTGGAAAGTCGAGGTGGTTGATGGTGGTCAGTGCGCACGCGCCTTCCTGGGGTGATGTTGGTGATGTGTATCTGAAGCACCCCCGTGCCTACCTACCTTTTCCAGAATGTTTGCTTTTTTGTTTTCCATCTCTTTCTCTCTTGGTCCATTTCATCTCAACACCTCTGCGAGTCATCCGAATGCTTCATTCATCCCACAAGTCAAGTCATTCTCTGGTGATCCCTGAATGCTATATTCAACGAATGCTTGTAGCCAGCCGACTTACACACGCCTATCTCGACGCGGTACCACATTCTCATACCTCCAAGCCCTTCTACCACCGATCCCTTCTTGAAACAAGCAGGTCCTGAAGATGGGCATCGCGGGTTGCGTTCAAGCTGGTCCATGTTCGCGGAAGTTCGCTTTGGCAATCGTTTTTGCGTGTACTAATCATATGTTCTTAGTTTTTGGAAACTCTTCGACGAAGCCGGCGTCGAGAAATCCTTGGCACAATGGGCCACTGATCACTTGAAGAAACATGAAAGACCACTTCGCATTGCTGTCGGTGCAGCCCATTGGCAGTTCAAGAATGTCTCTAACGCCCAGGAAGCTGCTATTCAACAACGTTGGTCACCCATTTCAGTCAACCCCTCATTATTGCATTGATCTGGGGTTTCAATCTTGTCTATCTATATATATCCTGCACCATTTTTCACTTACGCATTTTTTGTTCCCTTTTGGAAACCCAAGAGAACCCCGAGGCTGACAATTCCGACTAGAATCACTAGGTTCCCACCCACAAGAGAAGGCCATCCTCGAACGTCTGCTGCCGTTGATGCGGCTCGGTATCCATGTGGTATTTGTCTTCGACGGCGAACAGCGCCCAAAAATCAAGCGGGGCTCCAAACGGTACGGTCAACGAGAGTCAACCACCGCTCTCATAAAGAACACGCTGGATCACATTCTCGTACCTTGGCTCCAGGCACCAGGCGAAGCTGAAGCTGAATGCGCTTTACTCCAGCAACAAGGTCTCGTCGATGCAGTCTGGTCTGAGGACGGCGATTGCTTCATGTTCGGCTCCACTGTTGTCATTAGAGACCTGCGGGATACCAAGAACCACGAGTCCAAGGAGCATGCGCGAATCTTCGACATGAGAGAAATCCGTCGCTTGAAGGCTGGCCTTTACAATGATAAAAGTGTCGCCTGTTTCGCTATGCTCACTGGCTGCGACTACGCCCCCTCCGAACTCTTAGGCTGCGGGACACGTCTCGCTCAAGAGCTTGTCAGAGACGGCGGCCTTGTCGAGAGCTTCTGTCGTATCCAGACGCTTCCTCAAAGGAATCAATGGCGAACGCGCTTGAGGAATTCTATTGAGAAAATCACCAGCCTGACAGACCTGCACTTCAACAAGGACAAGTCCAATATCATGACTTTCCCTGATCTTGATGCCCTCAAGAATTGTCGTTCGCCCGCAGTGTCCACCTCAGACACACTCAAAAGGCTCCCTTTCCTGCAGGGCGAGTGGTATGGCACCCGCACCACGAACAGCCTGGCAACCACGATTCCTTGGATGCAGCAGTACTACTTTTCGAGAATGACCACTATTTGGTGGATCAGGCAGTTCACACCCATGGTATTGAACCAGAGGCTTCTCAAAGGCGAATTTCAAGCTCTCGACCTCGTCGCCAAGGTTGCACAAAAACGTAAGGAGCGCCCAACGAGTTCCATCGAACTGGATCCCTGTAATGTGTTCCCCGGTATCGAGAATGTCTTCATCGAATCCGAGGGAAATCTTCTAGTGAACAGATTGCGAAGCGACCGCGAATTGGCGGGCAGTCCGATCGAGAATGGGAAATTTGACATGCTGGACGCAATTCTAGGGCTTGGGATGTCCGACGAAACATACCAGGCGTGGAGGAAGAAAAAGAGGTCACCTCCGGCAGCCAAGATTCATCCGGCACATTCAGCGCGGGCACCCCTACCTCCTCAGATGAGTCTCGGCAGCCTAGTTCCTTTCATTAACAGTTTTCAGGCAAAAGGCGGTGTTCTTGACGACTTAACGGAGCCTTCTAACATCGCCTTTGGTGTTGATGGAGCTGAAGTCATTTCGCCAGACCTTCTGAAGCTTCAAAAGCAGATTCTTGCGGAATGCCAGGCCAACAAGATTCGAACTTCCTCTATAGAGCCTCGAGGCAATAGTCGCAATAGTCGCATTGGTCACGGCAAGTCTCCAACTGACAGCAGACATTCTGAAGGATTGATCTCGCCCTTTCTGGTTCACAAGCCTGCCGTACCGGCTACTGCAAGCCCATCCGGTCGTTCCAAGCTCAAGACTGCAATGCCAGCAACTCCCTCGATATCAGAAACAAACGACCTGCAAAGCTCGGAGCAAACCGGAGTCTCAAAGAGACAACGAGGGGTACGGGATACGATGGGAGTATTGCCCTTCGATACGGCAGTGCTTACAGCCTCGACAACGACGATACTCCCTGTGAGTCGGCCTCAGCCAAGAAGAGAAGGCTGGAGGAAGCCAATGTGGAGGATGTACGAACCGAGGCCCCCGGGATGAGAGCAAGATGCATGCTTCTTGAGGTTGAGATGGACTCCTCTCAGGATTCCATTCGGGCTACCAAGGCGAAAGGAGACGGGCGATGTAAGCCTGCTATCGTGGATGATGATACAGGTACCTCCGGAGCGCGGGTGCATGGTGGCGGAACAGTTGACGATCCATTCGAGGTCTTGTAACGGAGGTTTTTATCTCAAACTTTTCTTCTACGGCTCCAACCTGGTCCAACATGGGACCATGGCGAGCTCATCATCCGATCTGGAAGGGGGTAATAGGTACGGATGGAATGGAGAGAACGATATCATGTACAGTACAAATTATATGACAAGCCAAGCAGCTTACGCAGAAGAACATTATACCTGAGTTGGTGTGTTTATATTGCACTCAACTATAAAATCCGGAAGCGCATGTCGCGTTAAAGAAGTAGGGTGAGGTCAACTTTTGGGTCCCTTTCCGACGGAACTTCCGAGAAACGCATAGGTGCAGCGCACTCATATCATTACAAATCGAATCCAAAGCCCGCCAGATGGCTCTAGGCGGGAGAAAGACAACGAAACGTGGATTTGCAACAAGTCGTAGGTAGGCAATGATGTCGCGTTTTCTTTCCCGAGGTAAAGATTCCGAAGCTTTCATCGGGTGCCGTCAGGGCTTCCGGGCCGAAGACTTGTGGGGATGCCTCCCACCCCGCCCGCCGTCCCGCATCTGGGAACGGGGGACGGATATAAACGTCATCTTGCTTCCTCCCACGTGCTTTCACACGCTGTCAACAATACTCACACTTACTATCACTCTATACCGGTATAAGCAAATCCACTGAAGCGCCCAAGAGGGTTATCAGTCGCCAAAAAGTGAAGGGGAAAAACCATCAGAACTTAGGGTGACAAAACAATGGCTTCACTTGCAGCCACAGAGGGCGTGGAGCCCCACGACAGCTATTCCAGAATGGAGCCGTTCTCGGCCAGCGAGACGGCGATGGAGCGGGACCTCCGGCTCCGGATACGGGACTTTTACCGGACCAGCGATAACAAGGACCTGAACGAGCGCTGGATCGAGTTCTACACGCCCGATGCCAAAGTGAAGATTGGTCCGGCGGCGGGGGAGAAGCACGAGAGTGAGTTTTGCTACCTACGTAGTACCCAGCATTGTGTTCTGAGGTATGGGGACGGCTGACATATTTTGTGTATTATCAGACCTCCGTCAGCTACGGGCGGACATGTGGAGCTCTGTCGCGGCGAGGAAGCACTGGATCACGAGTGCAATCGGCTCCGATACGGGGAAGGTTGTGCACGTCATGCTCAAGGGGGGAGTTCGGAGGAAGGGGTTGGATGGTGCTGAGAACGTCTTCAGCTGGGCGGGTAGCGCAGACTGGGTGAAGAAGGATGGGGTGTGGCGGATGGATGCATATCGAGTTTGGCTCGACCAGTGGGCTCCTATTGAGGGGGAACTACCTTCGGTGTCAGAGTTTTGAAGTTGTGACATATGACGGCGCTGGCTGAAGCGGAAATATCCAGAATTGAGCAGTGTGTCGAATAGCAAGGAGAAGTGTAATGTGAACCAGAGCAATCCAGCCATTGAGATGTGGCAGTCATTCATTGAGCGTCGGGCACTTGCCAATTGGCGGCGCAATGCGATTTGTCGCAGCCACCGTGTTTCGGCGATGGCATTGCTCTGCCCGTCTTCAGCAGCGAGCAGATTGGCCTCGAGTTCGTCGATGACGGCAGATTCATCCGGTGATGGCTTCGACCTCAGACCGCCCCATGCGCTTGCTTGCGCTTCGACAGCGTAGCGGGCGCGGTTGGCCCCGTGCCTTGCATTCGTCGCGCGTCGCCTCGTCCAGGCTTCGTCTCGCGTAGCTACGCCTCATCCGAATGGGTTGCTTAAGTAATTGGACCGAAGGTAGCCAGAAACTCAAGTAGGTATTGCCTCAACAGAATCGTGACAAGTCGCCGGCATCTCAATTCTTGAAACGGCGATGATCGAGGTTCGCAATCCACCCAATAAAGCTGAAGGCGAGGTTGGGGGGAATGAGGAGGGGTATCCAGGAAAGCCCCTCCATACGTCAGCTATGGTGCGTTGTTCTCGTGGTCCACGGTAGAGCTGTGAGTGGCTCGTTCACCTGACGTGGTGCCCCCCGTTCCTCCACCGAGGGGGGTCAGGTGCCTTTGTCAGTCGGACGGTCTGGCCCTGAGCCGCCGAATGTGTGGCAGTTCAATGGGGAAGCGGTGCGATAGGACGGACGGATGACCGTCAACGGGAGGATACGGGATAACGACGGCATACCGTAGAAGGAAGCCAGGAAGCAGGACCGCAATCCTGAAGTGTTTGGCGGCAAATGAAGTCGACACCGTTAATTTAGTCTGGAATCCGTCCATAATTCCACCCCAGGAGGAAGCTTGGTCCAGTTAGCATCGGTTGAGCCTGCGCCGCTTGTCATCAGGCCAAAGCGGGATGATGGCATCAGTCACCAGCCCCAGATCGTCACCTTCATCTGTCTGTCTGTTGTTCGTCTTGCCGTCGTCCGTCTTGAAAGTTGCTGGCACAGGGGCAAACGCACGCACAGCCCAGGTGTCAGCAGCTGGTCCCCGCTCCAAGGATGGCTTGTTGGGGGTTTGTGATGGGATCTGTGACGGTAATAGTAGGTATTTGGCTTGCCAGGCTTGGACATTGTAGCTTTAAGCTGGACCTCGCGCCGTTGCCGCCTGCATTTCCGGCCTCGGCAAGAGAGTCTGTATGCGTATGCAGAGCTGAGCTTAGGTAGGCGTTTGAGTGGCTTTGTGAGTGTGTGTACCAAAGTGTATGAGAGAGAGAGAGTGTGTGTGGCAGACACTTCGGAGATTCGGTAGAAAGCAATGGAAGAAAATGTGTCAATCTAGTGGTGGACGGATGAGAGGTGGTCTCAGACAATATTGAATTCGTAGTTGAATCAGTGTTCCGTTCGTCTGGCGTGACGATAGTTTGATTTGGTCGCTTCCGTCAGGAATTCTGAGGGTAGATGAACTGATAACGCTACTGCGCGCGTAGGTATTCTTTGCCTGCAATCAACTAGTTAGTGAAAGAGAGGATAGACCGGGAGGCGCAAATAAAGGAGGTAATTCATATGTTGGAGCTTAGCCAGGCTGGGCTGGGCTGGACTGGACTCAACTCCGGTTGCTAAGGTCCAATGTGAAATTGAGAGGAGTGAGCGAGAGCGAGGGCGTGTAAAGGGATCGGAAGTGCCTCTTTCTCTTTGGAGTCTTGAAGGTGTTAGCCCTGCTATCCGCGCCCGCTGCAGCCCAGCTTGAGGGGAGGTGTCTTCCATTGTCTTTACGTACCTGCCATGCTGTTGTAACTGAAAGGTACCTGTTCGTAGAACGTCGGGACCATGTATCTTCCGTCAGCTGGTACGGTCATGTTCGAGTTCTCCGACAAGCAAGAGCTGCGGCGGAGGTACGGAAAGGGACATGACCAGGTACAGAGCACCGGGGCCCCCCAGACAGGCAGTCTCAAGAACCAACCAACCCCCCTTGTCCGCTGCGAGCTGGTTCAAGATTGGTGCGCTGTACCTATCTGCAGACTGCACCAGTATCCGCGGTGCGCGTCCTGCCCGTGATGCGCATCGCAGGTACCTGCCGGGCGAGGTTCAAGCCGAGAGCTACCTCCAGCCTGGAACCTACCAAGCTCGTAGATGCAGTTGCAGAACAGTGCCAATCCAATCGCAGAATCCCACCATCTGTCTCTCTGCTTTCCCCTCCCCCTCTGAAGTGCATCCTAGCAGGTTGTCTGCACTTGACACCCCTGTCATCCTAGTTCAGGTTCCTCCAACAGACTCAATCAGAAGGGGGGCATGGAGGGGTGGCTTGGAGGGGAGACTGGATTGGGGGGCACACCGCGCCGTACTCCGTACTCGGGGGTGATGGAGGCGCGCAATGGAACCTGAACAACTGGGGGGGACGGGAGAGAGCGAAAGCACTCGAATGCCCCGCTTCCATCCCGCGGGTGGCCAGCAACTGAAGGTACCTTGCCCGAGTTGCCTCAGATATGGCTTTCATTGCTAGGTAGCAAGCAGGATTCTGTTGTGCCTGGGAACGTCGTTATGACTGAGAATGAGGTGTTGCTAAGTAGGTATGAGAGTTGGCAGGCCTCTCGCATACCAAACGAAAGCAACCTGGAACCGTCAGAGAGGCCGCCCTGTTACGTGCCCAGGTGGTGCAATGTGCCCCGAGTCTTGTTTGGATAGTGCGCCCGGCTACCGGTACCTACCTTACCTTTACCTAAGGTAAGAAATGGAAGGAAGAGGAAGGTCTCCCCTCCGTATCTTATCTTACCTTTAGATGCCGCTGCCGCCGTGGAGGGGGTGGAGGCGGGACAGACCACCCACCCCCGCCATCAGCCACGGATAGAGCAGCAGGTCCAAGTCAGGCCGGGGGGTACCCAAAGGCACGTAGTGTACTCCGTACCCATGGTAGGTACACAGTAGTACCACCGCACCTCTCACCTCAACTAGAACTGGAACTGGACCGACCGGACCTGGGACCTGCCTACCTGACCTCACCTCACTGTCACTCACTCTTCCCCGTGCTCTCTCCTTCGACTCATCAACACCAACAACTCAAACAACGATCCACGATAGCAGCATTCCCGTGAACACAACAGTCACGTCACGTCCGTCACGACCTGTCACGTCTTTCCTCTTCTGTCTTCTTCTATAGATTTTCCTTTGGCCATCCTAGTAATCTCTCTCTTGCTCTCCACTTTGGCAGTGCCTGCAAGTAAAGCCGCTCTTTTCCCTCTCTTTACTGCTTCTTCCCTTCGCTTTCACCTCCAACCCGACGTCCATCTTGCTTACCGATCGGTATTCGACTTGTTCCGTCTTGCTTTGCCTGCCTCTATTTGTCACGCAAAACTGTTCATATTCAAAGCCTTTACAAAAAAATAGCCTGCGGCAGCCTTCGTCATCCGAGGTCATCTGCCGCCTTTGTCGACCACTTTCGCGCGACTCTCTAATAGACCAACAACTCAACTCTCGTCCTTTGCAGCCTTCCAACAACCCTCATACGACGATATCGAGCCACGTACTGCGACACTTGCATACACGCTTCGTATCGACTTCATCGTTCCCAAATAAGAGGTACAGTTGGCTTGCGGAAACGCAGGTCCTTGGAGCAGGAGACTGCTCCAACTGCCGCGCAACACCACTTGAATGCCGAGTAAGTTCGGGTCTCTCTCCTGCGCCCCTGAGCTGTCATACGCGCCGGGACCAATGTAATTTTGCCATACTCATCATCTCATTCTCTTCAGGTTCGAAGAAGGACAGAAAGAACGCGAAAGATGGTGCAGTTAGCGCCGCGGTGACAAAACTCGCCGCGGGCAAGTTCGCGTAGGTTCCCCTCTACCCCTGCCCGTCATCTTAGAACCCCGCGATAGTCGGCGTTGAGTCACTGCCGCAACCCTTGTGGCCCTTCTACCTTTGTCGCGACCACGATGGCTAACAACCTCAAAGAAACGGCAGCCCTTCCAAGAGCCCTCCGTCCGATGCATCGTCGCCTCCCGTCCGTTCTCCCGACATTAGACCCATAACTCAAGACCCGTCCCCATACGATGGGCACCCCACCGTCTCGCCCTCTCTGGATGCACTTTCCACCACATCCGCATCGGCTGCAAGTACAAACCACGACTGGGCAAGAGGAGGGCTCGCTGGCTCTCCAGGCAACTTGATCAGTCTCATGGGCGAGTCGCCGCCCACTCAACCTTCCTCCTACGAAGACTCTGGTCGCCTCCACCACGGATGGGCCGTCCAGCGCCAGTCCCTGACGCCCCAGACTGCTTCGCCATCTCCTCCCAACAGCATGCCAAACCATATGAAGCGGCCTCTCAGCTTCCAGATGGATGCGCAATTTCCCCTTGAAGCCTACCATCAGCCGGCTGCAGCTGCAGTATACCGTCGCAGCTCCATGCAGTCGCAAATGTCCCACGCCCGAGTAGGCTCCCAACCCCCGCTCCCTCATCAGGCCCAGCCGCATTTTTACAGTGCTCCTGACATCGACTTTGATATGGCTTCCAAGGCTGGCATGAAAGCCGGCGATAAGGGCTATTACTTTGGCTTCGATACACTCCCTGCTGCACACAACGAATTCGCTCCAGGATCAGACAATGTTGCGCTGGCGGGCTATGAGGGTGGTCTCGAAGTTTATTCAGTCAGCAAGCGCGGCCTAGATCGGGTTGCCGGCCTCAAAGGGTTGCGAGGAGGCGTATACGATGCCAAGGTCCTTCCTTGGTCAACTCCTGGAGACAAGGCCGATGATTCTCCACTCGTGGCTGTCGTCATTCACGGGCCTGTGCTACCACAAACATCGCCAGAGATCGCAATTCAAGCGGCAAACGACAACATTACCGAAGACAGAGCTGATGTGCCAGGTAGCCCTCGAGCTGATGGCAGCCAGAAGGGAGGCCCTTCCGGCCGATTCACGCCTGCCATCGAGTTCTACCAGACATCCGTCGAGCTATATTCTCTCAAGACCGGCAAACTCGTCGACGTGCTTCTACAAGCTCCCAAAGTCCCTCTGGCAACACCCGTAACGAGCCCGATCTTCAAGGCGCCGCCGCTGACGGGTGCTTTCACGATCAAAGCTGATGCTGGAAACATTGCAATCGCCTCTGGAGTGAGTGGAGAATGCTGGGTTTACCGTTCTATCCTGGATTCCAACGACGGCACAGTTCGCTTCGGTTGTGTTGGTAAACTCTGGACCAGCCTCCAACAGCCCCCTCGAGCAGAGGTTGCCGAGGATGCTGAACGCCGCCACTCACCTGTGCCTCCTCGTCCCAACCCGCAGACCCCAATCCTGTCGCTCAACGGGAAGTGGATTGCCTACTGTCCTCCAGCCGCATCTTCGCAAATCGCTCTGCGCGCTCATGTACCTGTGGTCATTCTCGGTAAAGCCCCGGGCATCTCTTCGGTGACGTCTCCTGTGCTACCCGCGGTCACTGGATCTGTTGATTCTCCCATGGCCGAGAGCATGGTCAACAAGATTATGCGTGAAACAACGCAAGAGTTGATCTCTGGAGCAAAGTGGGTTGGCCAGCAAGGACTGTCGGCCTGGAATTCGTACTGGAACAAGAATGCGAACCAGGCGCCTCCGATGCAGTCTCGATCCCCTCCTGTGACAGCGCAGCAATGGGCAGGGTCGTATCCTCCTCGACACGACGCAAACCAATTCCCGCCGACTCACGGTACACCTGGTCAAGCAGTGACTAAAGACCCCGGTCTGGTCTCTATCCTCGACATGGACAGTTTGCCAACTTCGGCCACCTTGCACCCGCTCATCACCTTTGCATCTCCACTTGGCTGCAGCTTCCTGTCCTTTTCACCGACTGGGCTATCTCTATTCACAGCAAGCGGCAAGGGCGACGTGCAGACTGTATGGGATTTGATGTGCATTCAGTACACCAAGTCGTCACCTCTTCAGGTGATCGCGGCTAACAACGCAGTCGGCCCACGAGTGCGCCAGGTCGCGCAATTCTCACGGATGACCGTTGCTCGGATCGTCGACGTGGCTTGGTCGAAACCCAACGGGGAGCGGATTGCAATGGTCACGGAAAGAGGGACCGTTCATCTCCTTGAAATGCCTTTCAGTGCCTTCACCTGGCCGCCGCCTCGCCGGCGCAAGGCCACGGAAGAAAACGGCGCCCCCGCGTCAGATGCACCTAACTCAGCTGTATCGATCGCATCCAGTGCCTTTGGCGCTGCCTACCATGCCGCCAGACCTTTGATCACTCGGCCGCGTAGGAGCAGCGTGAACGCTCAAGGCTTGGCCGGTGGCAACTTTGTCGATTCAGCCAGCGTTGGAGGCAGAGCCATTGCTGCGAGCATCAGTCATTCCCTGGGCAAAACCGGCGTCGCCATAAACCAGCTGCGCCACACGGGAGACAACCGCGTTTCTCTGCCACAAAGCTCGCTTCTGCCAGCTTCATCATGCGTCGTATGGATCACTGGTAGAAAATACCATACTCTGTATGTGGTCGGCGACGGCCTAGTGCGAACATTCCCATCCAAGACTCGTCGGCCGTCGGCGGCTGCCAACAAGCAGCGTACACCTCGAGGAGTTCGATACAAGGACTTTAAGGTGCCGGCACTCCCCGACGATGGCTTTTCGCCAGCTGTTCGGCAATTCATCGACTCGGACGAGTATCTGGACCTGTCAGACCGAGAAATGGACGTGGGCAAGACGCTGACGCTTGACCCGCGCGCCAGACCGCTCCAAGTCGATCTGAGTGCGGAAGCATCCATCCCGCAAGCCGAGATCGAGTCCAGCGCGCCATACCAGCCTTTCCATACCGACAGGCGAGTGGCTTTGTATGAGTATGCAAGTCCACCAGCGGCCTTGGCTCCATCGCTTGCTGCGCTGATGGCCGATACCACACTGGAGGATCACGCAACGCCCAAGCAAAAGAAGAGACAGCAGCAGCGTGTGCGCGCTCAAGAAACAACTCTTGAGACAAACTGTTCGCAACCTTGGGCATTTGGTCAGTCACTCAACCTGGTGAAGCTCGATACTGGGCATCTCTCGGTTTCGGAAGACGAATTCAACATTTCGGATGATCACCGCGCGCTCCCGCTTTCTTCGATGGAGAGAGTCATGCACCGTGGAGAGAACGGCGATGAGATTGTTGTCACAACCCGACGACGACGTGGGGCGAGGCACACGGAGGATGAGGATGGCTTTTTCGAGGATGATTGTGAAGTGCTTGACTTTGCAGATCAGAGAGTTTGAGAAAGGAATCACGAGGCGTTTGGAGCTAGATTAGACCAGGAGTCATTTCTGCCATGATTTTGTCTACGGATGATAGGCATCGGTCCAAAGAGACATGCGTCGGGCCGAGGCCTGGGATCATGGGGGCAGGATATGTACTTGGCCGGTCGTGCCGCTCACTCCTTTATTGGTGATTTTTTGAGGGTTCTCTCTGGCCTAGGGTAGTATCTCCTCGAGCAGCATCAGAGTAGGTAGCCTTGCTCTTGAAGTGAGCAGCGCGCTCATTCTCCAATAAATCCAGCTTAGATACCCATCATTGTGCTTTCGCAACTGTGGACCCATTCCCCCTTGGGCCCTCATGTTCTATGCCCGTATCATCGTAGACATCCAACAATAAACCTGGGCCTCCCGGGCATCGACATGCGCAACAATTGATAATAATTTCCCACTCCCGAGTCCTTTACGCCTTCTTCTTCGCGGCAGCCTTGGCCTTGGCGGCCTTCTTTCTGTTGCTGCGGATCATGACGGTGCCTAGGAAGGAACCGACAACGGCGGAACCGAGGAGGATGAGAATGACGGGGATACGGATGGCCCAAACGCGCGCAGGGAAGAAGCTCTGGAGAGGGTGGCCCTCATCGACGAAGGGCTGTGGCAAGATGTGTTAGTCAACCTTGCTGGCCCTGTTCGCAGAACAAATGGTAATGGAGGGAGAAGGTGGGTGGGCAATGCTACTTACCATGAGCAGGGTCCAGATGGAGTAGTATGTGAAGATGACAGAGGCAGCCACGAGCATGGCGAAGCCGACGAGAGTTCCGCTCTGTAGTAAATAATTGAAGCACAGATTAGCGAGCTGTTGACCATGTTCAGTTTTACCTGCCTGCCCTCCTGCCCTCCCTTGTTGCGCTCGAGGGTGGGATGGGATGCTGGCTGTTGAGTGCGGGCGGGTCCTAGCCGACTCGGTGAGAAGCAATGTCAACGTACCATTGTCGATTTTATTGAAAGAGTGAATAAAGAGTGTGAAGAAGGAATCGACGAGGTGGGCGCGCGCGAGTAGTGACCAGTGACTGTGTGAATGGAAAGGCCGATGTAAAAGAAGGGTCGTGGGGGGTTGTGGGAAGGAGGTCGAGATGAGGTAAGGCCAGTTAGGTGGTAGCTCTAGGTGCTGTATTGGATCCTCCGATCGGGAAAAATGTCGTCGCGATTTCAGGGGACGAGGGCGCGCCTGCACTGGACCTCTATGGCTGCGCTAAATGGGAGCTGCCACGGTTGACTGATTGACTTGAGGTGGACGGTGGACCTGCCAGATACCTTGGGTTCCCCCTGTGCTTTGGAAGCTCCAGCCGCATGGTCTGTGCGCTCTCTGTACCATAGTGGGTCCTCCTCGCTCCCCAGCCACACTTGGATTTTTAGGTAACTCTTGCCTGGCGATCCTGTTGCGTCAAAGGAGCAGTAACTTTTTCCAACCCAGCCAAAAGGAAAAACAAGACTTCCAGCAACCAGCGCATCTCCGATTCGGCTGCCGCCATTTCTCTGCGTCGCAAGGCTCCCAGGCTTGATTCTTAATCGTCCACAGGGCTCTGAGGACGTGAGAACAGAGGCAAGATGGCATCGGCAGACGTTGGCTCCCCGAGCTTCGAGCGCCGCGAACGCGATAGCGAAATGGAAAACGACCGCGACGGCGGCGACCGTCGACACCACCGCGATAACCGCGACAACGATCGCCCCCGCAATCGAGACCGCGATCGCACCGATAGCTACCGCCCGGCTCCCAAAGAACAACGACGCCCGACGCCGCCCATGAAGACGGAGGAGGAGAAGCAGGCCATCGCAAAGGCCGAGTACGAGAAGCTGCTGTCCATGCGGTCCGGAGGCACCTACATACCACCCGCGCGACTGAGGGCGCTGCAAGCCCAGATCACCGATAAGAGCTCCAAGGAATACCAGAGGCTGATGTGGGAGGCGCTGAAGAAGAGTATCAATGGTCTGATCAACAAGGTCAACTACTCCAACATCAAGCACATTGTTCCCGAGCTCTTTGGCGAGAACTTGATCAAGGGCCGCGGCTTGTTCTGTCGATCCATCATGAAGGCGCAGGCGGCTTCTCTACCCTTTACGCCCGTCTTCGCCGCCATGGTGGCCATTGTCAACACGAAGCTGCCTGCCGTCGGCGAGCTCCTGGTCAAGCGCCTCATCATGTCCTTCCGTAAAGGTTTCAAGCGCAGCGACAAGGCTGTCTGCGTTTCGTCCACGACATTCCTGGCGCATCTTGTCAACCACCAGGTCGCCCACGAGCGACTCGCTGGCCAGATGCTCCTTCTTCTCCTTCACAAGCCGACCGACGACAGCGTCGAGATCGCCGTCAACTTCATGCGCGAAGTTGGACAACACTTGCAGGATATGCAGCCCGCAATCGCCCTTGCGGTCTGGGATCAGCTGAGGAATGTGCTGCACGAGGCGGATATCGACAAGCGTGTGCAGTACATGATTGAGGTGCTATTCCAGGTTCGCAAGGACAACTTCAAGGACAACCCGCCCATCAAGGAGGAACTCGACTTGGTTGAGGAGGAGGATCAAATCACGCACATGGTCGACCTGGACGGTGAAATCGACGTACAGGATGGCCTCAACATCTTCAAGTACGACGCGGAGTGGGAGGAGCATGAGGAGGCGTACAAGAAGCTCAAGGCCGAGATCTTGGGCGAGGGTAGCGACTACGATGACGACGATGACGATGAAGATGAGAGTTCCGAGGAGGAGGACGACGAAGAGGAGAAGGCCATGGAGATCAAGGACCAGTCCAACACCGATTTGGTCAATCTGCGCCGTACCATTTACCTGACGGTCATGTCGTCCATCGACCCCGAAGAAGCAGTGCACAAGCTTTTGCGGGTAAACCTCCCGGCTGGCCAAGAAGCGGAGCTGCCCTCGATGATTGTCGAGATTTGCTCCCAGGAAAAGACCTTTTCAAAGTTTCACGGTCTGATTGGAGAGCGTTTCGCCAAGCTTAACAGGTTATGGACCGGTCTCTTTGAAGAATCCTTTGCCGACTACTACAGCAAGATCCACCGATACGAGACCAACAGGCTTCGCAACGTTGCGCGCTTCTTTGCGCATTTGCTCGCGACCGATGCTATTGGCTGGCACGTACTCTCCGTTATTCACCTCAATGAGGAAGAGACAACGAGTAGTTCCAGAATTTTCATCAAGATCCTCTTCCAGGACATATCTGAGGAGCTTGGTATGGCAAAACTGCAAGCTCGGATGAAGGACGAGATCCTCCAACCCAGCTTCACCGGCCTGTTCCCGCGCGACAACCCACGAAATATTCGCTTCTCCATCAACTACTTTACCAGTATTGGCATGGGTGCTCTCACAGAGGCTTCTCGCGAGTACCTCCAGAACATGCCCAAGCCAGCATTACCTGCACCACCGGCTGATGATTCCGACTCGGAGTCGGTGTCTAGCTACTCTTCGTACACGGGCTCCTCATACTCCCGCTCTCGATCAAGGTCGAGGACGCCTCGACGCGCCATTGATCGAAAGCATGCCGACTCCAGATCTCCTTCGCCCCGCGGACGGGGCCGCTCGTACAGTCGAGGTCGCAGCTCTAGCAGATCTCGATCTTACAGTCGTTCAGTCTCGCCTCCTAGAAAGGGACGCCGCGACGACTCGTACTCGGCGAGTCCTCCGAGAAGACGCGGTCGTTCTGCCAGCTACTCAAGATCCCCTTCTCCAGCCCGAAATGGTCCTAGGGATCGTAGTCTCAGTGTGACACCGCCACCTCGCCGGGCAGCCCGGAGGAACAGCTCAAGCGTCAGCAGATCTCCTTCCCCCAGGAGAGGACGTTCTATTTCGCGCTCTGTCACCCCCCCGCCTGCACGAGGCGTACCTGTCCGCGGTCGTAGTCCAGGGCAAGAAGCGCGTCGCCCAGCCAGGCGGAATAGTTCATCTGTGAGCAGCGCGCCGCGGAAACGCGCCCGCTACGACAGTCGTTCTCCTAGTCGATCGCCGAGCCGTGCGTCATCATACGATTCGCGGTCTCGCTCCCCCGTAGACCGTCGAGGGCCGAGAGACAGCCGCTCACCTGTTGCCCCGAGGGCACGGGATGGTGACAGCGCCTCCGCGGCCCCGCCGAGGGCGAGGAATGGAGGCCGAGATGCGTCGTACTCTCGCTCGCCGAGTCCCCCGCCCAAGAGGTCACTCAAGCGGGGTTCACCAGACCGTGGTCGGGATTCAAGGAGCCCCATGAGTGCGAAGCGGAGGAGGTATAGCGATTCGGTTTCAAGGTCGAGGAGCCCGCCGCCGCTGAAGAAGGGGCGGAGATGAGCGAGGTTGAGAATGACGATTAGAGCGGGTGAGAATGTGTATAATGGATTCGCAAGGGTGGATGGGATTGTCCAATGTCCAACGTTTAAAGCATGGCATGGGTCAGATTGATATTTGTATAGCTTAGTCAAGATTGGGAATGGGGATAGTGCCAATGTTCATTGGTGAATTTGCTGCCACTTTCAACCTGCGTGTTCCCTGATTCACGCAATTTGGACAGGACGACCTCTGCTGCTTTGACAGCAATCTCAGATTTACCATGCAGGTCAATCAATAACAACTTGAATCGATATTTCATGCAAAGCAAAGCATTCATTGAACTAACTAACCGCTGGGATCATTCTTGATTGATGTTCCGGAGTCGTTTCCTCCGACTTAAAAAGCAAACCTTGCCCCTCCTCCGATCTAAAAAGCAACCCTTGCCCCCAAAAAAAAACCCCATTGTCTATGTACTGAACGTGAATTGAATATGGTCCTCCTGAAGCCGGATGTCATATCCATATCATCCGTGGAGGGATGGGTGGTTATAGACTTCCTTAGTGTGGGGAACATCTTCACCAGGCACAGTGTATGGGCCTCCCATGATCTTGCTCAGTGCGCAATCCTCGTGATCACCAGCGCAGCGCTGGCTAGCTATGTATTAGGTTAGATAACATGATGGCGAGATGATGGAAGCGGATTTACTTACGCTTACGACCACACTCCTGAACACAAGTCTCGCAACACTTGTTCTTCTTGAGGCCCTTTTCGACTACGGCTGGCTGGTCGAAAACCTCAGTCGCGGCCATTTCCTAAGCAGCGCGTGACTTGACAAATTTCGACTTCCACACAGGACCTTTGGGTTTCTATATAACGTTAGTATAATACCCTTGTCAGGTTCGTATCACGATCCTCAAAGCTTCTTACCTGTTTGGAAGTAGTCTTCTGTTGTACCTTAGATCCCTGACGTCTCTTAGGTCCCTTAAGCGACGGATTGGTGACTGCAACCTTGGGAGATTTGGGAGATTTGTCGGACTGGAGAGCAAGTAGATGCTCCTCGGCCCCCTTGACCTGCACCGCGTGCTCCGCCTAGGCCATATCAATATCAAGCTCTGAGAATGAATGAACCATACTTACCACGGCCTTTTGAGCGAGTTCAATCGCTGCCTCAAGAACTCCCAGCTCCTTCTGTCGGATCTCAAGCTCCGGTCTAAGGATGAGCAAAGGGCCACCGACCTTCGTGGTGTTCTCGACTGCCTTCTCATAGACCTCTTCGTCAAAAAGCTAGTATCATATTAGACCTATGATATAAACGAGAAGGGGCTTTGACAAACCTGAGCATGCTCGCGATCCACAGCGTCCTGTTCCTGTTGGGCGACGTCGCATGCAGCCGAGACTCTTTCAATTTCTGACTGGATCTCTTTGATCCTGTCGTTAATAGGGATTACCTGGTAATAGTGTCGCGTCAGTGATATGGTAGTAATATGGTTGTGACCTTGTACTTACGTCCGTCTTCAATGCCGTAACCTTGCCCTCTTCTGCCTTTCTCTTGTCCTTGAGGTCTTGAACAGCCTGAATGGCAAGGTCGATCTCCGACGACTTAGGAGACTTGGGTGTATGATCAGCACCTCTACCTTGCTTAGACTTCGCCCACAAACTAAGTTAGTGATATAATGTTACCATATGGGCAATTTGACACTTACATGCTGCTCTGCCTCCAAGCGTGCCTTGTATTCGCGCCACTAAAGCTCTATTAGTACCATATTGTGAATATGTTGATGTGAAATGCCTTACTTGTTTTGCTTGTTCCTCGATGTCCTTCTGAGTGAAACCGCTGTCATCAGAAGTACTCGACGACGCCACAGATTTGCCGCTCTTCTAAGATAAAGTTAGAACTATGATCTGAATATAGATCAAACTGTAAACGTGCCTTCGATTCCTTGCGCGAGGCCGACGGCTGGGTAGAGTCAGCTGCGACAGGAACATTCAGTGAAGCCTGAGTGAAGAGGATTTGGTTGTTTGTGGAGTTGAAAGATTCGGTTTGGGCCAACATGTTTGAGCGCCATTGCTGAAGGAATGCTATAAAATTGTAAGAGATGTTGAAAAAATGATTGGAAAATGACTTGACTTACGAACTATCTTCACCTTGTCGCTCATGCTGCTTCGGCCGCCCCTGCCTACTTTCTTTGTGCCGTCGGGCTTGCTTCCAGTGTTAGCAGTTGGATTGATTGCTGGACGAAAGCCCTCTTCAGCCTCAAAGTGTCCAACGATGTGGTGATGGAGGGCTGCGCGAGTGAAAGATCTCTAAAAGGTCATCAGTATTAAGATAAGTAAAGCATAATGGGACAATGATCGCAACTTACGGTAGTAGGGCAGATCGTAAGACCAAAGTCGGTCTTGAATGCATAGCGGCAGAACTTTTCGCCTGCATAGACAGTGATGAAAGCTTGACCCTTTAGAGCAGAGCATAGTTAGAAATGCCGGAACAGAAACATAAACGAACTATAGTCGGAATAGCCTCTAGATGTATTTGGACGAGACTTACGTCTTGACGGGGGTTCTGTGAACCATCGTGGACTGTGTAGCCGGAAGGGATGCCATGTGCACGCGTTTGTAGCTGGTCGTGCCAACCAACCAAGACCTGTGGGTCAAGCTATAAGAAAATCCATAGATATTAGAATCATGCCCCAAGCGTAGTCAGATACAATGCCGAAAAGGTACTTACTGCGACGCCCGGCTGGGGCGGGGGCGGGGGCGGGGGATTGGTTGCCATTTCTGCTAGGCACGTTGCGGGGTCGGATTGTGCGTTCTGGTTGGTGGAAGAGAAGAAAAATCGGCCCGAGGGATGTGCAGGGGGGATTTTATACGATGCCGAAGTGGTCCGAGCGCCCGCCCTTGGCCCGTGCACTCGCTCCTTCCCGGTATCTAATCGCGTGGAAATCCTATGGCATCAATTCTAGCAAGAACAACCAATTTCTAAAACACAAGTGGAAGGAGCAAAATAATCATCCCAAGCATCCGAGGTTATAACGGTCAGCAAAAGTAGAAGATTAAACAAATCGCAATGGCGTCTTAAGGCACTGGGCCTCCTCCACTTCTTCATGTACGAATACAACTTATCTAAGCAGTGCTAAGGCACCCCGAGGCTTGGACTACCTGTGGGTGAGCAGGTAATAGTGTTGACCCCTTGGGCGGCGTTTACTCCCACCCGCCTCTGAAATCGATAGGATCGTTTCATGGTATCATCAAAATACTGTCAACCTTCTGTCAGTACGCCTATGGTCAATTCATATTTGGCACACAAGGAATGGAAGGTACAGGGCAACGATCAGTAGCAAGGTCAGAGGGAAGACTTAATATACGAATCAAACATGGCTCTAGCGGGTATTTCGTTAATTGAATGTTTTACATGAAATATTAATGCGTTGTGAGGAACCTCTCCTCGTCTCTTTTTCTCCTATCCCAGGAGTACCTCAATCCGGTCCCTCGCAACCGCATCCCACACCCTCTGTACAACATGCCCGAGGCCCCTCCGGTAACACACCCCGCCAACCCTCTCCACCCAGAGTACATTAACAAAGTCTACAATCTCATCCTCGTCCATGTTATCCCGGAACGCATCCAGGTCAAACACATGACTCCCCCCTCTCTCGCTGGCCATCGACACGGCCACGAACTCGAGCTTCTCCTCCCCGGTATGGTTCGCCCCTTGCAAGCCCAACCAGCTATCGTGCGCCGTCACTACGCCGCACCACTTGCCCGTCCTCGACCAGATATTGCCCACCGCCAACGGGACGCCGTATCCTCGTCCGGGAGCAACCAAGCCCGTGC
The DNA here is from genome assembly GCF_030867565.1 of Colletotrichum costaricense. NCBI lineage: Eukaryota > Fungi > Ascomycota > Sordariomycetes > Glomerellales > Glomerellaceae > Colletotrichum > Colletotrichum costaricense. The sequence continues at coordinate 110,937 of NW_026848261.1, read as the reverse complement.
CAGGTCCCGTATTATTCCCCGAGTTCACCGCGTTAGCCGCCTTCGCATCGAGCGGCGCCCCGTTCCTAGCCACGGCGAAGTCGACGTCCAGGTACGCCACCGTCGTGCTGAACGAAAGCAGCGTCGCGCTCAGCGCAAAGTCACCAAACGGCGACAACCCCGCCCCCGGGATGGCTCCGTCCGCTCCTCCTCCGCCAGCCATCTCCGCCACGGGCACCGGGTACCGAAACACAACCTCCGGATCCCCCGCATACCGGAACCCGCCGCCGCTCCTCGACCACCCAGCAGGCAACGGCACCGTCCTCCGATGCCTTCGATCTCGGTACGCCATCCCATCATTCGGCAACGGCGTATACGTCGCCCGGTCCGTGAGCTCATAACTCACCAACGACCGCAACCGGAACGCGTAGGGGCTCTTGAACCTTCTCTCCGCGCCCCTCTTGCCGTGATGCGCAGGCGCCTCCTGGACGTAATCCGCCGCCGCCCGCCAGAGCGTCAGGTCCGCGGGCACGCCGTCGTAGTGCCACCCGAGCCAGCTCCACGACGGCAGCGGGTTCATCCCCGTCACGGGCTGCACCATCAGCCGCCGCCGCACCATCGCCCTCGGCTGCCACAGCATCGCGACGTCCAGGAAGCTCACCGGCATGCCGAACACGAAGCCGCCCGCAAACGACCGCGACAGCACCGTCGTGATGCCCCGCAGCGCCCTCGTGGTGTCCGACATGAGCGTCACCCGCCGCGCGCTAAACTCCATCGCGATCCGCGCGTACTCGTCCATGTCGGGCCACACGGGGTGCAGGTACCCCGTCGCCGCGGGGAACGTCCTCGACGCACACGGCCCCCCGCCGCCGCCGTGCCTCCCCAGCCCTCCGCCCTTGAGAATCTTGCTGAACCTGCCGCCGCCGCCCGCTGCGCCCGGCGGCCCTTGCCACAAGTCGCAGTGGCACTCCCACGTCACCGTCTCCTCGAAAACGTACACTTTCCGCCGCGAGTACATGCCCTCCTGCACCGTCCACGCCCGACCCGCCCACCGCGATGAGAGCACCAAATCTTCGTGCTTCCTCGCTGCGGTGCCCCTCGGCGGCGGCGTCCTCCGCAACAACCCCGTCAACCCGGACTCGGCGTCGCCCGCTGCCGCCACGATGGTCATATAGGCGTTGGCGTACACGTACGCCATGTTCTTGACGTACTCCTCCCTCTCCACATCGTCGTCTTGCACGATGCAGAACCGGTCGACCCAGAGGTACTTAATCCCCAGTTTCCTTGCCAACCACATGGCATCCAGAATCGTCTGCGGGATATCCGCGTCGTCCATGCTCGCCGTCAACACTTCGAGGTTCTCCCGCAACGTCTCCACCGGACCCCGCGACGAAGGCAGCGGCGGCTCGTAGACGTAGCTGAGCGCGATATACCGATCCGTCGCCCTCGCGCGCACGAGACACCGGTTCACCGAGTCAATCAGCCATATCGGCCGCCACGTATCCGTCGGCGGGCCGGAGCAGTGGTCGCCGTGCTCGGCATTACATGTGTCGAGCCACTCGCGCACCCTGCCGACGGGGTTGAATGCCTTGCTCGCCGTCGAGGCCGACGACGCGCGGCGCGAGGGGAGCGTGGATGCTGCGGCGGCGGCGGCGGCCCCGACACCCGGCGGATGATCCCCCGCGCCGCGCGCCGCGCCCGACCGCGCCGCTGTCCAGGTGCTCATGAGCCGCTCCGTGATGCTCTGCCTTTTTGCGCCGTTGTTGGCGCTGTTGGGGGGCACGCTCTGCTGTCTCCTGGCGTGGCCGTTGACGGTGCTGCGGCCTCCTTCTCCCCCTCCGCCGTGGTACTTTTCGTCTAACGCGAAGCTCTGCCGCTTTCGTTCCCTTATACGAGGGCTGTCTCGTAGGCGAGGGCTATCCCTCAGAGGCGGGCTGTCGCGCAGACTTCTGTCACTGTCTCTGTCTCTGTCGTAGTCTCTGTCGCGATCTCTGTCCCTGTCCCGGTCCCTGTCTCGATCTCGATCCCGGTCCCTGTCCAGTGGCGGTGATGGTGGCAGTCCTCCTCCTCCCCCTCCTCCCCCTCCTCCTCGTCGCCTCGGGTCCGGACCCCGAGATCTGTCCCTGTCGCGATCCCTATCCCTATCCCTATCCCTATCCCGATCACGCTCACGTTCACGCAAGTCGCGATGCCGTTCCGCACGAATATCTCTCTCCCTGCTCCCCCTAGGCGGCGGCGGAACGTGTTGCTGTGAGCGTCGCTGCGGCGGCGGCGTAGGTGTATGGGGTCTATATCTGCCGCCGGCGGGGGTGGTGCCGTCGCGGTGATGACGCTTCTTGTCGTCGTGGTTGTGGTCGGTACCTGAGTCCTCCTCATCCGACATTGAGCTGGCCGAACTTTCGTCGTCGGATATTACCACTACGCCAGCTGGCCCATCTCCTTCTCGTCTGGTCGTCGCTCCTGGTGGTGGTGGTGGTCCTGGTGGTGGTGGTGGTGCCGCACCGCTGCTGCGGTCGGCGGACGGACTCGGGTGGTCCATTGCCTTATACTCTGGACAATCCACAAACCCCAATTCCCTTTTGTCTCCGCAAAGCGCAAAGTCCCTCTCTTTGATTTCCCGTCCGTCGTATGAGATTTGCGCGCTGCTGCTGCAGATGCAAGCTGTAAATGCAAAAATGCGCGGCCGCTAATGCGCTGCGCTGCGTTGCGCTCGCCGCCGAGCTTTGAGCGTATTATTACTGAGGCTTGGTTCCGCAGCAACGGGAATCCGGTCCTTTGGGGGTAGCCTGTTCCTAGTTCCTCCTCTCCCTCACGAAAAGAGGTCTGTTTCTCCTTGGCTTTTGCTGTTGCGCCGTGACACTAGTGAAGTGTGGCTCGGTGAGACCGTGCGAAACGGAGCTTTTCTTCACGGGAGTGCGCGCGGGAAATTTCGTTATGCAGGGCAGAGACCAAACAAAAGGAGTGGAAGAATCACGGGCGTTGCGCTGATATTAAAGTGATGACCAAAGTCCGATGGATGATGGTGATGAGGTGCTCGATTGCTTGCGATGAAATTGGGCTTGAAGATGGATGACATGAGATGACATGTTCGTTGCGTGTGAGTGTGTATTGCGACGAGATTGAAAATGAAAGCCTTTTTGCGACAAGGCATGTGTACGCGCAACGCCACGCAACGTCAGTCAGTCAGTGAGACTGGAAGGTGCGATATGAGAGGTGCGGCGCGAGATGAGTGTGGTGAGCAGCAGGTGAGAGGTGAGAGGTCGAAAAAGGCACCGCCACCCCCGGCCCGCCCGTTCAGAAACCTAGGCCCAACCTCGATCGTTTCTCCCCCCCAGCCCCCTCTATTACAACCAAATTAAACAAGACACATTGGGCATGAAAATCGATGCTCTTTTTCTTCCTTACGATGGATCAAATGGTCGGGCCGTCTTAATTTACAGGGCCATTCCCTACCTTGCCTGATGATCTCCCAACATGTTATTAGCCGAGCACGTCAATACCCAAAAAGCAATCAACCCTTGCGAATGTTGATGGATGACAGGTAGCTCGATTGATCGACTGTTTACTATGTATCCATTCGTGTACATCAAACACCACGGTATTGGCTACCAGACAATTGGAATACACCTCATGCGTTCAGGTCCATCGTACTCACATCTATTAAAATACATTTGCTTGCTAGTCTAACAAACTTCGCAACGGGTCTCTGCCATCGTCAACCGGGACAGAACCTTCCCCCTCCGTCGCCATCCATCACCGTTCAACTAATTCCCTCTGCGGCCTCATTTCTGGCCCATGGTATTTGTATCGAGTGCCGTTCCCGCCGTTACCTGTACACGTTCCAAAAGCCTCCCAATCCTGTACGCCTGTAAATGTGCAACAGTCTTTGATGTTTTCGCAGTTTGAGTAGACCACTGCTTTGCGTTTGCCGTTGGTCGCCTCTCGACTGTATGCCATCGCCATTTTCTTTTTAGCATCAAACCCCCGAAAGAAAAAAAAACCCTCACAAACGTCATTAAACGTCAACTGTGACCACTGAAACGTAGAAACCAATAAACCCCCATTCGGCTACTCCTGGTCGCTTTGCGCACCGTTGCTTGCTCCGTTTGTCTCTTTGGCGCCGTTGGAGGCCGAAGAAATCAACTTGATCCTCGTGGTGGAGGTTGCTGGTTGAGGGGTTCCGACGCTCGCACTCGCGCTAGGCGCCACTGAGCCCTCCTTGCCACCGTCGCTTTCCAGCTCTTGCAACTCTGCATGCTTGTCGAGAGCCTTTTGGAGTTCTTCGTGGAAGAATTTCTGTGCATGTCAGGTTGAATGTTCACAAAAAGAGTCAAGAAAGTTACTAACCTGGAGAGTAAGAGAGTCCTGGTAGAGAAGCGATGCCTCCTCGTTGTAGGTCTGGCAGTTGCGGAACATGAGGTCGACATCCTTGCGCATATCGCCGAGGCTGTGGTACTGCTGCTTCTTGATCTTGGTCTCAATCTGCTTCATCGAAATAGGAGATTGAATGATCAAGTAGTAGTCGGCGTAGTCGCGCTTGGGGGGCAGAGCAAGGAAGGGCCCAATGATGATTCGCTTGCCCGCAACCGACTCGTCATCATCCTCCTCTGGTGGCTCCGGATCATCTACCTCAAGGTTCATGAGTCCGTCGAAGAGAGCCCTCGTGTTTACCTGCAGGAGTTGGCGTTGCTGAGCCGATACTCGCGGCGTCTCGGAACCAACAGAGACCGACACCGCCTTGGCTCTACCTTGTGGGCCACGACGCTTCTTAGCCGGAGGCTCATCGTCCCCTTCTTCTGCCTTCCGCTTCTCTTGGTTCTTCGCGGCTCCTTTACGGCCTCTCTTCTTGGGTGTTTCCACCTCCTCCGTGCTGGCACGACTTGCAGGGGGAGAGTCGTCAGCAGCATTGGCCATAGCGGACCTCTTGAGCCTGTTGGTCTCCCGCTTGTCTTTGCGGGCTTGCTTCCGTGCTGCTGCCGCCTCTGGTGAGTCGTCGTCATCGTCGACAGCCATGAGCCACTGCTCTTCCGTGAGACCGTCATCGTAGCGAACCTTAGTTCGCTCACGAGCTCCACGTCCAAGACTTGTCTCAATCTCCTCTTCAATCGGGTTGCCATCACCCAGGTAGATCTCAGGAAGTTCATCCTCCGCGAGTAGACGAGGCTTAATCTTTGCTCCAGCTGCCTCGCCATAGGTTGGGTCTAGCTTCCGCTCCTCGTCGAGTTTCTGGAAAACAGCCACTTCATCGTCGCTACGAGCGAGGAGCAAGTTCAGCTCCTCGTCGTCCATCTCGTCCTGGTCTCCAGTCTCCGCCATGTCGGCGCTTTCTAGAAGGGTACGCAGCATAGCATCACGATCCGTTTCTGTCGACTTGTTGTCGAAGCGACCGGCTTGAATGACCTTGCCGTCCATGTCAAGCTTGAACCTGGCTCTTTCCAAGATCTTCTCTTCGACCGAGTTCGAACTGATGAGGCGAAGAATTCGAACCTCATTCTTCTGTCCGATACGATGAGCACGATCCTGAGCCTGCAAATCTTGATGAGGATTCCAATCGGAGTCGTAGATGATGACAGTGTCAGCAGTCTGCAGGTTCAGACCAAGACCACCAGCACGAGTCGACAACAAGAACATGAAGTAGTCTGAGCCGGGAGCATTGAACTCGCGCAGCAAATCAGAACGCTCATCTGACTTGGTTGTACCATCCAGACGAAGATACTTGAGGTTGCGGTATCTGAGGTAGTCCTCCATGATGTCCATGATGGCCGTCATTTGGAAGAACATGAGAACGCGATGGCCCGTTGCCTTGTACTTGGGCAGGATTCTGTCGAGAAGCTCAAATTTGCCGGCGGTTCTCCATAGCAAGTCGTTGCTGATGCTCATAGGATTCATGAGATTCTCGACCTCATCAAACACAAATGGATGGTTGCAAAGCTTGCGAAGCTGCATGATCATGTTGCTCAAGCCGCGAGCACCAGCCTTGCCACCTTGTCCGTCGCTGACGAGGATCCTGTTGTGCGTGACCATCTGCTTGTAAAGCTTAGATTGCAAAGCAGAGAACTTGCACTTGATGACCTTCTCGGTCTTGTCCGGAAGATCCTTTTCGACATCCTTCTTCAGACGACGGAGCAAGAAAGGACGCAGCACCTTGTGCAGACGACGAATGACGAGAATCTGTTCTTCTTCCGTGAGTTCCATCTTGTCTTGTCCACCAGTGTTGGCAAAAGGTGTGTTGAACCACTCGTCAAAGGTTGTCGCAGACTTGAAAATGGTCGGTAGCGTGAAGTTGAGCATAGCCCACAGTTCCGTAAGGTTGTTCTGGAGCGGTGTACCAGTCAAGATGAGACGGAATCGGGTGTTGTAGTATTGCTGGATAGTAGTTGTCAACTTGGAGTTCTGGTTCTTCATACGGTGACCTTCGTCAATGATCATGTGGAACCACTTGATCTTGCTGAGAATTGGGCGATCCTTAATAATGTACTCGTAAGTCGTGAGCAACACCTGGAAACGTCCTTGGCGGATCTTGTCCTGGTGCACTTTTCTGGCCAGAGGAGGACCCTTGTAGACAATCTTGCTCACAGAAGGCGCCCATTTCTCGAACTCGAGTGTCCAGTTGGTCAAAGTACTGAGGGGTACAATGACCAGGTAGGGGCCATCCTGCTTCTTGCGCTCGATGAGATACGTGATCAAACTGATGGTTTGAATAGTCTTGCCGAGACCCATCTCGTCGGCAAGAATACCGTTCAGGTTGTTGTTGTACAGGGAAATCATCCACTGCAGACCCTTGACCTGGTATTCCTTGAGCTTACCACCCACCAGGATATCGGCCTGTTCTGTGACCTCTTCCTTGATGCGATGGGCGACGGCGTAGTAGTCGATCTTTCGTCCACTTGTGTCGTCGTCATCCTCATCGGGTTCGCTCTCTTCTTCTTCCTCCTCTGGAAGCTCCTCCTCTTCGCCAGTCTGCTCCAGCAGGGCCTTCCTTTGCTGAGACTTGACGGAAGCAGCGAGTTGCCGCAAGAACCCATCGGTCTGTCTGAGAAGGTGGGTAATACGGGTGTCCTTGGCTTCGTCAAGCAACTTGAGATAAGCCTCTTCATCGTTGGCCTTAAGAGCCTGCAGACGCTGCTTGGCAGTACGCTCAATCCTCTTTTGCTCTTCCTTTTCAATGTTGTAGTGCTGGGCAAACATAAGCTTATTGAGTTTGGTGGACTTATTGCGCTGGCTTGATGCGGTTTGTTGAATCTCGTTTCTGTGTTGAGTAATGGCGGCCAAGAAGTCAGTGTGCCTCTTCTTCTCGCGGTTCTCCCGGATATCACGCTGCTGCTTCTCAAGCTTCTCTGTGATTCTGGCCTCGCGAACCGTCATCTTCTTTGTGCGGCGGTATCCGGAGCGGTTGGTCGTCATTGCAAGGTTGTCATAGAACATCATCGAGCGGCCAATCTTATCCCGCAGCGCCTTCTGCTTCGCGTACAAGCCGAGGCTCTTCATCTCAATGATCGCCTTGACCTTTGCACTATCATCCAATTCAACGTCGTCCTTGGTGGTATCCCAGTGAGCAATATTTGCTGGGGTGTTTCTGAGCTCGGCAAACCGATCTCTCATGCGGTTGAACACAATCAGCTCCCTCTCGTACCGTAGCTGGTCGAAGTCGACACCAGTGGGGAACAATCCCGGGATAAGCTTGCGATTTTTCCGTTGAGTATGGTCGAAATGGCTAATCGACTTGCGAATCAGGTTGTTATCGCCGTAAGGGGACCTGACGGTCTTGAAGGTGGGCCCTTGGACCTCGGGAGTAGATTCAGACTTGGCTTCGGACCCATTGATGCCGGGCTGTGCAGAGTCTCGACTAGTCGTTGCGGGTGTTGATGAAGCTGCCAGCGCGGCAGCCTCGGCGGCGATGGCTTTCCTGCGCTCTCGCTGAGCAAAGATGGCTTGCTGCATCTGTAGGGGAACTCCAGCATTCTTGGTCAACAGCTTGAAGGCGTGGATCTGTTGTCTAAGCAAACTCAATTGTTGCGGGTTGAACTGGCCGGCACCTGGGCCGCTGGAAGGAGCAGCTGTCGAGGGGGATCCAGCGGCGGCAGCAGCATTTGAGTTGGCTGCAGGAAGCGCCGAGGCGCTGAGCGCGCTTGATGTAGGAGGTTGTGTCGACTGGGGGTGCTGCTGGGCGGGCTGCGAGCCATTGACAGCGCCGTTGAGGCCACCAGCCTGCTGCATCTGTCGCTGCTGTTGCATCTGTTGTTGTTGTTGCTGCTGATGCTGGAGGAATTGTTGTTGCTTCTGTCGCATACGCGCTTGTTGTTGGAAGGACAAGACGAACTGCTCGGCCTTGATGTATTCGGGATCGGTGTTGGGGACGCCGCTCTCCCTCATCTGCTTGAATTTCTTTGGTGTGTTAGCATCGTAAGATTACATCGAATTTTGACACATCATCAGAGTATGTGAGGGATGCGGTCATTATGAAGAAAAGGCTCTTACATTGAAAATCTCTTGAGCCTGTTGAGGAGTGGTGGTCGCCATGCCGGCGCCAGGGAGCTGGACGGCAGGCGCAGCCTGTACTGAAGCCATGGTGGGCGATGTGTGTATTCCAGCAAATCTAACGACTGCGGGAATCTCTAGAGATGCGACGACAATCTCGCGCGCATTATCATGCAAAGGCGTTGTAGGTGTAGACAAGTGGAGCCTTATTGGAGGTTTGTCGCGCTTGGCTCGTCGCGAAATGAGAGACTAGAAGGCTATTGGTGATAAGGACGGGAAATGCAGCGCGTCGGTATCGAAAACACAAGGTTTGGGGATGGCGATGTGGTTCGGAGACGGCAAGGTTGATGCCGTGGTCGGAACGGAAACACGTCGGTCGCGTAGAATCGAATTCACCGAGATGGCGGATGGAGTTCAGCGGCAGAGACGATGGATGGGGGACGCGAATGCGGTGCCGCGAAGCGTGGGGGGGGAATGGGTGGAAGGGTGAACAGGACGTGATGCGAAAAAAACGGGAGTTAGTCGGAAGGGCGCGACGTCGGGGCGTTGCCTCGAGCAATATGCGCGAGGAAATCGCGTGGAATAGGTTGCTGGACACTTTCCGAGATGGGTGTCGATGCCTGTAGAGGGGGGATGGCGATTTTTCGATGCGCGCGGTGCCGGTTGAGATGGAGAGGTGAGGACAACGACAAGATTCATTGATGGTTGGTGCGGACTCTGTGAAACTGAGTCCCCGTAATTTTCAGCACCGCAACAAGTTGTTGCCTGAGGCGTCTACACTAATCTGCTTATGTACAAGCGAGGGCGCTTGGGCCAACTCGTTCCCTGGTTTACTGCAGGCAGGCAGCGGCCGGCCTGGTCGGCCACTGGTTGGCTTCGGGTACTATCCGGGCCACATGCGCGCCTCAAACCATGGCCTGTCAGGTTCATCGGCCACCAAGGAATGCCAGATCCACGCCGCTTGGCATCTGTCGTCGTTCGTTTGCAGCAAGGTGAAGAAAAATGTTTAGGTTGTCGGCGCATCGGAGGCGCGTCTTTCTCTCGTAGACCCCATACTATTTCCTCAGACGCGCGTTGGCTGGAGTACCTACCCCGGGCCAGGCCGGATGAGTTGGCCGTGGCGGGGACGTCCACACACTCCCGTTCTGCAAGTGTCAGCGGCTTTGCGTGTCTCCATGTTTGGGGGTTGCTCCCAGCGAAGCTAATCTGACGGAAAGATGAACAAGTGGAGAGATCCTTCCAGGAATGCAGGCCGAATGGCAGGCTTGCCATTTCCCTGGTGTTTCTCTCCGTACCCATATCCCAAATGCAACCCGGATTGATCAGCCAGCACTGCTCCAAACCTTCCTTCGTCCAAATTCAAGCTCATACTCTTGTCATGATTCCCTACGAAATCATACAATGAGACCCGATAGTAGCAGCGCACAATTCTCACCGCTTCACCCTTTTCTTGTCCGGCTCCCCTTCGTCGTCACTCACATCCGCGTATTGAGTGACGGGCTGGGTCGTCTGCCACGCCGCAGTAAACATTGGGTCTTTCTTTGCAGCATCGGCATATTTCAGCAGTGCCTCTCTGGGGTCTTCGTGAAGCATCTTGGCGAGAGGAATGTTTTCTGCAATGTGCTTTTCGTCCGGCTGGTTTCGCATGAAAGGCGTTTGCTCCAAGACTGCTGGTCTTCTGGGATCCTTGGACTTGCCTGAAGCTGTGACTCCCGCATTTCTGCGGCTAGCCATTGCGCTTCCTGGTGTGATGATAGCATCTCCAGACATTCCTGTCGTCATATCCGTCGTTCGGGACGGATCGTCGTCGATGTGCCTCTTCTTTGGCGCTCGTGACATAACTTCCACAGCGCCCCGCATCGACATTGTCGGGCTGTAAAGCACATGTGTTTCGCCATTCGCAGACCCCGTGATAATCTGATTTATCTTGGGATGCCAGTCAACAGTGATGAGAGGTGCTCCGGGTGTAATTGGTGTGACATGTTCGGCTCTCAGATTTCCGGGATTCAGAATGTGCAGGTCGCCTGTTGCGGAACCTGTCAAAATGCTGGTCGAGTTGGGAGAGTACCTGATGTTGCTCATCGGGAAGTGATCTGACGTCGAAGCATGGTCCACTGTGACAAGAGGCGTCTTGAACTTCCGTGTGTCCCACAACTTGATCGTATTGTCACCTCCGCGGGTGACGACCATACGGCCGTCGGAGGAGATATCCACACCTCCGGTCCAGGTATCGGCTTTGTGGGCGTCTCGAATCTCTGCGGTCGGCCGAGAGAACGGGCTACTGCCGCTGTACATAACCAGTGAGCCGTCTAATGCCGCCGCGACCAACACGTTGTTGCCACCTTGTGCCGGCGCGCCCCAGGCAACCGCCGTCATCCTCGTTCGCCCAGCAGATCCCGCCGCCTTAGACTTGAAGACAATCACGTCCCTCTGACTGCGCTTGTTGTTGATATCCCAGATTCTCAGGGTACTGTCGGTGCCAGCAGTCACACAGAGATTCTTGTCGGTTGGATGCCATGTTCCTGTGGTTACTTCTGAGATGTGCCCCTTGGTGTTGTTCATGTCCCTGAGGTACATGTCGCCCTTGACAAATTCGGTCAAAATGTCGCCGTCTCTCGACATAATCTTTGCCTGCGGGTGTGCCGATACGCAGAGAAACACGCTCCCAGCGAGGGGGTTGAACTCGACGTGGTGGATCGGGTGCGACTCGGCATTCGCGGCAGACGATTTCGCTTCCCATGGATCAACGCTTCGAAATGCTCGTAAAGTACTGGGTGTCATGGACGCGAAGTCGTGCAAGTTGATTTTGCAGTCGAGTGAGGCTGACACGAGTCTTCCACCTGCTGGGTCCAGCGTTACTGTGGTGACTGCTCTTTCGTGGGTTTTCAGTACCAATTCGTGCGAGACTGGGTAGTCGTCGCCATCTTCGGAGTCGTCTGAATCGGAGTCGTCGCTGTCACTGTCATTGTCTGAGTCGGACTTCTTTTCTTTGTGATCAGCACTTGGCGGACCTGCGGATCCCTCAACGGAAGCTCCCGTCGACGGCTTCTCTGCCACTCTCCGGCTCCGATCGATCTGGGCGGCGATGTTGGCTTCCTTTGTCTTTTTTCCAAATGACGCCGGTAGAAACGCGCGCATAGGATCGTCTGCGGCCAACTCTGGGCCTTCGACTACGAAGTCTTCGTCGTCGCTGCTCATTGTTGCAGACTGGTCGGAGATGGGAGGAAAAGGTGTGTCAGGAGGGAAGATTGCGAAAAGGTAACTGAGGTAGGGTCCCCAATTCTAGGTACGGAGGGACCGAGAATCGTACACCAGATGGGGTGATGTCAGGCAGGAGCACTTGGGCAAGGGTCCTGCCACCCTGCCGCGCCTGCTTAGCCCAAGGTTTGCTGGCGGTATCCATATTCCATGGTATCCAAGGTGTTGGTCATAGCGTCCAACGGCGTTATTCCTCCTCCACCTTTTCATGTACGAATATGATGGAACTTGCCTCGAGGCTCAGACTGGTGAATGAACAAGTAGCTTCAATTTTCTATGCAGGCAGGACGTATCTCCGCTACTACGCTTCTTGCGTGTATCTTCATCCCAACAACACATGTTCTTGTTCACCTGCGACGCTTCGCTCCCATTTTTAGATTGGAAGTTCAGGTGAAGTACAGTTTTGGGGCATCTAAGAATACACCACGTTTGCTGGAGCTGAATATGTCTCTTGCTTACTGTAGATGGCAAAATATTCTTTCGAATGAGTCCGTCCGTCAATTCTCGAACGTACCAGCTCCCAGCTGTCATCCGAGGCTATACTCAGGAGCCCACTGTGCCATCTCTACGCAACGCTAAGACGCGATCGCTGCGAGACGCTTAATCTCTTCCTGCTTCATCCGATCCTGAACCTTAAGCCTCTCTGGGATGACTTGCTCCCGTGGCGCCGTTATCTTCCATCCGGGCAGCGACTCGACGCCCAACAACCTCAGGGTGGCCTGCTCCACAAGACTGTACGAACCATCCGCCCTATCAAAGACGTGAGGCTGGTTCAAGAATACCGGTGGATTCGTGATGATACGCAGCCGCCGCAGCGGGTTCCTCGAGGCGCTGTGGAGCATCAACGGATGCAAGAGATACACATCCCCTACCTCCCCGTGAGCCTCGACAAAGTCACCGCAGCTCCGCGCGAGCTCGTTGAACCAGTCGAGGTTCTTCTCCCTTGAGAAATCGGGATGGTCTCTGGGTACCATCCGCGGCGAGACCCCGTCCGTGTGCTCGTATAGATGCCGTGCGACCCCGGCCATCGCCTCGGGACAGATAAAGGTCCCCCCGCCGCCGGGGACAATGTCCGTGAAGAGCGGGATCACGAGCAGACCTTGCTCCGGGGAGTCAAGATAGTGGACGAAGAAGTCGCCGTCGACGTGCCAGATGCCCAGTTCCTTGGGATCGGGCTCTGTTCCCTCGTATTCCTCGCTACCCAGGTTGACGATGAGAGAGTCCCTCCACTCCTTTGACTCGGGTGCCACCCGGTCCTCGCCGCCGCACAGCTCGCAGATGGCGGCCCATGCCTTGGGCGCGTATTCGGAAGCATCAAAGGTGCGGTGATGAGGCATGTTTGTTACCTGCTTCCAGGTTGACTTGTCGTTGGGGTCCATGCCTAGTCGAGTCCAGACGTCCTTGGTGACCCATTCTGCTTGTTCCTTTGTGAAGCAATTGCTCAGCTTCAACCAGCCTGTCGTTCTAAAGTGCTCCTTCTGGGCGTCAGTGAGCGGTTCTGTATTGGCAGACATAGCTGTGGACAGCAGTGAACAAAAATTGCGATTCTTGACCACAGTGTCTAAGTGGGTGTGTTATCCAAAAGGGGGAGAAATAGTAAAGATGGGTCTATAATGGTGCAGTATATCCTACTGCGATTAATTGAACGCAGACAACATATTGAACCACAAATCACTACCAGAGATGAACTTCGCCTATTTATGTTTCGTACCCAGTAAAGGGCAGAGATTCCGGGTGTCTGTATTGGCCAACGCTAAAGCTTCTGTTGTGCGGGGGAGCTCAAGATTAAACGCATTTGGGAGGATATGCAGAGTAGATCGCCGACTCAGAAGGCGTACCGGGAAAACAACCTGCAAGGCGTCAAACTACAACCCGCCGCGCCGGCTAAATTGACTTTATGGGGCTGGAGTCTGGCCTCTCCTATTGAAAACACCGGTATACACTGTGTCAATGATGCTTTCAACCGGATAAAACCAAGGGCGTCGAGGGATCTGGCAGTCAGTGATAGATGGTGGGGGTAACGCCCTCTGATTGGACACAGACCACCCTTCACCGAGCGCCCTCGGTCACGATTGCGCCGATAACAGCCGACCGAACTTTCTCAGCCATGGAAGTCAGTTGCTCGGACGCGACTCTCAACTTCCTCCAACCCATGTCAGCCCCCACCATAACCTCAAAACATGCCTCCCGATCCGACCATAGACGATGAAGAGTACGAGTCCTCTCAGGACTCGGACTTTGCGCCTGAAGAGGCAGCCGCAGCCGACGATGGCGCCTCCGAAGCGTCCGACTCCGAGGCCGACGACGGCGAAGACGCAGCAAAGACAACGACCAAGCGCAAGCGCGATGCCGGCGGCGACGAGGCTGCAGACTTTGAAAACTCGGGTGATGAGGCCCTGATTAAGAAGGCAGCGAAGAAGAAGCTCAAAAAGGCAGCGAGGGATGCGGCCGCTGCCCTGGCCCTAGGCGTGGATGACGAGGGAGGCGAAGGAGGGTTGGTGAAGACGCGGAGTATGCGGGCTGCAGAGTGAGTGGACACAGCCTTTTCCTTCCTGGCTTCTACCAGGAGTCGCTGACAGTCTGTGTCACAGAAAAGAAGAGCGCAAAGTCGCGGCCGCATCTGGCCCTGTAACGGTCGACGTCGATGCCCTTTGGGCACAAATGCTCTCCGGTCAGAAGGCGACAGCAGCACCAAGTGGCGAGAACGAGACCGGAGGCGGAGGAGAAGCCGATACCACGCCCATCGCCGCGGCGCCTGACACGAACAAGCTAGACGAAGCCCAGGCAGGCGACCCGTCAGACACGATCCGCATCAAGCGAACCTACAACTTTGCAGGCAAAGTCCACACCGAAGAAAAAGTCGTAGCACGCTCTTCAGCCGAGGCAAAGCTCTATATCGCCTCCCTCGGCAAGGACGCCGCCGCCGCGGAAGCCGCGGGTGCAGACGCCGACAACGAGGACGGCGAACCGAAACGCGTCCTCAAGAAGGCGTTCCGTTCGGCCTTTGAGCCCGTCATTGAGATTGTCAGCCAGCGCTCGGATCTGAACCTCGGCATGACGGTGCGAATCAAGGCGAGGGAGAAGGAGGCGCAGGCCAAGAAGCTCAACACGGTGCAGAAGAGCAAGATGGACTGGGCCGGGTTCGTGGACAAGGAAGGGCTCAAGGACGAACTCGAGCTGGCGGGCAGGGCCAAGGGTTCGTACGCCGAGAGGCAAGATTTCCTGGCGCGCAGCGAGGCCAAGAGGGAAGACGACGCGCGGCGGGCGAGGATGGCTGGCCGTGTGCAGTGAAACCCCTTTTTGCGTTGCTGTGTTGTTGTTCTTCACCTTACGTGGCTTCACGGTGGTCTTGGGTATTGGATACGGCTCGGCGTTCTATTCATGGAGATAACAAAAGAGATACCCCCTAAACAAATATCAGACATAATTTATACACGACCAGACTACAGCTTTGCAGTCGCCTTGTCTCCAGGCGGCGAGATGGCAATGTCCTGGTAAGGGACGCCCAGGTACTCGTAAATGAAGTGAAACCTATCGCTCCCGAAAAACGGCTCGCCCTTGCCCTGCTCATTCACAGCCCAAAACCACGGCGCGCCAAACGCACCATGATCAATCGCCTCTTGCGTCTTAGTCTTGACCGAGTCCTTAATCTCCTGCGACCCTACTCCTTGCAAAATCCTCTTAACGTCCGCCTCGCTAAACAGTCTCTCCTGCGTGTTGCTGCCGCTGGCGGGAGGCGGGTACTGCTTGGGCGCGTCCGCAATCGCTCTGGCCAGGACGTCGGGCTTCGTGAGGTTGAGGTTAGGCGGCTCCCAGAAGCAGTGGAGGAACCAGTGCCACGCCGTCTGGTACGTGGCGTCTAGGTAGTTTGCTTTGATGAAGTGCAGGGCGCGGAGGGGGGCGACTGTCATGCTTCGCTCCATGAAGCTTTCGGGCGTGGTGATGCCGGGCTTGCCTGCTCGGGCGGAGGAGCGGCGGGCGTCAAAGGTGCCGTACTCTGCCTTAGCTGGGAGTGTCCATGGTGGTTTGTTTCCTAGGCGATGAGTGAGTTGAATTATTATTAAATTCCTAAGACACCTAGATAAATATACCTGAAGCAGCGTTGATGGCGCCAAGGAGAACAGGGTGAATCCTAATGGGGTATGTTGGTCAGTGACTGTAGTTGAGAGGGCCATTTGGTAGGCCAAGGGGAGACGAACTCTATTTGGACTCCATGGGCTGCGAGAAGTTCCTGGTTGTTGATAATATGAGTGAAGGCGATATAACTATACAGCGATGCTGATGACTATCATCAGTCAAGCCCTTGGGTCCTTGAAATACCTAGTACACTGTGAGACTCACCAATGTCTATGTAAGCATCAATCTTGCCGCCCATCTTGGCGGTACTTGGACATCAAAGTTGTAGTGATGTTTGCGATTCGGGCTTATTGACGGACAAGAACGTAATAATCTCCGTCGCACACTCGATGGCGCAATCTTTGTAGTAGATGTTGAATAGAGGTTGATCAAGACAAGTTGATGAAGTGGACTTGAGGTGGATGGTGTGGGGAACCTCGGCACAAGCCAGTGGGTGTCTGGGGTACGGATAAAGCTCCAGTCTCTTAGCTTCAAGCTCAATCGGGGAGGATCACTAATACACGTTCACGTACCGAGCCCCGACGGCATGTGTACGAGGTCTCACATAACCTTGCGCAACTCAAGGCTTATATACCGTGTTGCGCTACGATATCTAAGTTGACGTGGATTCTAAGACTTGATAAAACATCATATTTGAAATACTTTTCATCACGTTACATGATTGGGAATCCCCCAGTCACATCCCACACGTAGAAGAGAACACACACTTCATTCTTCTCAGCTTACCTTATACACACATTATGGGCGAAGCCAAGCAGGTAGCTTTAGTAGTCGGTGCCTCGAGAGGCATAGGTCGACAAATCGCCATTGACCTCGCGAAGAATGGTTATGCAGGTACTGCCAATTCCTCCTGTCTTCTCCATTCAAAGCATCGAGTAGCTTACGCTTATTATCAGTCGTCGTTGCTGCAAAGACCATAAGCGACGCATCCAAGGCCAACCATTTTCCACCGAATCCCAACTCAAATGATTCAACCATCAGCACGGTAGCCCGTGAAATTCACGAGGCCGGCGGCGACGCAACGCCCATCGCTGTCGACGTCCGAGACCAAGACAGCGTCACACGGCTCATCGAACAGACGATCAAGGTATCCATCCATCAAACTTCTCCTCGTTATACCGACAGTGACCCTTTCTTCACCTCGTAGTCCTTCCACAAGTAACATCCACTGATACAAACCTTCTCCTCCCCCAGATCTACGCCCGCCTGGACGTCCTTGTCTACAACTCGGGCGCAATCTGGTGGGCCTCGGTTGAAGACACGCCCCCCAAACGCTTCCAGCTCATGCAACGCGTGAACCCAGAGGGCCTTTACCTGACCCTCCACGCCGCGCTCCCGCACCTCAAGCGCGAGCGGCGCGGCCGCGTTGTTGTAGTCAGCCCGCCCATCTACAGCCGCTTCTTCCGGGGCAAGACGGCCTACGCCATGGGTAAAGTCGGCATGAGCGTCTTAACCAAGGGCCTGTCAATGGACCTCGTCCGGCAAGGGTTAGAGGACATGGCCATTACGAGTATCTGGCCCGCCGCGGTATGTTGTCTTTTTTTCTCTATTTTTCCCTTCTTTAATCTTCTTTTTTGAACGAAAGCCTGCTGCTTGGATCTTTGTCAATGTTCCATAAATAAGCATGGTGTCTCCAGCCATGCTCAATCTACATCGAACTCCGTAAACTAACAAGAGTCCATCCCAGGCCATCGAATCCGCAGCAACCCAAAAATTCCAAGCCGCAAACGCAGACGAATCAAAGGACCTGCGCAAGCCCACAATCTTCTCCGACGCCATCCTCGAGATCCTGCGCGCGCCCGCGGCAAAAGTCAACGGCGAGCTCGTCCTCGACGAAGACTTTTTGCGGGACCACGCCGGCGTCACGGACTTTTCAAAGTACTCTCTCGTTCCCGGAGCCGAGCCACGGAGAATCATGCCCGCGGAACTGCCCGATCTGCGCGTCAAGGAGCAGGACGACGAGGGGAAGAGGTACGATAGCGCCAAAGCTAAGCTTTGAGATGGAGGGAGTACTTTGGGTTAGCTATCTTGTATGGAAATATAATGGTTTCGTGAGAAACATGATAATGCTGTATCACTTTGATGTTGAAATTGAAGGCATGTAGCGTCGTCAACGTATGGAAACTAGGTGCCTGAACCAGAGAGATCGAACAAGTCATGCCACTATCCTCTCCATGATAGTCGAAAGAAATGCACAGAAAAGCTTCATCAGGAAACACAGTGCAATGCAATTTTGTCTATTGCCTACCCCATGCTACACAGAGTAGGATGCGGTGGATTCTCAATATAATGCACTTTATCACAAGAAAAAAGGGGTCGTCCCGTCGCTCACAAATTAGACCATTGCCGGTTGCCCTCCCCTCTCACCTCCAACCCAACCAGCCCCACTCCACCGTCAACCTGTGTTTTCCGCCGTGGATGCCGGAAAAGAAAAAGACTCAAGACAGTGGAGGAAATCAAAAGTAATTCAAGGAAACGTGCTATGGTACAAGTCGTGGGGAGCATTTGCTGTCCGGCTTCGCATGTCCCCTCTTTTATGCTTGCTGGCTCTGCTGAAACAAGCCCTGGATGCTCTCAATGTCGCTAATGGTCTCGTTGAACACGTTGGTCAGGTCGCCGAGCACCTTCATGCGGTTCCACTCATGCCTCGTGTTCCAGATCTCGTCCATGAGCTCACGGTTGATCTGCTCCAACTGCTCAATAGTGCAGCCTGATGTTCTCTCCGTCAACTCGTCCAGGAATTGCTCGACCTGGCCCTCGTGGATGACGGGTTGCTGCTGCGAAGATGACGAACCCGAATTCCTGATGTCCTCGCTTGTTGAGTCATTGAGAATATTGACCAAGGGCATAGCGTGCTTCGAGTCTCCTGAGCTCCTAGACTTGTTGGGTGATGATGTCTGACTGCCAGGCGGGTGAATGATCCCACGCGCCATGCCATGGGCTTGGGAGTGTGGCCAAGCTGCGTCGCTAGAAGTGGCCTGGCTCACAGGATCCATACCGGCAGGGATCTGGGTGTCTTGCAGCTGCGAGTTGTCGCCTTGGCTGGATTGATCTGGATGGAACCCGTTTGTCGGTCCTGTCGCTTGCGTGCTCCACTTGTCTGTCGATCTGTCCGATGGATCTGACGTCTTGGTGGTGGAAGCGTCGTTCACAATCGCAGAAGGCGACATGCCCGGGGGCACTGTGGTGATGACAGATCTTTGGGATACCTGTGTAGCGCCAGTTGTCGCGTTTCCTTGAGGTGGCCATTGAGGCGGCGGCTGCATGGAGCTGTCCTGCGTCGTGTCGTCGTCGTCCACGCCGCTCATGTGCACGTCGCTTTGCCGAGAAGGGTTGGATGTGCCGTTACTTTGCTGATGGGAGCCCACGCCGCCACTCGGTCCCGGGCTCATGACCTGGAAACGAGCCATGGCATGACCAGACCCAGGAATCTGCTCGCCCAAAGTGACCGGCCCTTGTGAGTCGCTGTCGTTACCGCCACCCACATCGCCTTGAACTCGGTCGAGAACAGACTGAAGCGCCTTCTTCTTCCTCGCCTTCTCAGCTTGGACCTTAGCGCGTTGAAGCTGTCTCTGGTGCAACGCCTCCCAGTCCACAGTGCTGGTGTTACCCTCAATCGTCGCGACGTCGACTTCGACATTGCTGACAAGTTCGTTTGCCTTGAGCGTCCGCTCTTTGTCGCCAATGTTCTTGGCATCTTTGGCAAGCGATTTGATGTCCCGGAGGAAGTCCTTTGGTCGACAGTAAAAGCCGTTCGACAACCTCTCCTCAATGGTTGTCGTTTCGAGGTTGTAGAAAGTCTTGCCAGAAACTGTCTCGCGTAGCACGTCAACATCGTACTTATCCTTCACGATCTCAAAAGGCCGATGCTCGATGCCCGCTACGTCGGGGCGAACATAGTTGGGATCCTTTTCGAGGAAGAGGTAATCCAGCTGACCGGGAGTAAGGACGGGTTGCCTGAACTTCTTGTACTTCCTGTTGATCTGGTCCATAATTGGCTGCAATTGCACCTTCAAGATATTGAGCAACTGGTGGTCGCGTTTCTGCATGGCCTTGATCTCTTCCTTGGTGGGTACTTTCGGTGGCGGCGGCGGAGCAACGGGGAGCTCCTCCAAGACTCTCTTCTTCCGATTGGCAGGATCAGGGAAGTCAGCCGGACTCTTGCGAATATGGTCGACAATGGAAGCAAAATATTCTCGCCGATTTGACTAGTGAAATTAGCAAAGATGTCGCCATAAACCTTCATCTGTTGTACTCACATGCTTCGGCCGCTGGATCTGCAATCGGTTTTTACGGGAAAAGGCAAAAAGCTCTCGGACGAGCTCAGGTGCAAGGTCTTCCCCAGCTTCATACTCAGCCGTTGCAAGCACCAAAATGGGATCCGTAGGCGGTATAGATTTGAGCATGTTCTTGAATGTGATGAATGGTAGCGTGTCTCTCATAGCGGCATACCACGATTCGATGCTCGGGATGTAGATGACACTTGGCTTGTGTCTCTTCACTTCAGTGAACAAACTGACAATCACCTGTTCCATGGGCTGCGAGATGTTAGTGACGCAGACATCAATGGGATGGGAATGAACCTACCCGTCCATCGGCCAGTAAGTTGGGAAGCCCAAAGTTCTGAACGTGTACACCTTCGAAGTAGTGCAGCAGGGCAGAGGACAAGTAGCTCTGGCCCATGCCTGAAAACCCGTGGATCAGGAATCGCGGGCGGAAGATTCTAGACCGCTCAAACTCTTGGTGCAGAGCTTCTCTACCGAAGCCGTGATCCTCATCCTCGAATTGCTCGAACATGGCTTCTTCCAGCGCTGTCAGCTTCTTCTTACGAGGCAAAACATCGTCCAGAGCCCTCTTGATCGATGTGAACTGGTCTCTAAGCAGTGGCTCGATCCCCTTGGGCAAAGGAGCAGCGCCTGTGCCGGCGGACCTCTCAGACGACGGAATCATCTTCTTGATCGACAGCATGAAATCTGTCGCGTGGATGTTGATCTTGTCAGGATTGACGATGAGCTTGTCTTTTGACGAGTAGACCTGAGGGTATGTCCTCTGAATGGAGTTGAGAGCAGCCTCCGTGCAGAGAGCACGGAGATCGGCACCACCATAGCCCTTGGTGTTTTCGGCAAGCTGTTGCTTGAATGGCTCTGAGAGACCCCAGTCCTTGGTGTGGATCTCAAGAATGGACCGTCGACCGGCCACGTCTGGGAGTGGAAAATAGAACTCTCGATCGAATCGCCCGGGTCGTCTGAGAGCGGGGTCGATGTTGTCAGGACGATTGGTGGCGCCGATTACAATAACCTGTCCGCGGCCGTCCATACCGTCCATCAGGGCCAGGAGTGTTGAGACGATGGAAGCGTGAATCTGCTCCTGCTTGCTGGAGCGCACCGGAGCCAAACCATCAATTTCATCGAAGAAAATGATACTCGGCTGCGTTCTTCTCGCTTCCTCAAAGAGCAGACGCAGCTGCTTCTCTGCTTCACCAACCCATTTGCTCAGAGCATCGGCTCCCTTTCTCATGTAAAAAGTAATCTTGCGCCCGCCAACGCCCACGGAATTGGCAAGAGCTCTAGCAAGCAGAGTCTTACCAGTACCGGGTGGACCGTGGAAAAGAACACCTCGAGGTGGCGTGACATGGAATCTCTGGAACAGCTCAGGGTATAGAAGAGGGAGCTGGACCATTTCCTTCAGCTGATCGATGTGACCTTGAAGACCACCGACATGATTGAAGTCCACAGTCAGATCGACTCCAAGAGGATCGGCATCTGCCAAAGCCTTCTGGTTCTTGATCTTGCCAACATTGGGAGCTGCCCCCACGCCACCCTCTCCACCCAAAGGTTGCGCAAGGCCAGGGAGAAGTCCAGCTGGAGCGGCGGCTGATGTGGGCGTCATGCCAACATTTCCAGCAGCAGGCCCTGATCGTTGGCCCATTTCATCGTCACTGCTGTCCGAATCGACACCTCCTGCGGCCATTCCGGAACCCCAAGGCCCGCCAAGGAGCGACCCGGCGCCGCCTCCGCCTCCAAAAGGTCCGAATGTTGTGTTGAGGGCGCGATCCCAAGCTTGACTTGCACCCCCACGACCACCGCGACGACGTGCGGGAGTCGGGGCTGGATCTTCGCCGTCATCTTCCTCAATATTTACGGCAGAGAGGGGTGGCATGAAGTAGTTCATGGGCTTCGCGGCGGCTCTGCGTCGCTTGGATGCTGTTTCTTGATAGATGATGGCGGGTGAAGGTCGTCGTGGACGCCGCGAGCGGGAGTCCTGCCTTAGCTCGTGGAGCTCTTCGGCCAACTCGTCTTGGTCTAGCTCGACTTCCTCGGCTGACTCGGCGCCACGGCGCGAGCTCCGGGTGGATCGACCCTTTGGCTTGGCGGCCCTACCGCGCGGAGCCGGGCTGTCGAAATCACCGTCGTCACCGTCGCCGGAATCCTTCTTGGGCGACTCAGACATGCGATCTTCCTCCCCTGCTGACTCTTCGCCGGGCTCGAAATCGCTACTTGGCTCTTGAACAGATTTTGATTTCCGAAGCCCGTTGCGACGAGTTAGGCGCCCAGATCGTTTGGGGACGTCATCGTCGGCTTCGCCTTCGGCATCAGCCTCCGGTTCGGCGGGCTCAGCAGGCCCAGAGCCACTTCCTCTCTTTGCCCTGGTTCGCCGCGTGACGATTGGACCTTCGTCTTCGTCGTCATCGTCATCTTCTGCCACAATGTCTCCCTGTACGATTTCTGTCGATTTTTTGACATCCTCCATCTCGGCATCCTTTGTTTCTTCAACAGCTTGCTCAGCATCGCCAGCCAATTCATCAACATCTTCCTCCCGAGGACCGCTGCTTTCTTGGGTGGCCTCTTCAATTGTCTCGGGTCCCTTCTTCAAACCCTTAATGGAGCGGGAAGATCGAGTGCGGGCCAGGGTCTCGGGGCTCCTAGAACGCGAGGCAGGCCGTCCATGTTTGCCGGAATTGGTGAGTTCAACGTGCTCCTCGCCATACTCCTCGGTGTGGGCACGAGTTGATCGTCGAGTAACACCGGGAGCGGTCGTCGAAGCATTCTTCGGCACTTTGAGCTTGATCATTAAGCTGTCCTTTTTCTTGGGCTTGGGCAAATCCTCAGAGAGCACATCGTCTGACTCTTCGGCGGGGTCGGATTCGTCTTCGTCGCTTTCTTTGTAGCTATTGTGCTTGGTCGCGGCCTTTCTTGACCTACGACCGGCTGCATTGACAGGCATGACCTCTTCTTCTTCTTCGTCGTCTTCAGAAGCGAAGGAGCCCTCGTCTTGGCTATCGGACACGTCATCATCGTCTTCATCTTCAATGTCGGATCCTCGATAGCGGTTGTTCCGGCGCCGTCCACCGCCACCAGCGTTCCTTTGGCTCTTGGATCCGCGCGATCGCTTCTTGGTGCGAACGGGGGGGCCATCCGCGCCAGGCTCGAAGTTCTCGTCATCGGAATCCGACTTGTTAGGATCGAAATCCTCGATGTCGCGCTTTCGTTTCGACGGCATTGTGACTCGATTGAGGAATTAGACGATGTGTGGTGGCTGAAAGGATTGGTATCGTGTTCTTTGAGCGTCGTGCACGCCGGGGAAAGCTACTGCTTGCTGCCTAGGTAGCTACCTCGCGCCAAGGTCTGGACACTGATGATTAGCATCAACATGCAGACGAGGAAAATCTGTAGAAGAGTTTCAATAGCAGAAAATGGTATCAATCCAGAACTTCATTGCAGCGACTGAGAACGTGAAGGGAAGTAAGAAGGCCATACCAGTGTCTTAGCGCTCAGGGAGAGTGATGTGCAAGAACAATGGAGGCGTTAGGCAAAGGTGTTTGCGCGGCACAACGCCATTGGCCTCTGAGCAATCCGGTCGCAAAAAGTCGAGTCGACCTGGATGTCGACGACAGTTTTCGCTGGCGATAATGCACAGCGAGAAATGAGAACACCACCTGGTGATAATAAAGTCGGATTCGCTGAAAAATCACCACAGCGCGTAGTTGCGCGCCATTCACTCGGGCGAGGAGGGACGAGAGTCTGTAGAGTGGGTCTCACGTGCAGCGCCCACCAGCCACAAATGGTCCGAGCGCTAGACGCTCTCAGGCTACAAGACTTCCGCTTTGAGGAGTGTGGACCCAATTGTTTCCTCAACCCAACTGACTTCGTGGAGGGGCCTCAATCCGAATGGAATCTGCATCTTGGAATTCTCTGCCATTGGCATGAGGAAATCCGACTGTTTGTTCGGGTCGTTGCTCCCCGAGCACAGTCAGCGGCTCTGTCAACCGATGTTCGTCTCTACCTGTGGAAAGTCTGAAGCATGTCAATCACTTTGCAAGGATTGACGGTGCTCCTCGGCGCGCAAGAGGTTAAAAAAGTCGGGCCCGGGGTAAGTGGGCGGCGATGAGTGTCCACCACAAATCGTCGCATTGTCGCGACCGCATTATTGTATTTCGAAAGAGAGACGTTGAGAGCTCTTGAATAAAGTGCAACTTCGGGCCACTGCGTCTTGTTACTCAATGGGAACTCAAGCCAGACAGCCGTCACCAACCCGCTTGCCTTTTGGGGGAATGAGAAGCCGCGGCGCATAAATGCGCCTGACAATGACCGATCAATGCCAATGATGTCATATCTCAATTTTCCATCGCATTCGGGCCTCAAAATGCTCGTCTTTGAGCATCAGTTATTGTTGGCAACGAAGGACGCGTTTTGGTGGTGCCAACTTTCGGTATATGGGTCGCCTGAGGATCTCAACCAACTCGCCCAATTTCCAGCAACACTGAACCGGAAAAAGACCACCTTATTCATAGTTCCTCTCTCAACGACGGTGCGATTTCAAGCTTCACCAAGTCGACCCTTCCATCAGCCCTACGGCTCCGAATCTGGGGTACCTAACCCGCAGGCTTAAGCTTCCGGGCGCCAAGGTTAGGAACGTGGCTAGGGAACGTGGCTGGTGCCCCTGGCTTGGCAAGTTACTTGTCACTCAAGTGGCTGACATAATCGCTTGCCGGTCTATGTACTCTAGTCCTCATCCTACTATTCTTATTCCTTTTCCTTCTTCGAAAAGCGATATCTAATGAATGCATAGAAGATGAAGTGATAGCAGAATAGGATCCAAGAGAAATAATAGAAAGAACAAGACGGTTAGGGAGTATACAATCGTTGTTGACTGGCGTCTGATTTTGTCACCTTCTCGTCAATCTCTCTGGTTTGGTTGGGGGCACGAGTGTGGTGGGTATGGATACCTTACCTACATGCGTGCCTTGCGGCCTGAGCATTTTCGGTGCGCCCGACTCAGCAGGCATCCAGATAAACAAACATCACGTGCCGTGGCGCCGAGGGCCACAAACGGCGCTAAACCATCGGCGTCGTCCGAACTTCGGTACGGCGAATGACTAAACCAACCAAGCTGACGACGCTGCCGTGCCGAGATACCGTCCTATTCGCCAACACCGAGAAGTCGTTCATACTACGTAGTCACGAGGCCGAACAATGCAATGTGTGCATTTGCGGCCCGTTACCTCGCCCACGTTTCCTCGTTTCTTGCTTGAGTGAACGAGGCTCTGGCGAGACAGATTATGAGGCTTGAACAACAGGAAGGGAAACCTACATTTGCTTCTTCCGGCGAATAATCGAGGGGCCTCAAAATTTACAGTTAAGCCCTATCCCTTGTGTCAGCACGCCAGTTTTGAGGCCGTCGCCAAACGATCAGCCCAGTTTGCAGATCCTCGCGTAAAGATAGCCATTGGCGTCGTACGGGTACGCTACCTACGAATGCGGAAGCATGTCATGGCGAACGAACACAAGGGGTGCGCACCTGCATTAGCTGTTGCCTTACGAGGCCAAGTCCCACCTCACGCACTCCGCGGCTCGCATTCGGTCGCGGCGTCACATCAATGGGGTAAACCGTGTCCAGCAGACCGGCCCTCGTGTGGGGCTGCTATCGACCGGCAACCCGGCCAAGTCGGCAAGCGGCCACTCGGGGCACAGCATTCTTAGACCAGGCGTCGTGAATCCATGCCGACCAAGCGGTCGTAAGCAGGAAGCCAAGAAACTATCGCCGTGTAGCCGTATCCAGCAATGACGAGCCCCTCAAGCATTTAAGGACGGCTCCCCCACGGTCTGGACGAGTCCATCATTGCATTGTACAATCACCATCCAATCTTTAACTCATTCATCCAATCGTTGAAGAAATCTACTTTCTGATAAACAAACAAACAAACATACCATTCTTAAGAGACACCAACCTCTGACATCATGTCTTCCCTCAACACCCCCAACTTCGACGCTCCCCGTCCCAAGAGCAGCCGCGCCGGCTCAGACGCGAGCTCCATCTCGGCAGGCTCAGATACCTTCACCCACAGAAGAGCAGTCTCTACAGACTGCCCGCGCCCCTCGAAGCGCAAGTCGTCTCACTCCCAGACCGTCAACGTCTACACCCACTGCGGGCGTCACAGCTCGCAGTTCCTCTTTGGCGGCCGTTCTTTCACGGATATGGCCCGCAGCGTCTTCAAGCGGGACTAGGTTGTTCATTGAGTTGAGGTGCTCAATGTTCCGAGAGAAACCCCCCAAATCGTACATCACGAGGGCCTTTCCAGGAACTTACATGAAGCACCGATACAAAAAAAAACAACCACCAAACTTGGTCGGCAACAACCCGCAGTCCCTTCGCCGTCGCCGCACGCGATCGGACCGCGAGAGCCCCGCCAAGGAATCGGCGAGACCGGTGGTGCCCCACAAGGCTCAAGGAACCGGCACGCGGCTTCCGACGCCAAGCGGAAACCCGCAAAATTCGGCCTCCGATGCCCAGCTCTCCAACCCCCCTGCCCATCTCTGTCTTGCCTCATTCTGTGTTTGCTCCATTGCCCATTGCAAGAACAAAAGTCCGCAGAGTGAAAGATAGACGCAGGCAGCAGCAGGCTGTGGTGAGGGGAGGCAGGAATAGCCGAGACGTGCATGCCATGCCGAGAGCCAAGACCAGGAGACCCATTGGGAAAGTTGCATTCATCGTTGCGAACTCGCGCGCCCCGACCTCCCACAATCGCCTCCGCAGTCACGTCACGCAAGACAAGACTTGGAGTCAATGGTCCATTTCCATCTCCACTCTACACTCCACATGGGCATCATAGTCCGCGTATCCAATCCCTCTGGCCAAACCACTCATATCTCCATTCAGGTGTCTTGGCATATGTGCGCCAACGAGTAGCAGAAAGAGCTTGAATTGTGCCAAGTGAAAACCGTTGAATCGGACCAGGGGCCATCAAAACGGGCCACCAATCACACGATTGGCGTCGTCAACCTCTTCCGTCGCTTCTCAATTGGACCTTTCATCACTTTTACGGATACGCGCACAATAGCAGCCTCCCTTCTTTTTCACCCTTGAGGTGCGAATGGTCCCATCATGTTGTCAACCTGTCCGGGGTTGGGATGCTTCAAGTACGCCGCCGCCGTATTGCGGAGAAAGGAACCAGGACGAAAACTAGACGGGCCAAAGAGCGTGACATCGCTCCGGTCAACGTCCGTCCATGTCGTCCATTGCTTTTTTCTTTCACAGCCTGCATGCGGGTACGATTTCCTCTTACTGGAGCTAACTACGACGTCCCGCCAATGTTTCTGTGTTGACGGAGAACTCGGACAAAGCATTGGCCGCAAATCGGGGGGTTTGGCGAAGGGGAGAACTTATCGGAAAAGACGAGAGGAGTCTCTGTCACAGTTTCCGACCAGCGTCTCTGAGAACTGATTCTTACATGAGCGCGGAATCCGTGGACGAAAATCATTGGTGCTCGAAAGGCGTTCAAGGAAAGATACCATGGAGTTGAATCTTGTTCATTAGAATACAATGCAATACATTTTGAGAATCTGTGCTTCGTCCATGCCAAGAAATGTGAACCCTGCTCATGCGTAAATTATATTGTGAGATCTGTACGCTGTATCCGTATCTACTTACATACGCTCTCACCACATCGAGCCGTCTTCTCCCGCATCTGTATGACCACCCATCTGTATCCGTACAATGTGTATGCTCGCCAGACTCCCTCCTACTAATGTAATTTCCCACATCTGTATGCAAGTTCATACGTAAAAGCGCCCCTCATAAACGCCAATTAAGCCAAAACTCCGTCTCCGTGAGATCCACATCATGAGCCACCAACCCCAAGAAATACGCACAACCACACGCACCCCAAACATCGTTGCTCCCTCAACATCTCTAAATTCCGCCTACCCCTCTGATCCAAGAGTCAGGCAATCCCCAGATCGGTCTAGTTGTACCCTGTAGCTGACCCCCATCCCGGCCAATGCCCCCTCTCTCACGGTGACATGGCATTAAGCATAACTCTCGAGTTCTCCAACAAGTTTTTCTGCCCGGGCACGTTCTGCGTATACCGCGAGTTGAACTTCATCACCTTCTTAGCAGCGCGGTACGTCACGTCGTCGACCCTCAACGGCTCCGCCACGACGTTCCACGCGATACCCTCGGTGCACGGCGGCGTCGTGAGGGAGCCGTCGTACTGGTAGACGTCTGATCCTTCCAAGAGGCGTTTTAGCTCGCCAAAGTCCAGCTCTTCGGTCTCGGCGTGCGAGCCCGGCTCCTTAACCTCGTCGAGGTGGGCAAAGACGTTGGCCAGGAAGGGCGAGGGCGCGCTGTTATCGACTTCGATGAGGAACCCCACGACGGAGTTGCTGGGGCCGGTGGAGTCTATGGGGGAAAGGGGAACCATTTAGTCAGTCATTCGCTTTGGTTTCTCCAGTCTCTACCCTTTCGATCCACAGTTCTCCATATCTGAACAGTAAACAAGAAACCGTAAAAGCAAGTTTGTACAAGTTGGGTTTCTTGGCTCATTGTTTTGACAAGAACTCGTAAAATAATGAGGGGAAAGGAAGGGGAGGCTCACTCTTCAGCTGCTGCTCATCGGCCTCGAACACAAAATGGACCTCCATGGGGAAGTACTCGCTATCGACCCTATGCTCACTAGGCGTATGGAAATGGAACTGCCTCAGATGAAACTTGCGTCCGCGCCTAGTCAGCGTGCCGTTCTCAGCCACGACCTCAAGCGTGCTACCCAGATTCTCAAAGGCGGCGCCGTGAGGCAGGTTAGGCACGTCAAATAACAAGCTCGTGCCCGCGACGAGCGTCGCCGAGGTATCGTTCAGGTTGATGGGGCTTTGCCAGGCGCCCGTGGCGCACTTAGACGACTGGTTGTTGTGGCCGTGCCAGTTGAGGGGACCCGTGAGGTCGTCGTAGCCGAACTTTGCGACCTCGACCAGGCTGTCCTCGCTGCGGGCCGCAATGCCGCCGTGGCTTCGGCGGTAGAGCGATGTGCGGTGGTGGCAAATGGCCGAGGCCAGGGTCACGAAGGGGAGGAGGAGAGAGGACTTCATGGTTCTTGGTATGTTGGTGTAAGTCGAAATAAGGGCAGGACAGAGATTGGGCTCTTATTAGAATAGAAGCAGTATTAAAGTTTTCCTCAAGAGCGGTAGAGAGAAAGAAAGGGCTCAAGAATAGTGAGTGGCGAGCTCCGGGAAGAAGGGGGACGGAGGACCTCTTTATCCTACCTTTCAGTGCTCCGGGAGATAGATCTTGACGGATCCCTCAAGATGTGCCCGCTCCAGTCCGGGGCAAAGATAGGACCCAGAATCGGAGAGGGAAAAGGCGCTCCTCCCAAGCAGACGCCGCCATCTCACGAGGTTGGGCATGACAAACAGTGTGCTTGCTGCGGCCAAGGAGTTCGCCTACAGACGGCACTTTGGCCTGCATAGCTTGAGTCCTTGGTTTCTTGGGTCAAGCGATGACCAGTCTAGGCTGTTCAGAGACTCCGCCAAAGAGGGAAGAAGAGGTCCCCACGCCCATCGGACTGGATGCGTGGGTGTGTGGGTGTGCCCCAGTACCTGTATGGATTGACGAGAGAAGGTAAAAGAGAGTCAGATTATGGCACCCCGTCAGATTGAGATCCTCTAAAAGCCCACTCGAGCCAGGTTAATTGAAAGGTGCCAAGACAACAATACGCGCGCATGTTTGAGGGAGAGTGACAAGAGGGCGGGACGCTGATGAGGAGGCAAAGTAACAAAGAGGAACCACAAGAGCCAGCGGAAATTTCTAGGTACATAATCAGGACACTTGCATGGCGGAGAAAGGCGGCGACTGACGGATTCTCGTCTTCCAAGACACTCAGATGGAAACGAACATGGGTTCTCATTGGCAAAAAAACAACAACAAAAAACATGGTTGGCAATCAACAGCCGCCCAGGCTCGGTTGCTGTAAGTCTCTCGCTTCGTGTTATTTTCGTGCCGCTTGACGCCAAGGGTCTTCCACCCGTTCGAAAGCATTTCATGTTGCAAAACGTATGTCGATTCATTAACTAGAATTTCAAAAGAGAAAACAGGATCATGACAGGGTAGTAAGCAAAAAAAAAAAGTGCAAAGCATAGCCGCGACAGTCTGAAATCCCGGCGTTGCTGACCGTGGCGGAGGGAGCCCTAGGCCGAACGGAGAATATGGCACAGCCGAAATCTCACGCCGATATTCAGTCAGTAGTGCTCACCAGCCAACCTTCAACCGCGGCAACGTGAGCGTCTACGTAAAATTGCTTCGAAATCAAATTTCGCTGCGGTCAAGAGACCGAAGAGGTGGGAGGTCACACAGAGGATCTAAGGTTCCTTCGCTCCGGGTTCTCAAATCCTTCAGAGTCCTACCATGAGCGAAGGAACTGTACCGCCACTGCGATATCATCTCTAGCAAAATCTTTGCTACAAAACTCCAATAAGCGCTATCATCCAGCATAGATAGTACACACTTCAGCATCAGCCTCCACCATTTTGCTGTAGTTGAATGGCGTTTGTCCACCAGAACAGACGCCGTGACAAGTTCACAAGCCACGGATCAGCCAGCCGCCAAATTATCGATATCGCTGGATCATCTTGTTTGTGCTTGTGCCTCTTGTGCAGCGAGCGATTCATGTGCTAGGTAACACTAGACAACGGGACACGCTCCGTTTGTGGCAGTCGACATGGCGCAGAGCGACAGTCGATAATTGACGTGACGTTTGTCCTTGTAAGAAGTAGGACACATGCAGATTTCGCGGCCAAACAACACCCAGACTTCTTGTTTCTTACACCCAAATTCCTTTGAGACCCTCAAAATTAGCGGCGCTGAACGCCAGTCGGCTGGCCACACACTCTCTCCCAATAGCCGACGCGACCGGGAAATTCTCGAGCGCCGCATCATCAATCCGGAGCGGCATAAGAAGCGGGCTGGAACTCCTGGGGAAAGCTGGGGTGTGACGTCCAATATAAGTTAGTCGGTGCAAAAAACCGTTCGATGATCGTCACTGTACGTTGCGATCCCTGGTGAGACATTTCTTTCCCCCGGTTTGCCTCTAGTTCCACCGTTCCACGGGGATTTTGGACATTTGGTTGGCACGTTTGCATTCTTAGTGACTTGGCCTGGTCTTTTAGACTTTCGAGGTTAATCCAACGTCGATCGGAACATGGCCGACGCTGGTGGGGATTGAAGATGAAGATCGCTTCCATTTCATCAATTCTGCCTATTCAGTAAAAGTCGTATTCACTTCTCGACTTTGTTTCCCCTCCTAGATGATTGGTTGAGGGTTCAATTGAGACTAATTCTCAAGGTGCGTGGGTGCGACAGGATGGATATCACATCCCCTCTACTCTCTTGGCGTAAATGTCATTGCGAAGCTATCCCTGCCAATATCCCAACCGCGGACAAATGAGCGTGACCAAGTACGCATTTATGCTCCGAATCTCCCTCGTGTAAGCCCTGTCCCGGAGCACAAATTGCATCTCTCAGTCTCGCTATCACTTCGTCACTATGAAGGTCCAGGCCGAGCTTCACTCGTCAACATACAGCCAGTAGATCACATTGAAGAAAAAGTCCACTTTCAGGAGGAAGATTTGCGAAATCTTTGGCCTTCCGATCGAGAACTGATGACGCTTGGAGGCTTACATGGACAGGCTGAGCTGCTCCTGAGAGAGATAGCTATGCCCGCCTATCAACCCACTTACCCAGGTTGCTATCAAGCTCCTATTTGCAGCCTTGGGTATGGTTTTTTTCCCACTTGCATTACTACGGTCTTTCGGCTCAGGTACTTGAAGCTTCAGTGAACACTGCGGCTTGGTACCGGCATCCAATCAAAGCAACAAAACGGCTGCTCTTCAAAGCCGCCTCACATATACCACTTTACGTTATCTTCAATTGCCGAGTTACTCACCGCCGCCCGTCAATGGCATCGTATCCGTATCGTTTAGGAGCGAAATTTCAGCAAGTTCGAACCGTGGCATGTGCCGAAGAATTCTGGAGGCCTACTTGGGGACAACATGCGTCTAGTTCTTGGGGCGCTTCTCCGGCCGCTGTAGAGTCGAATCCTCGTGTCCCGCCATGGTTGATATGGGACACAATAAGGCTTAAGTCGACGGTCAGCGTGTTGTTCTAAGAATTTCGCACGTCGGAAAGCACGACTTACAAATGACTCTTGTAACGATGAGATACATCTTCCTACTAATTACTGGAAATCAATACCAGTCGATCGAACCTAGCATCATCCAACAGAATCTCCTCGCGGATGAGATATATTCATACCCCAAAACAACTCTCTTCGGCCAGAGCAGTTTCAGATGCATATACCACCTTCAAGGCCTACACTCCATACCCCCGTACACGACGTCACCAAATAGTCGAGCAAACTTATCCTACCGGGCACCCGCCTACCCGCCAATCCACAAACATTTGCCGCAAGCAATCATCCGCAAGGCTCGGCCACTTATCCGCGATCATGCTATGTGCACTCTGAACGAGCCTGCAAGCAAAAACCCGCGTGCCAGTTTACCTTGTTACGGACCGCGACATGAGGCTCACAACAATACGTTCAGCCAGATCCCTCCGAGATTCACTGTTTTCCACGAACCCTTACTGATGCAGAAGGTAGAAGAACAAATTGCGTTCCATCTTCCTGTTCTATCATGCTCCATAGTTTAGCCTCTTGAATTTCAATGCTTTTTCTTGAATTGAGAAGCCCTACAGTCTATACGACCGCTTGCCCGAACGGGGTTCACCAGCCACCCCTTTCACTGATATCAAAGTACCAATCACCGAGGAAAAGATGGTGTTTTTAGAAAACAAGATATAGCCCTGTAATGGAGCTCAAAGTAGCAAAGCCAGAACATACCCCTGCCTTCGTCTCCTGGCTCGCTAGAGACCATATCTTTCCCACTATCGTTCATCATGCGCACTGGTACCGGACAAAATCCTCCTGCCTAGGTCACTAGACATTCATCTCCAACCTTCAATCACAAAACGCATCCCAGGAAACGAAACATGGCCACCGAACACTCAGGCACTCGAGAAAAATGGCGGAAGTTTGCACCAGGTTGCCTCATCAAGATACTCGGCGATGGAGGTGATCACCGCATCGTTCTATGCGGGGGTCTCGTTCCTTCCGGCTTCACTGGCTTTCGGCGGAAATGCCTGAGCGAGATCCAGCGCTCAAGGGAAATCACCTGCCAAAGTAGGATATGTGGATTGTACAGCAACGAGAAGCCGGCACCACACCCGTATCCAGGTCCTTCTATCTTTCTATATCGTAGGTCTAGTAAGTTCGGAGTCATCCGGCATTATATCTGTGAGGGTCCGAGCCTCCAAAGGCAATCGAAACAAAAAGCAAAAGAGTTCACTCCCCCCGGTGCCGATTTGGGGGCTACATCTCTTGGTGCACAAACTGGGAAACGCGGACTCGAACTCGTAGCCTGTCGTCGAATAGGCTGTGTGGGCGGAAATTTTGATTGTTGACCATGAACCATTCCACCACCCACGCCACAGTTTGACCTGGACCCCGACCTAGAGGGCGTCTGCTGTGCTGGTGACAGAAATGGACTCGGAGGGGTATATGAAGGTTTGCTGTTGTATATTCAGGTGCGGCAGAGAATAGTTTATCAGATGGGATACACACCCGCAAGTAAGTGGATGTATCCGTCCGGACGCCACCTGCCTCATGAGACCATCTTCACGCACCAAGTACGAGACCGCGGAGCTAATGGTGGATTTCAGTCATCCAGCCCGAAGATAAAGAACACGCTCCACGTAATAATCGAAGTGGTCTTATCCCCCGATATCAAATGTTCACGGTTCACCTTTAGCACCCTACACTAACAACAAGATGGGACCCCCTTCCTCACATGCGTGTTGACCGTTTTGCTAAAATCAAATCACAGAAACATACGACCGACTATGGAATATCATTCGTGAGTGCTGCTGTGCTACGTGTACTTGTTTATCGTCGCCTATGGTTTTCTGTTGAAGCTGTATACCATTCGGGGTGAGTTGACCCCCCTAGGACAGTAAAGGAACGAGAAATCTCACATGAGGAAGGGTATCTAAACAGCTATATCAATCTCGTTCTGTCATCGGCTAGCTGTAGGAGAACAAGTGAACCAAAAAGTACTTCGAAAGAAACACAAGAACACCCTGCAGCGCGGGAAAGAGTTACTACACTCAGCCATCGCCGGTATATTTGTTTGAATTCTACTAGACGTCAACTTGCTCCCGTTTCTTTCGCGTCTTTTTCATTTTGCTTTCAATCTTGAAGCCGTATCCGACAGCTATCGCACCGCGAGAGACAGTAAGTTTCTCCCGGAGGCGTCTGATACCAAGGCGAAAAGAGTAGGTAGGTAGGTCAGGGAGCTGACGTTGGAAGACAGTCGCGACTTTGAGCATCATGGCCATATCGCAGAGGCGCACAGCATGTACAACGCTTTTTAGAAACAGCGCTAAGAATACGTCAACCGTGAAACGGGACGAATAAAGGAGTTTGGTCAAGAACCCGATGCTGCCCACTTGGCTGGTATGCCACAAGCCCAGAACCGTCCCAAGGTCAACATGGCAAGGGACACTGGTTGACTAGCAAAGCAACCAATTTCTAGCTACTACGCTCTCGACGCCTCCTTGCCCACACGATATGAATAATGGACTTACCAAGGAGACACTCATGCTATCTGTGCCACCTGCGGGAGACTCCTACATGCCACTGGTCCGCCTACCCCGATTGGACCGGAGACACACCACGGCCTCGGGCCCGATGGTGGAGATATCTCGGAGGCCAGATGACCGATAGTCGCGCAACCCACTCGCATGCCCGCCCATCAGACGACGCGATCTCCTTCGGAGACCCGGGCCAAGCAGCCCAACGCTCGGGAAAGATCGCGTGGAATCTTGCACAACATCGGCAAGCTAAGGGGAAGATACCTAAGGTAAAACTTTCCTCATCCATCGTACAGCGTCCCGCGAGCCATGTGCGACGCCGCATCCCGTCCATTCGGTCGGGCGGTGGCACATGTCCTCCCCCTCTCTTTACCGCAAGTAAGGAAGAGCTCAGCGCAACTTGCCACAGTACCTGTTTGTTTCCGTGGACCAATCTCGGAGAGAGCTGAGAGGGAAGCGTGTCAGTCTCCCGCAGCAGGTTCCGCGCCGGACCCGACGTTGAACGACCGGTTACTCCGCTCACTATTGTAGGAAAGCCCTCGGTACTGTTGATACTGTTGCACGGCGTGCTATATCACTGCAGGTAACCGCGTACGGGAGTGGACCGAAGGGCCCGTCTTTTGCGGCCGTCTGGAATATGATAGCCACTACCCGGCTTGGCTCGGACGAGTGATGGTGCCGGTGTGAACATGAAGGCCCCGAAAACAGGGATGGGTACGGATACACATACAAACTTCAAGAGAAGAGCCAGCGGCAATGCTCCATCTGCAGAGTCACATTGCGAAGTGAATGCCTTTGTCAAGTCTCGTTTGGTATCTCGGCCAGGAAGGTCGCCTCGGTAGTGGAAGCGGTCGGTACAGCCATAGTGTCGTCTCTCTCACCAATGGTCAGTTGACGGCCATAAGCGGGGAATAACTCACCTCTTAAGGCTCCACATGTCCAGGAATGGCTTCCGTTCACATGGATAAAAATGAGGACTTCCAAGTTGGAACTGAGCAGGAGGCTGTGAGCTATATCCAGTGGGTTCGGTGAAGTTGGGACTGCCTAGAATGGCGGGCCATTGGACTGGGATACCTGTCTTCTTGGTCTCTTTGAGGAATCTGGCCGCCTCGAGGTGCTGTGCTATTGGGGGCCAATTCATTGCAGTGGCTAGATCGAGCGGCCGACTAACCTGGGCCTGACGATTTATTGAAATGATTTAATTGGCATCACGTTTGATCATTTTCTCCGATGACTGTGGCTTAAACCAGCGCAGAGTTAGTTACTGAACCTCGCTAATCGCTCGCGGAAGACGTCTTGGCCTCCCGGCCTCGGCAGGATACACTAATTAGATGAGAGTGATCCGTGGCATGAAATTGATGAGTGCGGGGATGGAGATTTGGTTCCGTTCATCTCACCGCAACTGATGCGTGGTCCATCATCTAGGATGGGGCGTCCCCGTCAGACTTCAGTGGACAAACTCGGGGTCATGCCCGGTCTTGGCCACGCCATTCGCAAGCCCCTTCGGGCCCTGGGATTGTACCCACGGGTGGAGGAGAATGGGTCCTGCAAGAT
This sequence comes from Colletotrichum costaricense, assembly GCF_030867565.1. Lineage (NCBI taxonomy): Eukaryota > Fungi > Ascomycota > Sordariomycetes > Glomerellales > Glomerellaceae > Colletotrichum > Colletotrichum costaricense. The sequence goes on along the minus strand of NW_026848261.1, from coordinate 74,559 downwards.
ATCACCGATGGGCCGGCCAGTGTGGCCTCATCGGGAGTGCTTCGCGCCATTGCCTTTTGACCTGCAGCGTCTGCATCGCTTGCAGCGCTCGTGGTGCGCCGTCTGCTGCAGCTAGAACTTGATCGAAGTACTTGCATTGCCTTTTTCACGATCAATTGGCTCTGCGATTCGTCGCGGTTGTCGCACTGGGCCCGCCAGAACGGACAACGAGATAGAGACGGTCTGTCTCTGGTAAAATGATCGTCGCCCGTCATTCTGCCGCTAGACTCTACGGGCGATGGCGTTGTGAATAGTCACGCTGCCGACTAGAACACGACGCCAGGAACCCACAACCCTTGATCGTGGGGCGACAGAAGATGCTGTGCAAGACTGTAAGTGAGTCCTTCGACTCTCGAGAGCCACTTATTTCGCTCCATGACCGAGAGCGGGCCTCCTGATCTGGCACTGTCGTTCGTGGCTTGCTTGCGCCAGTCTGTGGGCGAAAACGGGGGGCCGCGCAACTGGTGAGGCAATCGGCGAAAACTCTCGATAATTTCCACTTCCCGCCATGCGGAAAACGTTGGCCAAACACCCCATGTTCGAGATTTCCGAAGCAGAGGCTTCTGCTACGTTCTAACTTCTGAGAGACCGCCTGCGATTTCATCTTTGCAGGCCATTGCGAAACAAGGATGCAAACTTGGAATCTCGGGCTGTTTTGCATAGCAATAGTTGTAGTATAGGCCATCGAGGATACGCCATGGCGGCTTTCATGGATCAGACCCTGAATATCCCACTGCTCGTTTGTTACGTGTGGGCGTGTGCAGTGTGTTGGCAGGGTCACAACTGGCAGCCAAGCAACAAACCCCTCAGAACGCTGTTGATGGCTACTATCCAACCCCGAAGCGATCACTACCAAGTCGGTCCGAGGCCAAGAAGATCATGATAGGACAATCTCCACAGAATGCGTCTGATCTTCAGCGATGCTGCCAGGACATCCACAGAGATCATGGATTTGGCCTTGGAGGAGGCGTCAAGTCGTTGTTCCTTCTGCAGTGTGCAAGGTTGATCCAGTTAGAAGACTGAGATGGGCTGCCCTGCTCTCACATACTGACACTGACTGTTGGGAAGAGCTCGTCGTCCTTGCGTCTATAGGACATCGTATTGCGTTGTGCTGCCAGATCCATCATTCAGATCCAGCGATCCAGGGACACTATCGTGCAAATTAACACAGGCTTGACGGGTCCGTGCCGCGAGACTGTTTGAATCTCGAGAGAGCATATTTCCCTCTGAATCGCGTTGCTGCTCCTAAAAAAAATAAAAATAAAAAAAGGGTCGCGCGCGTTGGTGTGGTCGATTCCCCCGCAAGGCCTGAGAGCGCGCAGCAGGATAAGCGCATGTGAAGCTGCAGCGTTGCAGCGGACGGGATCCAGGCTGAACCAATAATGGCTCGCTATTGCTCCCCCGCACTGCATCAGAAGAAATGATGGATTGAAGCCATCCCAGTTGACCGAGATGAGGAAAAAGGAAGCCCTCTCATGCAGCCGGTCGCGCCTCTGTGCTTGTTGTCATTGCCAGCGGCGGGTGGAACGGACGCGGTGGGCGCGCAATTGTCGCACAAGGTATCACCGTATCAGCCCTTCGACGGATGGACCGATCATCAATAGGTATTGCAAACCGTGCTGGGCTGAGGCTTGGGGGCCAGGTGAGATTGAAACACCCGACAAAAGAGAAGACCCATGGGCTCGATACCCGCATGGGCTAGTCCAGACGTTGAGCGCGCCTCCTCACAGCCGAACAATTCGAGAAGAACTCGGCCCTAGGCGCAAGGAAGTTGCTCAAAGGGCATCACGGGCCCAGAAGCCCGATTGATGAGGGAGAAGGGTGGGACATGTGGTCCGTGGAAGCTCATCGCACTCTGCTTCGGCACGACATCGAACGGACGGATAGTGTACGGAGTAGAGCCTTCCGCCGGACACGATACTGAGTGCCGAGACACGGCTCATCGAGCAGCAAAGCAGGTGCCATATTTGTCGCCACTGCTGTTGTTCGGTGTGATAAAGTCTCTTGACAAGCATCAGATCGGAGGTTAGCATATCCAAGGCTCGAGCTAACCCGCACAGGCTTGCGACTCTGCACATGGAATTGCTAAGCAATGCCGTCTCTGTAGATGTGGCCCGGCTTGACTGTTCTGATACGTTGCGGAAGACCGATATGCCCGCGTCATCGAGTACTGAGGTTCCGAAGGGGAGCGGCGGCCCCGTTCGGTGATGTCCTGCCAAATCGGGTCACACTCGTGGGGGAGGACGGCGAGTGCTCCGTACCCTTGGGGCTTGATAGTGAATATGTATCCGTACATCGAGATGTTTTGTTCGATGGAATGACTAGTCGAGTTGATTGATGGCCCGTCAAGTCCTTCAAACAGCCCATATGAGCAGAGATAGACTCGCATTGCGGATGGGGTTTCTGTCAGTGCAGGCTGCAGGTGAGCTTGTTTCCGTGCTGGTGCGCAGCTTCAAGATAGCGTCATGATCGGGTCTAACAACACAGAGAAAGTTCAGGTCTGACAAAGCCGCGAAAGGAGAAAAGATTTGGCGACTGGGATCCAGGAAGTCTGCCCATGAGATGTCGGGGACAGGGACCGGGGTGTAGTCGGAAATCTTTCATAATTCCCGCGGAGGCTTTGCTCCAGACAGACAAGCTGAAAGTAAAATCTCAATTCTGATTAAGGTAGCCCTGGACTCGTGGAGAAGATGTAGCTGGAAGCTGCCGAAAGTCTGTTGAGGATGATGGGAACTTGACGGACAGCTTGAGCCTTTGGCACACCAAGCTCGCAAGAGCGGATGAGCGAGACAACTGCCAGAGCCATGCATGTCTGAACTCTGTCGTCCAGCTCTGCAGGTTGAGACAAAAGAATCCCCTTCCTCCAAGCTCCAGGTGGTAGTGGTGACCGCAAGCGTTTCCATGCCCAAGTAAATTTTCCTGGCAAGGAAGCACCTGTCAACATGGAAAATACATACCGTACGCGTTGAAGCATCGGCGGTTGAGACTGTCGTTTCAAGCAGACAGCGGCTCGTTTCTATCGAGATGATCGAGCCACCCTTGATCAATCACCCGTCACCTGGCCTGGGCTTTGCCTCGCGCCTGCAGTAGGTGCGAGCCGTTGGCTCCTACTTCCATCCAGGCCTTCTCGGCCAAGGTCATTGCCTGCGAAGCGTCTTGGTAATTGTCTTTGCCCTAGGTGAAGCTTCCTGCCAGGCACAGACGCCAACGGTGCTGATGCCGATGAGCGCCAGCGATGATAAGAGCAGCGAATGAGAAGCAACGGCTGCGGCGTGGTCTAGGAAAGACACGGTAGATATCCGGCTAGAATACTGACTGCACTCGAAAACGGAACGCCGCTCGTTTATTCAACTTCCCGTCCACACTCCACCTTTGCCGTTGTCCTGCAATCTTGTTCGATGCCGCTCAAGATCCAGTCGGACATGATCTGATCTTCTGACCAACCTTGACCCAGTGTGCTTACTTCAGCATCGAGAAATTGAGCGATGACCTGGTGTGGTGCTTGGATGCATCGTCTGTGAACAGGCTTGTTCGATTTTTGCAAAAGCCCAGCAAAGCAGCCTAGGGCCACGGGCATGGGCGCATCATCTATGGTAATTGAGTGCTCCCTGGCAAATCTCGAGATCAATGCGTAAATGGAATGGAAAAGCAAGATGAGCTGCAAAAAATCGTGGTGCTCGGGGTATCCGCACTCCCTCTGTGCAACAGCTTCATGCTTTTCTTCAGCGGCCCCATGTGTTCTCGAATACACTTAAATAGCCTGCACCACAGGGCTGAAGTGTCGGTCAAACATATGGAGGTTGTGCGTTGCATAGCAAAGAGTATTGGCAGTCAGAAGCAAATTGCTTGCGACGGGGCGTCTCCTTGTTCGTTATGCTGGCGGGCCCTGGCTTGTTTCGATGGTTGCTGACGGGAAACCTTCGCTTCATTTCCAAAGCATGAGCTTCTATCCGTACGAATAGGTTACGATGCGGAGTACGGTAAATTAGCTGGAGCTTTCCGTTGGCCTTCTCCAGCTAGAGAGGCTTGCACCATCTCACCGCAATTCAAGCCAGCTCTTTGTATGTCAAAGGTGCCCGTCGTATGATACATGCTGAGAGCCGCACCGCAGGAGTATCTGCATGCGTACTCTGGATTCCTTTATACTTGTACTTGTGCTGGCTTGGTTAGACCTGATATTCCGCATCAGTATCTTTACGAACTTGATCTCGTCTCGCATACTCAAGCCTTCTGCTAGATTGCTAGCATGCGAGCACATCATATCTCATCGGCAGGGGCGCCGGAAAGTTGTAGGGGCCGCAACGCCGCCGCCACATCGCCGCGAGAAGCGATCATGGCCCGTTAGCAAGCATGCTAGTCTGTTGGCCTGCTAGCGTCGTTTCCACCTTACCCCCGTTGTGGTTGCTAGCAAGAACCCGTCTGTAGCCTGTGAGAATCTCGTGTGTGTGTGTCGCGCTTGTTCTGGTTGCTATCGCGCGCTCGAGTAAGTACTGTGCTTAGCTGTTGCCGCCACCTGCGGTGCGAGAAGTACATGTACGAAGTGGGCCGCTCATAGTGTTGCCCCTTTGCATGTAAGTGCTCGTGCATCCCACGTACAACATACCTCAAATGTCTCTCCATTGCCCGTCTCTTGTGTGCTACTGGCGACCCGTTGGTCGTTGGCCGACGACTTGTCTTGTGGACCCCTGACTGATCTCTCGCCGTGGACTAAATATAGTGTGAAAAAGCGAGCTAAGGCTCAAAGTCAAAGGAAGAGCAGAAAGGGCGAGTATGTATGAAGAATGAAGGAGTAAAGAAGGGAAGCTCAAGTGAGGTCATGAGCATTGCAATATCAACAAGCCTCAAGATCAGATCAGATCGGAGGCTGGGCTCTAGCCAACGTCATCAGCGCTGTCAAGAGCGGCCGGTCGAATGAATCAATCGGGCAGGTCGGGGTGCAGCCTAGTGAGCGTACGGATAGGTGATTGTATCCTTACTATGTGCGTGTGCGGTATTACTGTTGTGAATACAGAGTATAGTGCGCGTGTGTATGAAGTCAACGGTCGATTGCCTGAGCGGCACCGAGAGCGACTCCTGGAGACCATGGGTCAGACAAAATCACACGGCACATCTGCCTTCCTTCTGCAAGACGTCGAGGTTCGGATATAACTCACGTCTTCCGGGTTTGTTGATAGGGTGTTGCTGATGTCACCAAGCTGCGGAGTCCATCACGAACGGCTTCTCCCCTCCATCTTATGTCTCCCTTGTCGGTGACCACCCCGACGCCTAGGCCTTTCGGTCAAGTGCGGCGGCGGCAATGACTCCAGTATGCTCCAGTCTCCCGTCGAACGAATGGGCCTTGTCTCTTGCGCATGGGGTGGGAGGCGGAGGGCGGACAGAGCAGGCGTGTGAAATGGCCCTGCAATTTTTTTTCCCTGTCGAAGGCAGGGGACGCCATCCCTTCCCATATGCAGGTAGCATTACCTCACCATCTCTAGCATGGCAAAGCCACCATGGTGGGGCACTTTGTCAAGTTGAATACGGAGAAGCGTTCCCTTCTGCCCCTTCGTATCCGCCGATTATCACACGTAACCGGTGACTGACGACTGCACTCGCGCCGCAGTCTGCACTACAGAAGGGGGAGAGACAGCTCCAGAGACAAGATTGAGGCGAACCAGATGGTGATTGGCCGGGAATGTTGGCGAGGCATGTTGTTGTACCGCCGTGGCGGTCTGTCGTCTAGTCCGCCGAGAGATGCATCGACAAGCTAGGTAGATACTCTAGCTGGTGAATCCAGAGACGGTCCAGAAAAGTGCGAAAGAATCTAAGTAGGCAGTATACATGCGTTGCTTGGTGGGATCTAGTGATGGGCTGATGACATTGGTCGAGCCGAAGAATCTGCATTTCGTCCCATCGTGTAGGACTCTGGAGCCTAGTAGGTTTGGGTGTGGGTGTGTGCATCGATCCCGAAGAACTGGCACTCTGCTGGATTTCAGCACTTGGACACTTGCTTGGGTAGCTTGTACATCCATACAGTGCTGTCGTGTACCAAGCGTAAGGGTCCTCTGGCGAGGGAGGCTGAAGAGGCGTATGGCTACCGTGAAGACTCGGCAGTGTGAGGTCAGATAACCTAGCACGGGCGAGCTTGGGAGCGCGAACGTTGAGGTGTTTCGTTTCCGCCTCCTTGGACGTTTGTTTGACGCGCGATGGATCGACGTTGCGCGTTGAACAAGTCTCCGAAGCGGTGTTGCATCTTTGGGTCTTTGGGTCTTTGGTTTGAAGGTCGAGCATCCCATCTTTCTCATCTGACAGTGCCCGGACCTATGCCCGGTGCCGCGTGGGAACGGCGGTTGCAGGTAACAGTGTTGTTCTCTGCATGTACAAGAATTGAGATGATCATGTTGAGCGTGCTGCTAGGTATTCGAAAGTTGTAGGGAGTATGAGGTGGTTGTATCTGCAGCGCTCTTGCTTTTGCACCTGTGCCATCCATCTCTTTGGCGATGCTGAAGCCTTAAGGGGTAGCTTACGTGCCTACCTATCCGTACGCTGCGTTTACGAAGTAGCAGTGAATAGGTAGGGACGGGCGCGGCATTGGTGGACCGGCACGGTAAGTGGTGGATTGAATGTTGTGGTTGTGTTTTTGTTGTTCCCGAATCCCTTGGGGCTTCCTCATTCGGGACACCAGGCACACAGGAAGGAGGCACTCGTGGCATTCTGAGCGCGGCGAGCATTTCCAGTCGCCCAGGAGCAAGGGGTAGCGTGGTCGTGATTCGCCGCTTTTCGTTCGTCCACCCAATGACAGATTGCCAAAATTCTCCAAGCCACCTACTGTGTAGGAATACGTCCTCACGTCCTTCCCAGGAGACCAAGGGACGCGTCCTGGCCATTCCTGTTTGGGTTATTTTCGGAGGGGATTTGGGGGGTCCGCCCTGTGTGTAGGCGACATGGAGAAGGAGGAGAATAACAAGTGGAAGGGTATAGTCTCACACATGGCTGCTCAACCTCGATTCCTACATACCTTCCGGAGTACCTACATTGATACATGGAAGGAGCTCTCCTGAGTCCACAGCTATGTCCCCGAAACGTTGATGGCCAGCCTTGTGATATCTTATCTGAGATCACGATGAAGCAAGCACAACTGACGCTTTACCCATCATGTTGACATAGTCTGTTATTTTTTCTTTTTCACTGCTTATGCTTTCCTTCCTAGAAGTAGGCACTATAGGAAGTTGAGGTTCAAGTTATGAAAAGGCAGCGAGCATATAGGACACTGAAATGTTCCTCGACGTACTACGGATGGATAGGAGAGAAAAGTATCCGTACATTGGACCGCACTTGTAGGACTAGACTGGACCAGTCAGATACGATGGCGTTGGGCCGGGGCACCCAGTCTGCCGCAACGAAAACACAGGGTACATGGGATCAAGGGTAGGGGACCTGCCTAGGATCAAGGCCATGGTGGATTGTGTGATTGTGCATTTACAAGCAAGTGCATGTATCCCTATCCGCATGAATGGGCGGCGTGGGTACTTTTATGATCCATTTCCTGCACGAGGTACGGAGTACTGTGTACGCAGTACGGTCTCCAGGAAAGTGGAACTCCATCGTCGCCTGGCTCCAGCAGACCAATGCAGCACCATGGGCCATCGGTACGATACCACAAACCTTCCCATTTGGCAATCTCCATTTCGACCCTTCACTGCGCCTGCCCACCCCGAACCGCCATTTTGCCTGAGAGAAACCTCCTTCTCCTCCTCCTCGCCTCCTAGGAATTCCCTCTCACCACACCCGACTTGCTCTCTCTGTATCCCCTCAAAAAATATCCCATCTCTTCTCTTCCCTTTCGTTCCCCCTTCTTCCTTCTATTCTTCCCCCATCTGCCGCCTCTCTGCCCCCAATTGCATCGTCGTTCCCCTAAATCCCAACCCACATCACCAACGTACCCCCTTTTCCCTCCCCCCCAAAACAATTAACGGAATCCCTAAGAGGTTGCCTGACTCTCAGGGTCCCCTTCCCGACTTGGATCCATATTCTCTTCCCCCGTCTCTTCGTTGCCAACCCCGAATCGCACTTTGCATCTCCGTTACTGCCGCCTTCTTTCCTTTCCACGTCTCGCCCGTTCGTCCTTCCGATAACAAGGAGAAAAAGAAAGCAACCGAAAAAAACAGACAAACACAAACCGCACTCTCTACACGCTGATCGACTGCAACTTCTTCTTTTTGTGACCCGAGATCTCGATACACCCTCCATCTCAAAACCCGAATAAAAGACGAGCTTCAGGTTTACGTGGCTGACTCGTCACCACCTCATCCCGTCCCCGACGATTCTCTAGCTACAATTTCGAGCCGGATACGAGTGCTTCACATCCCCATGTTCCCGGTCGACTGCTAGCTTTGCTTCGAGTTGTCTCGGTGACACTCGATCTTGCCTCCCTTTGGTCGATTCCTACATCGTCCCGTACGAGTGCTCTCCAACAGCCCCTTCGCAGTAGACGCGAACCCTCATCTTTATTCTCAGTACGACGATACTCTCGCTGTAACCCCTGGCCGCAGGCGACCTTCGTTTCCACAATCGCTATCTGTTTCCAACCACAGCTTCCTTCTTTCTAGAAAGAAGTCAGTCGTTTTTGGGACAGATTAACTATTCTTCCATTTTCTACCTTCGTATAAAAGAGAAAGCAAAGAAAGGTTCGTTAGATTCGTACCTCGACTCTGATCATTGCCCGCGGCCATTTTCCTGTCGTGTCATACGTATGACAGTAGCCAGTCATCCGCTAGGCCTACTGAGAGTCTGATGCTGACATCAAACTCGAGTGGAAAGAGCCTTGCTAACACTTGCCTGCCTCTTTCAGTATTCTGCAGATCCAGCCAGCAAACCGCTCGGCTTCGTTATCACCTGTCTTCGCCCTCCCTTGGAGTAAGACAATCTAGCCGTACTTCGAACTTGAGCAACTTGCCCGAACATAGGACCGGTGAAGGACTGCTTGTTCGCCACTATTTCCTCTCGACGGCTCCTTGGAATATGGCCGCGCTGGTTCAAACGTACCCCCAGCAGACCACTACTGTTACCACTCTCCAGTCGAGACCCTCAGGCAACATGGTCCCAACACAAGCCCAGGCGAACCAGCAATACATGGCTGCTCAACAGTCGCAGAGAAACTTTTCAGGTTCCGCCGTGTATCGCGGTAGTAATGCCCCTATTCAGCCTTACGCTTTCACCAGCACACCGAGTTTGAACACCAACAACCAGTGGCAGCAATATGGCAACGGATATCGTACGGCATCTTCACCTGCGGTGCCGACGCAAGGCGCGCGTCACGGAGGAAGCTCTTCAGTATCAAACGTTGGCTACAACCACGGCATGGGTACTAGCAAAGGAGGTTCGAGGGACGATTCGGGCATTCCTACTGCTCGCACAAATTCACAGGCCCCGAGGCCTCAGTCGGCCTATCTGGCAGGCAACACGACACAGCAAATGACATTCGCTCAGACCGCTGGGACTAAGACGACGCCTGATAGGTACCGGCGCCCGGCTCTCCAGCAACAACAACCTCGCCAGACTAGCGCCCCGTCAGGCTCAGGCATGGCGACTGTTAGTCATTTGTACAATGATGAGCAAAAGAACGCGTCAGTGCGAGGCCGGAACCCGTCTTTCCAGAGCAGACCAAACAGTTATTATGGTGCGGTTGATGACATGCAATTAAGTCAACAACAAAGTGTGGAAGACAGCAAGCGGCTCAGGCGGCGCAGCATGCACTCGCTTGATTCTGCCGATTATCCCAAGCCGCTAACCCCACAGGAATTCTCTCAACCGGAAGATTCCTCCCGTTCCGACCGCGTGCCAACTCCCAAAAACAGCGAAAAGACACTTCGCATCGTCTCCAGTCTTGCACCTCCCGCCGACAACAACATGCATGTCCGCAATGGCAGCGCTGAAAGCCTTGTATCGAGCCGCAGCAGCCATTCCAGACCATCTTCGGTAAGTCGTCACTCCCGGTTTTTGCGGTGTCGCTGGAGGCGCTCTGTCTCCGCCTCATCCCTTCATTCGATTGCCCAATCACGCACTGGCCCAGCCATCCTCAAGTGTTCCATCGCTAACAAGGTTATTTCCACCAGTCTGCCAACCGCAGCGTACCCACCCCCACGGGCAACCCCTCTTCCTCTTCAACTCCTTCACACTTGGATGATGGCTCTTCGAAGCAAGATTATCCTAAGATCGTGAATATTCCTCCACGTAGCTCATCGTCAGATGCGGCCAAGAGGCAGTCTACTCCCTCTCCTCTCTCAAAGCCGGTGACCATGGCGACCGACTCGAGTCTCCAAAAACCACCTTCCTCTCTGGGCAATGCTCCGCAACAGGTCTTGTCTCAGAGCACGACTGCGTCCAACAGCAACAACGCTAGCAGCCCCGCAGCCCAGCATTTGGCTGCGATTAGCCAGAAGAGTACAAAATCCAAGAGCAAGACATCGCGATTGCGCAGAGCCTTCTCATTTGGTAGCGCGGCCGATTTCAAAAAGGCCTCCGGCCTCGAACCTACCATCGACGAAAATAGTGTGTCTGATCCCACCAGATTGCACAAGGAGCCGACAGCGGCCGAGATTTACGATGCAGAACAGGCCGCCATCGCGAAGAAGCAGGAGGAAGGGGGCATCGGGAACAACATTTATGGCGGAAGGCTATTCTCCAGTTCGACAGACAACCTCTCCATTTCGTCCACCGCATCATCTGCCTCAATTATGATCCGTAAGATGGGTCGTGGCATGAAAAAGAGTACTCGTAACCTCGTTGGCCTCTTCCGGCCAAAGTCCGTTATTGGCGTTCCGGCAGCAGATGCGCTGGCCCCAGAAGCCAGCCAGGCTGCCGTGTCCATGGTTACCGTTGAAGCCGAGAGAGTCAATGTCAACGCTGATCCTCATGCACAGAACGGCGGTGGCACTGGATTTCCTCATCTGGAACGTAACTCCTTGGATATTTCGAATACCCCTAGCATGGTTTCGGAACGTGCTGGAAGTTCAGGTACCGATAGCGCGAGGCGAAAGAGCATTGTCGATGGTGATAAGGAGCGTGCCGAAGTGCTTGCTGCTGTCAGGAAAGGCATTCTGAAGCACAACAGATCAGGCAGCCCTGCTCGCGACCCGCGATCCAACTTCGAGTTGCCAGCGATCCCGAACGTCGCCGATTCTCCTATCTCAACTGCACCCAGCACGCCAAATGACGAGGCTCAGGGCCATAAGCGTTCCGGATCTGTCGCCATCGGTAACGAAGACTATTTCATGACTGCTTTGAGGCTTCGCCAGGACACCAAGAGTGCCCCAGGTACGCCTTCGGGCTCCGCCAAGAGGAACGCAACTTTCTCGCCGAGAATCGTCTTCCACGACACTTGGCCCAGCGGCGAATATGATCGTAGGGGCGAAATTGCTACTTGCAATCGCCTAACGCCGATGCTAGCCCAGCAGATTAAGGAGGAGCTCAACACATTCAAGATGGTACGTGCTAATCTTGACATCACAGATGGATGCATCGCTAACTGCTCACAGGAAATGGAAGTTCACGAAAACTCCAAGATTTACACGCACTTCTTCTAACGATGGCTACGCCTCCAAGACGGAATCCCACCACTTTTGCTTCTTGATGACGGGCACCAAACCCTCAATCATGTATTTGAACTACATTTACCATTCGACGGCGTTCAGGAACAGCATCGTACGGTGTCAGGGCGTTTACTATCGTCACTCGACAGCATTTTTCTCGCCTGACTGAGAAGCCTTGCCCGGCCGCCCTTTGTCGATTAATTCTTTTTTTATTTTACTTTTTTCACAATGGGCGGGAGGTATACGAAGACGGCGGCCGGATGGGACAGCCTTGCAGCAGGCCAGTCAGTGCAGATTACGGGCCGATGGCCTCTTTGCATTTGAGCAGCAATCACACGGACCTCGAGGACATGATGGCGATAATAGCGGTGACCTCTTACACTTTATCAGATGGGCCCAAGTCCTCTGACGACTTAGATGCGGATTTCTGAAAAGATGGCATCACTCACTCACACACATACACACACTTGACACTCGATCGAGGTTTAGTGTTTCGATATTTGTTTTGTAAGGGCTTAAAGGACTTTTCGTTACCTGTCGGTTCTCTTCGAGTTACGTCGCCTTCAAAGTTCGTCGGGTCATGAGGAGGCGGAATAGAGTGTGGCTTTTTTCTTCCAAAAGAACAGCTTAGTCTCAGCGAGGTCTCGATGCTGGTATCGACCGCTCCAGCGAATTGAATAGTTTAGAGCGGACTAGAGCGAGCGCGCATAGTGAAAAGTTTGCATGTGAAAAGCCCCGTCCTACGCAAGTAATCCTTTGTTGGGTTGCGTGTGTCATGAGTGGTCTGACACACCGTCTCAGTGCTAGAGCTAAATGAGCCTTGAGAAGCCGCAGTGTCAAGTACTCGTCTCCGCAGAGCGTTTCTCCTTGATCGGCGGGACGACGTCATTTGCTGTAGATGACAGTTCCCCTTCCCTCGCAGTTCCTTAGGTTCCATGCGTGGGGGAAACACTGGGCCCAATGACCCCACCCAATCAGGTAGAGTTTCCCATCTGGGGTTTCTCAGCCTCGCACTCTGTTAGTGTGCAAGGCTCAACCAAAAATTTCTGCCATCACAAGCCAAAGTAGAAAGATTCGCAATCGACGGCAAGGCGACATTCGGTCGAGCGTGCGATGTCAAACTGAACCCCCTATTCATCAGTGATTTTTTTTCTCTTTTCTACAATTACAGTCGAAATTCTGGAGGGGTTTCTCAAGCTCTGGAGGCTCCGGACGTCTCAGACAACCCGGTTCGCCCGATTCTTGACCTCGACGAGAAGCATGGCGACAACGACAGAGGCCCCGACCGCGGGGCTTGAGGCCGGAGCATCGACAGCGGCCGTGACCAGACCGAAGCTACACGGACGGGCATTCTATGAGAGCATCGGAAGTCCAAAGTACATTCTCGCACCCATGGTGGATCAATCTGAATTTGTAGGTTTTTTTTCTTTCTCTTCTCCCCAAAAAGCTCGTGGTGCGGAGAGGCACTGTCTGGGAGCGGGATTGCTAACGGCCTTCTATAGGCATGGCGAATGCTGAGCCGGTCGTTCATCCCAGCGTCCGAGCAGAAGAACCTGGTGGCCTACACACCCATGTTCCATGCGCGATTGTACAAAGACACGGAAAACTACCGCCAGTGCCATTTCCAGGCGGTCAGACCCGACGACTCGAACGATGCGACTGGCACTGCTGCGACTCCGACGAACCCGACTCCGACGACCAAGCCCTGGCTCGACGGCAACCCCGCCATTGACAGACCTCTGTTTGTGCAATTCTGCGCAAACGACCCCGACGCCCTCCTCGGCGCCGCCCTCAAGGTCGCGCCCTACTGCGACGCCGTGGACCTGAACCTGGGATGCCCGCAAGGCATCGCCAAGAAGGGAAAATACGGCGCCTTCTTGCAGGAGGATCAGGACCTCATCTTCAAGCTCATCAACACCCTGCACAAGAACCTGCCCATACCCGTGACGGCCAAGATCAGGATCCTTGACACTAGGGCCGCGACGCTGGCGTACGCACGCAACGTGCTCGCGGCGGGCGCGTCCATCCTCACGGTCCACGGCCGGCTGCGCGAGCAAAAGGGACATCTGACGGGCCTGGCGGACTGGGAGACCATCCGGTGGTTGCGGGGCCAGCTGCCGCCCGAGACGGTGCTGTTCGCGAACGGAAATATACTGCAGCACAGTGACTTGCAGCGCGCGCTGGACGCCACGGGCGCGGATGGCGTGATGAGCGCCGAGGGGAACCTGAGTGACCCCGCCATCTTCAGCCGGCCGCCGGACCCGGGGACTGAGACGAGGGAGTACTGGCGCGGCAAGGACGGGAAGGGAGGGTACCGCGTCGACGCGGTGATGAGGCGGTACATGGATATCCTACACAAGTACGCCGCGGGCCAGGACCCACCCTCGCGGCGTCCGTTGTTTGTACCCGGTGACGACACGGCGTGGATGGAGGAGATGGATCGCGCGGAGGCGGAGCAGGACGAGCCGGAGCGGAAGAAGAGGAGGCGAGACGTGACCAACGGGCCCAAATCTGCCAAGAGCCGGGCGCTAAGCCCGAATTACTCCGCGATGCAGCCGCACATGTTTCACCTGCTACGGCACTTCGTATCGAAGCACACTGACGTGCGGGACTTGTTGGCGCGGAGCCGGGCGGGCGATTTGGAGGCGTACGAGAGGATCTTGAGCATGGTTGAGCGCAAGGTTGCCGAGGGGTTGATTGAGTATGAGGCCCGGGGCGCGGAGATGTTTGCGGGTGACGAGGTGCTGGGTCCGGAGGCCGATGCGGCAGAGGTTGTGGAGGAGGATGGGGAGAGTTCGAGGGGCGCGGTGAAGCGGTGTAAGAGGCCTTGGTGGGTTGTGCAGCCGATTATCCGGCCTTTGCCCAAGGAGGCTATGGCGAAGGGGGCGGTGTCGTTGAGTAAGAAGGATAAGGCCAAGTTGAAGGCTGCTGGCAATGGGGAGGGGGCAAAGGAGGAGGTTGAGGAGGAGGTGGTGAAGAAGAATGGGGAGAAGGAGGATCAGAGTGTTCAGGAAAAGGTTCTTGAGACTGATGATAAGTTGCTTGCCGGTTGATGAAGTACGGCTCCCAAAAAATAGATGATTAGAACAATATACCCCTCTCTCCTGAGAATGACATACTCAATCTCGTTCTGCCAGGTCCTAGAACTCGAGCACACATCACGATGCATCTCATTAAGAACCTGCCTCTACTACTCCCGTTACGCGCAGGTGGAAGAGAGTTCCGAAGCGAGCCCTCTACATCAGCGAATCCTGCACCGCTTCCTTTAAAACGGCTCTCTGTAGCTTCTCTGAACACGGCTAGCTCAGGCGTAGTGATATCTGGGACCAAATACTAACTGATGTTTTGCCATGCTTGCGGCCACGAATATCTTGAAGGGAAACCGGGGCCAAGCTTGCGTGAGACGTTGAGGACTCCATTCACCTTAGCAAAAGCGTTGAGCGAAAGCCTGCTGCCTGTGCATGTTCCCTGCTATACTTTAATGTATACTAGACGGTATATACACTGGATGAAAGGTGGTTTTCAGGGTGGCATATGGGGCATTAAGACCTGGCTATGCGTAGTCTTTAATTAATATCCTGCCGAAACTGCCGGTCGCGGTATTTACTTAATAGTGCCTCGTGTATCTACGGCGGAGAGGAGAATGTTACTTACTCTCTTAGAAGGGTAAAAAAATGAGTTGATATACTTCATAGGAACGGAGCTATAATCCAGCGGTCACCAGATCTCAGCTATCGCATGACGACGAGTAAGTGAAATAAAGATCAAGCTCCTTCCCTTAAATTTGACTACCCATGTCTGATTACAAAGTCGCGCTTCGCTTTGAATAGCTTGGCCACGTCGCGGGTGGGGGAGTCATCTGGATGATGAGCCTGCGTGAAGAGCTTTGAGCTGCGGAGTGCCTGGCTGAGCGATGACTCGGGAAATCAATACTAGACCGAAAGTTACGAAACGGACACATCCTCCCGCCCCTTCTCCTTCTTTATCCCTTTCTAGTGGTTGACTATTCAGTTGGTATACAGCTCCGATTCCGAGAGCTCACTTCGAACATTTAGTATACCACTATATGAACTCTCGAGCTCTGTGTGTGTAAGTCTCGGTCGCGGCCCGTCCCTGGTTTAAGGTTCTTAAACATCCGAAAGCCATCTTTTGTGTGGTGAAGGACAAATCGGTTGCTCCTGTGCAGCTGACTGAATATTGAGTGGTTGCTGTCATGATGCTCAAGGTACCTACCTTGAGAAGGATATGTTCATTGGCCGTACTGCTCTCTCATTGCAGGATCCAACAATGAAGAGTGTGTCTCGGACAACTTCAACGTCTACTTACTGCTGTATCTACCTCGGATCGAGCGAAAAGTAGCTTCACTCAAACACTTTGCTTTAAAGCCATACTGTGAGAAACAGCTCTGAGCCCATGGTCAATGCCACACTACTCATAGCGTTTTGAGGCTGTACGGAATGTGTATTCGTGCAGCGTCACCCCCTTACTCGTAGGCAAAGTTCAGCTTCACTCGTGTCCCGCCAGTAGGCAGCGTACAGCCATATGATGTACAAGACTCACCTCCATAATCATGAGAAATTCCAATCAGCCCGTGATAGATCAGCGGTGTGGCGTAGACTTTGTTTGTTGTGGGGGTTACTCGGTCACTCCCGTAAGTTGCTCTTGAACGATGCTATGGTTAGGCTACCTGCATGAATCTCATTCGCACAAGAGTCGTCTTCATATTATACCATCACAAGAGTGAATCCGATATTACTCTTGTACACTTGCACGTAATCGGTGAAACCCAATTCCAAGTCAGTCTAGTAGGCTGGAGGTTTACGATCCGGTTTTGCTGCGCCCAAACTCGCTTCCACGTGTAACACACAGATTTGAACCTGGGGAATCATAGTGAGCCTGAACGAAGTAATTAATAGATAAAAGGGAGCCTGTTTCCCCCTAGCTTGTTGATTGCTTTTCAATTTTCAGAGGCTACAGAATAACTTCTCTTGCCATTTTTCTAGTACAATGTCAGGTCAAAACCCACCAGTGTTTCAGCTAAGAAACCAACAAGACTCTTACCAGCAAGAGCATACAGGCTCAAGTCCTGAAGATGTCATCGAGGCTCCCCAGATCCAACCGCCCGGTCAAGATAGCTTGCACCAGGACATACCGGCGCAACCGTTTTACCACAATGAGAGCGATTCCCACCAGGCAAACGTCTTGCCATCCCCTTCGACTATGTCCTCCGATGTCCAGCCTCAGCAAAAGACCAGAGACTCACTTCCACCAACACGCAATAGCGAAACTGAGCGAGAGACGATAGCTGAGAGTATGCCAGCTTCCCTCACGGTACAAGAGGCTGTGATCGAAGACGCCTCTATTCTTAGACAGGAGCAGCTCGTCTGCTCGGAGCAACCCTTGTGCGATAGCGCTGGCTCAAAAAGCGAACTTCATCACCCAATGTCACTGATAGTGTATGCTCCGTTCTGGAAAGTCTGGTGGAAAGAGATCCTTTGCCTCATGGCCAGCATCGCCTTATTGATCGGTAAGCAAATGCGTGGCTAAGCACAAGCCATCCAGAATTCATCCGGGAATGTCGTTGTCTAATGACCATCATTTATCACTGCAGCTATTATCGTCGTTCTCGCTATTTATGACGATCAATCGTTGCCAAGTTCGCGTTCCAAGATCACGCTTAACACAGTTATCGCCCTCTTCACAACGTTGGCTAAAGGAGCCTTCATGCTACCAGTATCGACTGCTTTGAGCCAATCGAAGTTCACCTGGTTCTTGAAATCAAGACCCTTGCATGATTTTCATGTCTTTGATCAGGCAAGTAGGGGCTGGTCGGGTTCTATGAAAATGCTATTTCGGGTGCGTTTCAAGCACACAGTCGCTCTTGGCGCTATCTTGATGATCGTCAGCATTCTTTCCTCCCCAGTAACTCAATTGGCTATCAACTACCGTCAACGAGATGATCCAGCTCCTGGAGAGTCGGCCAGGATTTTTACCATCGATGAAATCAGCCTGGACGAGCGCAGACTGAGAAGGGTGGCTCGAGAAGCGTCAGTGAAGGCTACTATGCCGGATACTGCAAGTTTCGAAGTACCGGCACCCCCACAGAAATCTGTGTGCTCTACAGGAAATTGCGACTTTGAACCATATCAGTCACTTGGTGTTTGTGTTGACATTGCCAACATAACTTCTAAACTTCGCGTTGAGCCGATAAATAACTTGACGTCGGACTTGATCGCGGGCGGTAATGGGAGACTGACTCTCGGTCGAAAGACATGGAACATCAGCCTGTCGAGCAAATATGGGCTCTTGCACCAAAGCTCATTAGTTTTCAAAGGCGACTTGCTTGAGGGGTCCGATACCTTCGGCTTCTCAAACAGAACAAGGCTTCTCAAAACCAGAATCAGCTCGTACTTCTTCATCTACACTTCTCCGCTACGGCCTGACAAAATCTTGCATCTTCCGAGTCAGCCAGACGGTGCCGAAGATATGTACTACTCGATTACGGACTTTGAATACGAGGCAGTCGAGGTCATGTTCCATCTCTGCGTTCAGACATTCGAAACAAAGGTTCATAAGGGGGTTGAACAGACCACGATAACCAATACTATATCGCAAATAGATGACCCAAGCAAAGGAATCATCATGGGTCCCAAGTGTATAGTTTCGGAGGAAGGAAATCGTATGTGCGGACTGGCGAAAGAAACAGACGGCTTGGTTGCTCAAATCACACCCCCGAATGCTGGAACAAGGAGGTTTAGCGCCTCATACGCGTCCATGTGGTGTATGGTCGAGGGTTTATCCTGGGTGCTGCAAGGAGAAGCAGAATTGAGCCTTGCGCACCTTGAATCAGATGGCTTCTTTTGGGTTGGTAACTTTGCCCTGGCCTGGCTCGATGATGTGCTCTACACCAACCAGACTATCTTCAACTCCACACAGCGAGCGATCTATCTCGGCAACTTTCTCACAAATATGGCTACTAGCATTTCATCTGCGTAAGTTCTTTTCCTTGTCTTTATACAACTTATCTGACCAAGTTTGACAGGCTACGAACCACTCATCACCAAGATGAGAGACCAGGCGTGGTCGTTATCGAGGGAACCCCTCTAAAGGAGGTGTCATTTGTCCATATAAGTTGGGGTTGGATTTCTTTCCTCGCCGTCGAGATTACTGCAGCAACACTCTTACTTACCATCATAATTGCTGCCCAGAGTGCAGCATATCGAAAACGAGGACCGGAGAATGTCTACATCCCGGCCGACGTAAAGGATTCGGCTTTGGCAAGCCTTGTCGTCCTCAGTAATGAGTGCCGCGAAGCCTTAAGCGATGGTCTCCAGCCGGCAGCTATTCTTCAGAAGACTTCGAAGAAATTGCAAGTCACGCTTCGAGGGAACGAATTTGAGCTTGCTGGTGACCCCGAAGGGCCATCTTCTCCTTCAGGCAAATATAGTACCCAAGAGGTATCCGCGGAAGAACATGCCATTCCCAAGAAGCGTTTTCTTGGTCGAATTTTTACGAGTATGCGAGCGTGACGAGCAGAGTACGAAGCACCGAGAAGCAAAAAAAAGTAGGAAGAAGAAAGTGTCAGCTAAGGTGGTTGTTTGGGAGATGGGACTCGTTCAGACGGACTGTTCAAGTACACGACCGTACCGTGGGAGTCTTGTCAGGAATGCGTAGGTTGGACTGTTTGACTGTGGACCTTCTTTGGATTTGGGGGAAGGGCTCTTTGAGTAAATCCATATTTGCTTCGCGTTACTGAATGACTTTGTCGAAGAATATCAATTGGGTATTTGCAATCATCTATGCATGCATCTTGTACCCGCCGTTTCGCCTAGTGCCCATATGCAATGCTCCAGCTCCCGATGCCCCTTGGTATGCCGTGCGCCGTAAGTCCAAAACAAGCTCGTACTCAACCCTCTTCAAGATCACCGCAGCTTTCTCGGTGATCGTCGCAGACCCAGTTCCTGCACCTCCTCTCTGGAAAGAATGATGCTCTCCTCCCTGTCCTCTTCAATGTCCCCCATCAGCTGTGATTCGTCTATCCAGCCGGCTTCCACCGCGAACCTCACAACCTCGGCAGAAGTCCCAAATGCCGGCGTTCCAGCCTTGGCTTCGGGATCGAGGTATTTCCACAACTCTTTCGTGACCTTCTTGAACGCTGCCAGCTCCTTCTTGTCGCCCTGGAACCCCTTGATCATGTACTGGTAGAGATATGCCAGCCACAAGACGTTGGTGTACGGCACGAATACGTCCCATGACAGGGGTTCGCCATCTACCCCTTTGCAATAAGGTGAATTGTGGGCGGACGGTGGCAGATGCCCACGCTCGCCGCGTATAAGAAAGGATCGCATTTGGCGATAGACCTTGCATTGTGGGGCGTGGGTGCTGGTGAAGATGCTGAGGTCCTTCTCAAGATCGAGTGCAATAGGCTCAGATTCCTCCAATTCAAGATCCTCGGCGCGGGAGAGACCATAGTCCAGAATCGTAATGTCAAGGCCCGAGTAGCCAAAGTACGGCCCTGCTTTCTTCGAATTACGCGTTTTTGGGTCTTCTGACCTTCGGATGCAAAGGTTGCCCTCATGCAGATCGCGGTGCTGATGTTGTTAGCTCACGCCGTTCTGTCAGTCGCTTCAATGGCGTTCCAACATACCTCAAAGCAAGCTAGATCTTCCGCCCTAGCCAGTGCGATTGCCACATGAAAGAAGATATCCCACAGCTGACCGGAGTCCGTCAGCTCGAAGTCTTCCAGCGCGGTTCCTGCATCACCCAGCTCTACCACCAGGAAAGTGGTCTCGCTGAGATAGCGACTCGGGCTGGGGTAGAACTGCAGCCTGTCCGGGTCCTTGCGCTTCATCTTCCGATGAAAGCTTTGGTGTGTTTCAAGCAAGCACTTTGGTGCTTTTCCTTTCACAAGGTAGCGCTCTTTGTAAATGACGAAACCGGGAATGTCGGCGAGCCACTCGGATATGCTCAGTTCACCACGCATATCGTCTTCTGAGTGGGGCTCTTCGTCAACCAGTCCAGAACGCTCCTGAGCCTTAGTCTGTGCCTTAATGGGCGACTCAAGACGGATGCACTTGATGATGCTTGTACCACGCTCATTTCGAACGCGGTAAACTTCTGCATAGGAAGCCTCGGCGATCTTTTCGATTGTATCTCCGGGTGGGCATACATCCTCCCAAGTAAGAATGCGATAGTCAGGCTGTGGCCCTGCTGGCACTTCTTGGGCTTTGACTTTGGGCGTTTCGGCCTTTGATACAGGTGTAGGAAGCGTCCCTTTGGCTATCCTCTTTGTGGTTTTGGCGGTCCTTGGGGTTTGTTTCACCGCCCTCGGGGGAGTCTCCGGTTTGCGTGGTGCTGGCGGAGATGCAACAACAACTTCGCTGAAGTCTTTTGATAGCTCATCTTCAGAGGAATAGGATTCTAAGTTGATCCCAAGAGCATCCAGATCCTCGGTAATCTTGATGATGGAGTCATCTTCGGAGTCCAGTGCGACTATCGCATTGGGTTTCCGAATCGGGGTTTGTGGAAGTTCAGCAAACAGTCGCCTTGCTTTTGCCTTTGTAGAGGTCTTGCCGTAAGTGCGAGCTGCCGTTGTTCGCACCATTTTATCTTCTTCTTCTTGAGTCCATACAGGGTTGATTTGTTGAGTTGAGTGCTACTACTTTTGACGCTTTATTGCATGATGTCGCCGTGACTGACGTTGGCCACTATTGACATTCCGGGCGCGTCGTCCGGACAACCAGAGCTTGAGCGGAAGATACGTTATCCCGGGGCCGCTAAAGGTCCCCCGGGCCGGGCACGAGACACTGAACCCACGCTGCTGGGTTCTACGACGGTCGACCGCATTCAGATGAATAAGTGGAGAAACGTCACTGTGCCCCAGCTCCCAGGAAAGCGATGTGACTGGCTGACGACAGCTTGACGACTGGCCTAATTTCGCCTTCTGGTTGGCGATACCTCCTCACAAGTACGCAGCTTCACTGTCTGCAGTCTTGGATCTCGACACCACCGCAGCCAGCCAGCCATCCCTCCTCCGACCGCAACCATGGCCGCCATCCTCAACGGCCTCTTTGGAGGCTCCAAGCCCTCTGCATCCCCAATTCCTAGCGGTGATTCCGGTATGCTTCTCTCGAGACTCAATTCCCCTGCCCCCTAAACCGAACCCCCCGTGCCGTCAAAGCTTCCAGTTTCCCCTCAGCACCCACAAAATCCACAACCTCATTATACTGACGCAATTATCTCTCGCGTATAGACTTTGCAGACTTCGCCGGTGCTGCTGATCCGTCGCCGGTGCCCAGCGCCTTCACGGCTGCCCCTGGCAGCACGACGCTCGGCGGCGCGCCCGAGGCCACGGGACGTCCCTTCACGAAGTGGTACAACATCCACGAGCGCCACTCCCTCAGCGAGTTCAAGCTCGAGGGCGCCATCCTCGCCGTCAGCGCCGTCATTTTTCTCCTGCACATCATTGGCTCGCGCCTCAACCGCAAGAAGGCCAAGTCCTGGGCCACCGCCCACGCGCCGGTGCTCAAGTCCGAGTTCGCCTCCGTCGGCTTCTCCCCGCGTTCCACGACCGACACCGACCCCAAGGACCCTACGGGTCTGCTGCGCGAGAAGTCTCTCTTTGAGTTTGCCAGCTACGGAACCGGTCGCCAGAATGTCGCCTTCATGGACGTCAAGTTGACGCTGACCAAGCGCTTCAACCCGTTCCTCAGCATCATCGAGGCCGTCACCAGCTTCTTCATGGATACTGTTGAGGCCCCCCACGACTCTGTCGAAGCTGTCATCTACCCCTTTGACGGCAAGGAGAGCCTCACTGTCCCCGCGATCCCCGGCACCCACGAGCTGCGCAGCAAGGAGAATAAGAGCACGTACGATAACTTTGTCTGGGCCATCGTCTCCAAGGAGCGCATGAAGCAGGTTCGCGACGATCGCTACGATGTCTCCATCACCTTCACCAAGGACAATGCCAAGCTTCCCAACTGGGTTACCGTCATGAGCGAGAGCGCCGAGATTACCGAGCAACTGTTGACCCCTGAGCTCATCAAGGCCGTTGAGGCTGCCGGCGACGCGTTTGACTACCTTATCGTCTCTGACCAGCCCATTGAGCGCCCCAGCACGTGAGTTTCAACCGCAATTTGTGGTTCATGTTCATTACTAACAGTGTAATAGCATCGAGGAGACCACCCCCCGCAAGCGCGTCTTCCTCCGCTACCGCATCCCCTCGAGCAACAACTACGAATCCCTGTTGCCCCTCTTCGAATACTTTGTCCGTATTCCCGACGCCCTCGTCTCGGGTGCGCACTTCCGCCCCGAGGTCCTGCGCAAGGTCCGCAGCGTGCGCGAGGAGACCATTGCCCAGCTCAAGAAGGCTGCCGAGGCTGAGAAGGCCGAGGAGCGCACCCTCGAGCGCGAGAAGCAGAAGAAGGCTAAGCGTGACGCTGAGCTCAGCGCTCTGGACGCCAAGGCCCAGAAGAAGTACCTCGAGAGGGAGCGTGAGCGCGACCTCAAGAAGAGCATGAAGAAGCAGACCATGCGCGGTTAAAGCAGTGTTTGAAATGCTTCCCTTAGCGGAAGCTCTTAAAAAGTTGCTACCCTTCATCAATGTCTTTTAAACTGGAGGGGAAAAAGGCCGAGGGCGGTCTAGGGGGTCCAAGGAGGGTCGGCGGTGTCAATATTACAATCTACGAAGGCTGAGATGTATACATGTACCATCATGAAAGGCGGCGACGGCGGCGGGGTAGATCAAATAGTATATCTCGTGTCAAATCATAACCTAATAAGCTGTCAACATTTCTGTCTTGTGCATGCACCGCGACCCATCTCATACCACCAACACATCTTTTCAAAGACAAGAACAACAGTTACTTGTCTTGCGCCAGGATGCCCTCCACCCGCGCCACCTTGTCGGCGGCAGACTGCTTCTTGTCCGTTCTGCGCAAGAGAGAATAACCATCATCAGCCACTCAAACATTTATCCATATGACGACTTTGCGTTCTTTTGTCGTGTGAAGTAAAATTTCATTTCAGGTAGACAAACCTCGAGCCGACGCGCATCGAAGACTGGATCCGCACGACGCCGCTCTGGTGGACGAGAGAGTGCGCTTGTCCGATGACGCGGAAGACGTCGTCCCAGCTTCCCTCTGCGGAGGAGGAACGGATTATGCATGTCAGCAGTGTCCTATATGGCTCTTGATGTAGTTGAATCCCGTACCGAAGCAGAGGGGGGGGGGGGGTGGGGGACGAATCTCATGAGCTTTCCACGCCCTCGCGCAACACGATAGTTCAAAAGCTAAGAGGGGAAGTGCGAGGGAAGAGGGTTAGGTAGATAAAGAGTCCGAAAAAAAAACGTACCGACGGTGGTGCCGGCCGAGTGCATGGTGTACTTGAGCCCGCTCGCCTTGAGCAGGCGCTGGACCTGGGCGACCTCGTTGGCGACGGAGACGCTGCCTGTGCCGACGGGGATGAGGCAGAAGTCTGCGTAGGCGGCTTCGGGGGTGGGGATGTTGGAGTAGTCTTCGCTCGACATTTTTCGTTGTGCTGTGTGGTGTTGTGTGTGTGAGAGAGAGAAAGAGAGAGAGAGAGAGAGAGACAATGTATGTGAGAGAGTTGAAGTTTTGGTGATGTTGGGTTTGAGTGAGTGGTATGTGGTGGGGTTAGATTTGCGCGACTTCGGCTCTAGGTTACTGAGGTTGTGGCGTGTTGAGGGTCGAGAGCTGTGAGGTCGGTTTTTGGGTGAAGGGTGAGGCTCGACTTTCATGCAAAGTCTGAATTCAGGAAACCAGAGGCACTGACATACGTATCATGACGGATCTCATGGATAAACCGTAGATTTACTAGACAAGTTCATATGTCGTTGACTTTGAGATGCCGTCGTTGTGCAGAGTACCTTTCCCAATGATGCAATGAGGGGTGGGGGGTGGTCCGTTCCTAACCGTATACGAGGGGTCCTTGCTACCTTCCTAATGAGTTTTTCTCCCTCATCACTTATAAGCCGACAACCTCAGCTCATTCTCGCTGATTCAGAACACTGGCCATTTGTGATTTGTTTCATGAACTTGGTTTTCATATTGACATGAGCATGATTCCACTCAATGCCCGGTATCTATCTACCTCGTTGATCCGATCTGGATCAGTAGTGTTGCCCTATGTCCCAAAGGGCTCTCTTCCAAACAAAACTCGCGGGGGTCCCGTTTTCCCCGGGTTGTACATGAACAAAGCTGTGAAAAAAAGCCAAGAAAAAGTCGTTTCTGCCGATGATTTCGGCTCATGATAGAACGCCGTCGCTATGCATCTTTTTGTTTGAAAAAAAAAGAAGGAAAAAAAGAGGTAAAAGGAAAAAAAAAAACAGGAAGGGGAATCATAGCGTTCATCCAAGATATGTCCCTTTGAGCGTACACACACAGACACTCTTTTCATGAGATTGTCGCATGAAAAGTGTCACATCCTTCTTTGGCTCGGACCCTGAGAGACCGGACTTTCAGAAACAGACGACCCCTTAAAACAAGAACACAGCGGCAGCGAGAAACGCGACGAGCGCGCCAGTCTCCATACCACCGGGTGCTCTACCAGCAGACTTGCCGCTGCTCGAGCTCGCGGTGGCGCTGTTACTGCTGCTGCGGCCAGAGATGTCGGACGAAGAGAGCCCGTTGAGGTTGTCGGCGGCGTCAATGGCCGGGCCCTTGTTGAAGAAGTCCACCAAGATGAAGACGGGCTTGGTGCCCCACTGGCTCTTGCACGTCTGCGCGTGGAGGCCGAGGTTGCCCGCCGTGCTGGTGGAGGCCGAATTGGTCGTGTCAATGTCGCTGACGTCCGGGATGAGGATGTCGGTGGCGAGGGTCTGGTACTGGAAGTGGTTCATGAGGGGCAGCATGTTGGCCGAGACGGCGGCGGCGGCGGTGGAGTAGGTCGAGGGCCGGTCGATTGTGCAGTTGAAGCCGGCAGCGGAGGTGACCTCATAGGCCGTCTCGAAGACGTAGGAAAATTCCGGGAGGAGGTAGGGGTAGTCCGTGTCGGCGGTGATGGAGGCGACAAAGGTGACGAGGCGGGTGTCTGCGTCGATCATGGTCTGGAGGGTAGGCCAGCTCGAGGTCGCGGAGGAGGTGGAGGGC
Organism: Colletotrichum costaricense; assembly: GCF_030867565.1. Lineage (NCBI taxonomy): Eukaryota > Fungi > Ascomycota > Sordariomycetes > Glomerellales > Glomerellaceae > Colletotrichum > Colletotrichum costaricense. The sequence continues at coordinate 48,842 of NW_026848261.1, read as the reverse complement.
TTGTAGCCGTACTTGGAGATGCCCGAGGACTCAAAGACCTTGCCAAAGGCCGAGGCAGCCTGGTTGTCCGAGTTGACGAGGAGGATGGTGACGACATCGTCGGTGTGCTTGTCCATCCAGTCCTTGATGGCGGAGAGCCAGTTCTCGAGGGTGCCGGCGTCGAGCAGGCTGCAAGTGGTGTGACAGAGCTGGAGGACGCTGCCCGAGGTGCCGTTGACGAGGTGGACCTGGGCCTGGAGCAGGCGCAGACCCGAGTTGAGGGCGACGGTGGCGTTGTAGTACTGGTTGCCGGCGATGGAGTTCGAGGTGCTGGCGTCGCGGAGGAAGGCGCTGTCGTGGGCACCCATGTGGGTGATATTGTTGTACTTGCGGCTGCAGAGGGATGGGGAGTTGTTGCAGACTGTTGAGTTTGAGGAGGTGGCGGCAAGGGAGGTTGTGTTTACGGTTGATTCTGTTGACGATGAGGAGTCTGAGGGGAGGGCGTAGACCGTTGCGGTAGTGGCGAGGATGGCCGCGAAGGCCTTGCGGAGTGAGAAAACCATGTTGTAGATGTGTGTGTGTGTGTGTGAGCGTGTATAATCTGGTGGTGTTGTCCGTGTAAGACTGAACCCAAAAACCTCGGATGCGGGAATCGACGAAAGCGGGAGGCAGTCGACTAAATAAACGTCCGAAACAGTGATCGTCGGTTTTGGGGATGTCGCGCTGCAACTATGAGGAGGCTGGCTCAAGTTGCAAGGAAGCAGGAAAACCCGCGAGGTCGGAGTTGAAGTAGAGGAAGAGAGAGATGTGACGGGAGGCAGTCGAAAAAGGCGGAGACTGGAGTAGCGAGGAGGTTGAGATGGGCAGGGCAACGAGAGACGGGATGTTACCGGACAAGGTAGGTTAAAGGTAGATCCAAGACAGGCAAAATCCTCGAGAGTCTGATGTAAGGCGAGGTAGAGGTAGCGTATTCGTAGTGTCACTTGGTGTATTAGTAGTCAGCGTGGAGGCCAAAGGAAAAGACGGTGCCGGATCCCCAGTTCTTAATATGTTGGACACATGAAGGGAGGATCCTCGCAAGGCCAGGCCAAGGAGCACTTTGGGATGTTTCCTTGTCCCCCATTCGGAATCCATGCTCTGTATCCGTACTCCGTACCCATACCCATACCTAGGTAGGTACGGATACCTGTCGCTTGTACCCATCCATACCTTACGTAGCCCCGATGGGGCTGGAGAAATATCAGACAAGACCGAAGCTGAAGAAGGAGGTGCGGCATTCTGGCAGAGAGTCTGGGAGACTTGGACCCTGTTGGTTGCGCGGCCCCCAGTCCGTCCCCCGTTTCCCGGTGGGGCTCCGGGCGTGTGGGCGGGCTGCATGGCGGCATGGCGCAGTCGCGGTTGTACTCGTACTTTTTTTTCTCCAGTCGCTCTTCACCCCCTTGTACCCAATGGAATAGTGAGTGTACGTACATACGAGAAGTGCAAGAGAAGAGCGATGGAAACCACCAAGAAGAATCCAACACTAGCCACGGTGATTTTTAATTCACTTCGACTATGCTTGCGTCGTGTGTTTTCGGGTCTGGATACACTATATCTGCCATGAACAACTGGTTTGCACTGCCAAATGTACACGTACATCTCACCTCTCAGACTTACACAGCCTCCCTCTCCGATTTGTGCATCAGGCCCAAGTCCGTCAGCAAAGACGTGCAGCAAGACGCAAAGGGGGTGATGCGTGATGTTTTACCCACCACCGAGCACATTTCACCATTGAACTCCCATTCCCTCATCCTCCCCTTCATCCCCTCACCTGATTTCGCCAATAGGAGCCTTTCCCCCAGCAATGCCCGTTACATGCAGACCCAGGCCGGAACTCTGCGAGTCTCTAGGTACTGTACTCTGTACAAAGGAATGGGCGCGGCCTCATCCAGAGTGCTTTAGGTGCTTTAGCTGTTGCGTAGTAAGCCCGAGACGGAGCTAGGAATTAAGGTAGCGTTGGCCATCAGCGACCATTTCTCACTTACACCAGTGTCAAGAGGTGGTGTGCGTGCGTGTCGTGTCACCTTTACTTGTCACCATCTTTCCCACTCTGCTGGTTCCCGCCCATCCAACTAGTGTATTTCTTGGTGGTACAATCTAGAAGTTGAGGGCCTACCTTACTCCACGGACTTGAGACAAGTCCCAGGCCGAAGGAGAAAAGAGAACGACAGAATGGACAGTCGCAATGGTCGCTCGAACGTCTCAGTCTCACGCCTCCCAAACCTCTGGGGAGGGAAGCCCCTGACTTTGGCTTGGTCGAGTGTTGGGGGGCCTCCCTTACCTCTCACACGCTCTCTGCGCTCTTGGAGCCACGTTATTCCCTCCACGGCACGCCATCACCACGCTCAAAAGCATGGGAATGCATTGCGCGACAGAGTGAGTTGCGCAGTTGCAGTCGCAACCCGAGATCTTCTGCCCAATCGCGCAAACCATCTTGCCCCGTGCTTTACGCTGCTTACTGCTTAATTGCTCGATACTTTCTGCAAAAAAAAACCACCCTGGTCCAGGACAGACTTCCCGTCCCTTTTCGCTTTCGGTGCCGTTGTACCGCCCGAGGACGATCCGTGTGTGGAAAGTTGAACGATGGAAATGTTTCTCTGCGGCCCAATGACGTATTTACACCACAGGAACGTTGGATTCTCTGAGGATCCGTTTTGATGGAGAACGTGCAAGATGTACTCTCACGCTCTGTACAGATCTTCTGTACAGATACATCCGAACTCGCCAAGTAGACTGAATACTCATGAGGTCGGTAACCAAGTCAACCTCTTGTTTTCTTTCCATCTTCACCCACCATTCGAGTGATGTAAACAAATGAATATGCAACTTGCAACTCTCCTGCCGCGGCCATTTCTGACTTGGAAAACCTGCAACGCGCGGGGCTCCAGTATTATTCATGCGGTGTGCAGATCTCTCTGGCACAGCTGCTGAATGGTTAACCTCGCAACCACAAACCGACAACAACACCTGGGCCAGAAAGTCGCATTGAAGAGGTGTTGCTGAGAAGGTTGACCAGAGGCTGGCTGGCTGACTCGTAGTGCATAGCGATTGCGGCTGACTCTGCATCTTTTTCCTGTCGCCTCACATCTTCGTACCACCTCACCGACTTTGGCATGTCAACCGATTTGCCTTGCACATGCCGTTCCGACAACCGAAACTACGTCACACTCGAATGAGGGTTGTCCAGCCGCCCAGCCGAGCATTTGTTGACTTTTCAAGGCGGGCTCATACAAAAGATTGGGGAATTTCAAGAAGAATAGGTAGCTCACCTCCAACTTTTTCTCTGTTGTTGATCACTCACCCATACAAGAACACTGAATACTGGCATACTGATTGGATGCCGGGTGATAGGTGAGAGAGAAAAAAAAGAAAATTCGAGTGGCTTGCACCCTAGAGATCTACACTTCCGTCTCCAGAGATTCCAGCGCCGCCACCACAAAAAAAGGTGTGGCTGTCCATCCGCCCAGCGAGACGGTTCGACTGGTCCAGAATCCCCCCCAGTCCCCATCTGCCGGCGGGTTCTCCAGCGTCGTTCCAAGAAAAGAACTTCCCAAGCCACGGGAAAATCTGTCTTGGTTCCTAGGGTCGCCACTGACTTTGCCATCCAAAGGGATGCCGTTTGGTGCATTTTAATGGAGACATGTAGTGGACGAGAACAGCAACAAGAAACAGGAACAGGAAATCGAGTAAACAAGCAATGAACTCTCCACAGGGCAGAAAAGCTCGTCACCATGACCCATCATCAACACCTGTCCACCAAAGAGCAACATCGTCAAGGAGCATTCTCACTGGACGACACTGGGTAGCAGATCGCTGACAAAGCCCACCCAACAGTACAACTATCCAAGGCAGGGAATGTACGGATACTAGCCTGGTCAGCCGAATAGACCGCAGTATTCCCGTCAAAAAGGGGTCTCCACAGGGGTACCCAGCACAAGATCGCCTCCCGTTGCTATTTTTGAACACTGGAGTCTGCGCAGTGCGCGTCTGCTCATGTCACTTCTTCTTCTTCTCTTTCTTGCTCAGCCTCAACCTCCCTCTTCGGGACCTGACAACATGGTGGTTTAACCGATAGCTTGACCACGACATGCTTAATTTTCTCTGCCTTTGCCTCTTTACGTCGTTGCCGATCACTTGCGTCTCTGCGCAGTCGGGAGAATAAAGTCCACACTATTCGTTACCTCGTACAGGGTACATTGTTAGTTTTGTTCACACTGTCCACGTGATGATGTGCTACCGTCTTAGAACCTCTGTGAAACATCACAAACATCCTCAAATTCACCTGGAGAGTTGTTCAGGCGGGGGCAGTCAAGGGAGCAGATCAAAGCAAACTCCGAGACAGAGCGTTTTGACATCTGTCAATCCGATCCCGGGGGGGGGGGGGGAGGATGGCGAAAAGCCACGTCTGTCTTGCTCGGTAGCTCTATCCGAACAACTGTCTTCCCCAGCTGTTTAGACAGGTCCAGGCGCTTGATTGAGAAACTTGCGCACAAGCCGTTCGTTTCCTTTTGCCTCCGCGCGGACTCTGTGTTCGTCACATACTCTCTTGCCTCTCTCTCTCTCTCTCTCTCTCTTCCCAAGACACCAAGACCATCTCAAACCCAATGCCTAGACAACCCAAGCAATTTACCATGCCCGCGATATGCGTGGCCGCGTCAAGCACGTACTTTTAGTCTACCTACCTACCTACTCTCAGGTCGCCCACGACATTGGGACGTCTCCACTAGGCTTGGAATCTCTAGGTCACTCCATACTTGCGCGTACCAAGACTTGCAAGACCGGGCTTCTTCATTGTTAGGGGCTGAGGTAGATGCCAAATGTCGCCTCCTGGCCCAGAACATCGTGAACACTGAACCCCATCCGAGGACCGAGGGGATAGGACATGCCGCGGCGACACCACATCCAGTCGCTTATGCCCCACGCTCTCGGTGCTCTCCCTTTTCATCCGAGCCTCGCAAGGCGAAGGCGAACACGCAAGTTATGAAAATGTCACCCTATCGAAGTTTGAAGGTAAACCCCCCCGGCCATAGGGGAATCCGGCACCTCGGCGCTCGACCGGGCACCATGCGCCCACATCCCTGCGCTACAATTCGTGACGAGCCGCAAGGCAAAGGCATGATATTTAGCACCTTCAGACTCTCGGTGACTCACGTTGACCACCACATATTGATTGGCCTGGTGGCTAGAATCGTTAATCGTACGGCCCATTCCGAAAGCGTACGTAACCTTGCCCTGCCACCAGTCTTCATCAAAATCATCCGTGCTTCGTTCGCTGGGGGCCCAAGGCTCGGGGCCTGTCAAGCACGGGAACGACGATATTAGGTACGGTACGGTATGGTGGGGGAGGAACCGTCACCCGGGAAAAAAGGGCTCGACTGTCAAAACTAAGCCACGCCGAGCGCAAAAACCCACGTCGGCCGCAGCCACACGAGCGACATGTCGTTCGTCCTTTGCCCATTTGTTGGACGAATTCGCCTACCTAATGCCGTCAATGCCATTGTCAAGACTTCATTCTCCCCCTCCCGTCACGCGTGTCCCCCCGAGAAAGGGCGCAGCCGCAGTTCATGCAACGCTCAAATCGTGGTCAATGCTCGGAATCTTCTTGAATTGATATCCTTTCTGTCTCTGGATCTTTTAATCTGCTTACTCAGTGACCACCACCACAGGCCATCCTCCCGTGCTCATCAGCTTATTCATTCATCGTGCCTTTGCGCTAACCAACACATCTCCCTCCCGCGGTGTCTGCTCAAGGTGCTTTGACCTTACCCCATGTTCCGGCTCTAGTGGACTTACGAATGCTTCCTTTTCCCCTCAATTATTCAGGGTCCGGCGCGAATCCGGATTCGGAACCGGCCTGCGCCGCCTCCATGTCCTTGAGAGCCTTTTGTCCCTCCTCTGTCGTGGCGTCGATAATCTGCTCCTCCAGACTCAAGATGCCGGCCTGTAGGTCATAACGTTGTCAGTGAACCGGCTCATCAAGCATCTTCACAGAAGAAGAAACACTCACGTCTCCAAGCTTGCCGACGATGTCTTCGGCCTCTTCAACCTTCATCTTGCCCAACACCTTGTTGACCTCGTCCAGGCTTCCACTCTCCAGAGCCTTCTGAAAGTCGGCGCTGAAAGTCTCAAAAATGTTCCGGCCCTCCTTCACGGCGGGGTCCTCGCTGTCCTTGGGCGGGATGGTAATCTTGATCTCCGTGCCGGGCTCCACCGCGTGCAGCTGAATCTGCTCCACGCCCTCGGGCTCGCTGGCGCGCTCCTTGACAATCTCCCGCGCCCGGTTCCTGATCTTGCCGTACGTATCCTGCACGTCCTTGAAGAACACCTCTTGCGCCTGGTGGCCCTTTGTCGTGATGCGCTTGAAGAACATGCCCACGCCGTCCTTGCCCAGCGCTCTGCAGTACTGCAGCAGCAGCGCCTGGTGGACGCACTGCCGGCAAAAGTCGTCCTTGCTCTCGAGGGCGGCGTCGAAGGCGAGGACCAGGAGGCCGTCCGTCTCCCGCTCCGTCAGGATCTGCGGGTTCTTGGACAGGTACTGAGCGCTGGATGTGTAGTCGTCGGCCTTGATCTGCGCAAACTTCTTAGCGGCGGGCGATGCCTCAATCTCCTCGTCGTCGTCGTACGATTGGGTCGACTTGGCCGGAAGGGACTGTGTCATGTCAAAGTTGGGGTTCAGAAGCTCCGGCTTGCGCTGCTCCTCCTTCTTATCCGTATCCTTGGACTTGTTGACATGCGAGCTGTCAAAGCCCGTATGAATGCCCTCGCTCGTGATCTTGCGTCCCTCTTCCTTCTCCAGCTCGGCTAGCTTGGCAAATAGCTCCTTTTGAAGATTCTGCACCTTGGTTAAGTGTCCCTCGACACCCTCGAGCATGGCCTTGTAACGGTTCTCGGGCTTCTTCTCGTCCAGCTCCTTGTTAACTTGGTCCAACAGCACGGCCATCATCTTGGAGAAGCTGGGCAGCGGCTCTGAGTCGGCGTGGATTCCCTCGGGGCGCGGGGGCGGCTGGTCGTCTTCGGGCTTGCCGGCGGATTCCATGACGGCTTGGAAGGCGACCTCGCCGGGGTTTCGGGTCTCGGCCTCGGAGGCATGGGACTTGAGGGCGTCCAAGAGGTTGGAGATGCGCTTCATCAGGCCATCGTTGATGATGCGCTCGTACTTGAGCGTCTCGATTTGGTGCTTGCGCTGCAGTCGCTCCTGGTGGATTTGGTTCTGCTTTGCGCGGATAAATGAGCGCTTATCGACGTTGGGGTGGACCTCGACATCCGAGTCGTCGCTGAGCTCCAGCGCGTCCTGTCGTATTTACATGTCAGCTACTGAGGTCGGCATCACAACGAGCATGGACGTGAGAGAGTGGGTGATGTAAAACACACCCATTTGCTGTAGTCGACAGGCATCTTGGCGAAATGTTTCAGCAATGTGATGCAGGTGCGTGATTGCCTCCAGCTGATGTGGGCATCGGTTGTTGACTTTGAAAGCGATGTTGTTGAGTGGAATGTTCTGGATTTTGCTTGACAATAGGTGCGGGTTGAAAGGAGTTTGGTGCAGAGCCAGTACGGTGCCACAGTGCATCACAGGTGCGGGGCATTACCCCGCCGCCGTATTGTTATCCCGGTAGCTGAGCTCAGCTATGATATCAGCCGTAAGGCACTTCAACTCTTGCTTTCACTCCTTGTTCAATCAGCGTAGCACAACTTGCTCAGAGATACCGAGCAAATAATTTCTCCTGATTATAAGCTGTCATCTATCAAGTAGGCATCATAACAATGGCAATCTACTCTTCTCATATATGGAGCTACCATCCATAACTGCTCCTAATAAGACAATACTTTGGCAGGATCAAACCCCTCCTTCGCAACTCTCCCAGATCCAACATACCCCCTCTGGTTGCTCACAATCCTGACACCCTTCACAACCGTATCTGTCGAAAAGTGTGTATGCCCAAACACCCAACAGATCATCGGAACAGAATTCCCTACTTCCTCCAACAAATCCGTTGCGAAAGCCGAAGACCAAGGGCTCCCCTCAAACCTAGGCTCCGACGTCCCCTCCAGCGAAGGAGCATGGTGAGTCGCAACAACAACCTCTCTCCCACGCGCCACCGCTTCCCTCGCCTCTCTCTTCAACCAACCCAAGTCCGCCTTGTGAGCCGCGCAGTGTGCCTCAAGACTCCATCCCTCAATGTGCTGGAAATCCTTGACCCTTCCCACGACCGCAGCTCCCGCCTTCTCAGGGACCATCGTCCATAGGGTGCATCCCAGGATGCTCACATTGGAACCGGGGATATCAAACCCGCGGCGGTGGAGCACATGTAACCTCCCTCTCACCGACGGCTCTGCTTCAAGCCTTGCCGCCTCTGCGAATGTCCCTCCGTACGTGAGGCCATGAAACTCGTGATTGCCAAGAACTAGGAAAACACCCTCGTACCGATCCGTCTGACACCGGATGAACCCGAGATAGCTGTCGTATTCAGATAGGCTGCCGACATCGCCGGAAAGTAAAAGAAAGGGTGCCGTGACGGGAAAGTCAAAGGTCGAGTAGTCTTTGCTGGCCTCGAGATGCAGATCCGAGAGGAATTGTACAAGGCCCGACGATCCCCCATTCATGGCCATGGGCCCAGAGGCTTGTTTTTCTGGGCGAGACAGGATAAATGAGGGAGATCTTGCAGTACTGGTGTTGATCTGTCTTGCTGCTCAGCCACATTCAAACTGTTGATGTGGAGGCCAAATAGGGCATCCTATCACAAACTTCTCAGAACACGATTGCAGGTGTACTACTGTGTATTATCTAATCAGATCGTCTCCATTGTCAAGCCAACATTGAATCCACGTTGACGTTGTTTGCTGCAGCCTATAGACCATCTCAAATAACAAGAACGTCAAAGGCAATCACAGTCACATGCCAGGAGCGTCAGTCACCCCTTATGAGACAAGGTCAGATGCAGTGAATATTTTTAATCATCAATGGTCAAAATAGTGTGAATGCTCAGTTGTTTTCTTTCACCCCAACGTGCGTCGTCTGAGTCGTAAAAATTGCTAGTGTCATATAGTACAGGTGTTTCCGCGCACACGTTTCGTTATGAGTACACTACTGCGTGAGAGGTCTCAAGCCTCCCTATCGAAAAGGCATCCAACTCGCTCTTATCTAAACCAGATGCCAGGCTAAACTCCATACAAAGGGCCTCAACGGCCTCCCTCCGACCTCCTACTGATACGACCGTGGTCGGGGGTATTATTACTGCATGGTCTTCAAGAAACCATCCAGATCGAAACTCTCCTCATACTGGCGATTATCCCATAGGTCGCCCAAATCATCAAGCCAAGCCTTCTTGCCGGGTTGCTTGCCCGTGACGACGTCTCCCGTTTCGATATCCACCATGTCTTCCTCTCTACCCTCCATCGAGTTTTGCGGCTTGTCTGATATGAGACTGGGTCCTGTGTCCCCAAGATTGAAGAGATCAAGAATTTGATCTGTATCCATCGTAGCCAGGCCCGCGTTCTGCTGATTGACCACAGTGGAAGCGACATCGATCTTGAAGCGTTGCAAGCTTAGAATTTTCTCTTCCAAAGTACCTCTGGTCACCAGCCGGTATACGTTGACGACCTTCTTCTGACCGATACGATGAGCTCTGTCCATGGCCTGCATATCCTTTTGCGGGTTCCAGTCATGTTCAACGAAAATGACTGTGTCGGCACCCGTCAGATTGAGTCCCAAACCTCCGACACTGGTGGTCAGGAGCAAGACATCGTACGATGGGTCACTGTTGAATTTGTTGACAATATCCTGACGCTTGTTGGCTTCGACTCCACCATCTAGACGAAGGTGTGTGACGCCTGGCAGCATGGTCTTGAGCACCGTATTCTGGACCATGTCCAGCATCTCCTTCATTTGGCAGAAGATGAGGGCGCGATGAGGCTTGATTGGCTGATACAGGGGGTCATTCGACTCGGCTTCTTCCACACCAATGCCGCAATCGACAAGTAGGTCTCGCAAAGCGGTCAACTTGGGTGCATGAACCGGATCCTCGAGACTGGTGCCTTGCTTGTTAAGGATGCGCTGGGTCTCTTCGTACATGCCGTGTCCAGGCTTCATGACCATGGCTGGAGAGTTGCAGAGCTTTCGCATGTACTGCAGGGCCTGGAAGATGTGTGACTTGGCGTCCTTGTCCTCACGGCCGGCCTCTTCTTGCAGCTTCTTGCCTTGCTTTCTGGTGAAATCGTCAAACAGCTTCTTCTGAAGGTCGCTCAAGTCGCAGTAGTAATTCTGCAAAATCTTGGGCGGGAGGTCATCTAGAACCTCCTCCTTGAGGCGTCGCAGAAGGAATGGCAGGACTTGCTTGTGGAGAGCCTCGATAGCCAGAGCACCCGCTTCTTGCTCCTTGGAAGATGCCTTGCTGAAGCGACTTGCGGCGATGGGCTTGGCGAACCGATCCAAGAAGACCTTCTCAGCACCAAGGAAGCCAGGCATCAAGAAATCGAACAAGGACCAGAGCTCCAATACGTTGTTTTGGATAGGTGTTCCGGTCAGAATCAGTCGGTGGTTGCTGGCCAATTTCTTGACAGAAATCGTAATCTTGGCCTTCGGGTTCTTAATCAAGTGTCCCTCATCCAAGATGACGTAATTCCAGTTGTACTTTGCAAGAACATCGGCGTCGTTTCGGCAGACATCGTAGCTGGTAACGACGATATCAGTCTTGTCCAGGTTATCCTTCATGCTCTTTCTCTCGGCTGGCGGGCCAACGTAGGCAGTGACGCTCAAGAAGGGTGCGTAAGTCTTGATCTCCTGCTGCCAGTGACCGGACAATGTAGGAGGGCAGACGACCAGAGATGGGAGACGGCGAACATCGGGTGCGCCTGTCTTCGCGTACTCTTCGGCGCGCTGGTGATGGTCGCTGGCAACCATGCAGATGGTTTGCAAGGTCTTTCCAAGACCCATGTCGTCGCAAAGAATGCCGTGCAAATGGTACTTGTTGAGGAAGTGAAGCCAATTGACACCATCTTGCTGGTATGAACGAAGTTCTGCCTTGATAGCGACGGGAATCGGGAACGATTCCACTTTCTTGGGGTCCAGCAGTTGGGAAATGAATGTTCGTTCGCGGTCTCTGCCCTTGAGCAGCTCTTCAGACAGTCCAGGAGGGTCTGGGATGCCTGCCTCCAGGGGCACGAGTTTGACGAGGGTTGCAAAAGACGTTGTCGCAATCAGACGAATTTCGTTATCCGAGTCGCTCATGCGGCCCAGAACGGGAACAATGAGGAAGATAACGTAAGGAAGGATAGCATCGCCCATCACGGCAATCAAGTGGTAAATGGCTTCGATCGCACCTTGACGGAAGTTGAGGTCGATAGGATTGCTGATGGATGGCAAGACGTTCTCCACAAGGGCTGTCATACCCTCGACTGTGATGACGCTGCAGATAGTAGCCATACATTTCGCTGCCATGTAGCGGAAGACAGAAAGCTCAGAATGCAGGGCTTTAATGACTAAAGGAACCTTCTCCATGATAAATGGATGCATGGCCTTGTCAAGAGTGGGCATGAGCGTTCGAATCAGGGACAAAGCATCGACGATCTCTTGGCCAAAGGTATTCTCGGGGTCCTTGGCCTCAGCCGGCAATGCGCCAGAGAATGCCTTGACAAGAGGATCCTCCATGAACACCCTAATGGTAGGCACGGCCGTGAGCAGCTCGGCGCCGTAGGTCTTGGAGAGGATTTCCAGCGCCTCTTTGGCGCCACGACGGGTGATGCGAGCAGCCTTGACTTCTTTTGCCCACTTGGCAGCGTCTGCATGATCGACTCGATCTTCTTCTTTCTGCATTGAAAGCACGCAATCTGTCTTGCTTGCATGGACAGGGAACTCTGGAGTCTCGGCAACTTCCACGCAAGAGAATTTGATCAGGTTGGAAACAACCTTGTCGGCCGGTCCGCGACGACCCATCTCGTTGAACACTTGCACAAGTCTTGCAATGGTCGCTGATGACCGGCTCTGAAGCACTTGGTTGTCTTCTGTCTTGATGCTGTCCATGATGCCCTTGATCAGTGGGCTGGGCTTCTTGGGCAGGGCCTTGATCGCAACCAATGCGCATGCTGCGCCTGCTTTGATACGGACGTCTCGTGAGTCCTTGGCGGCCTTCGCGTCGGTAATCGCAGACACGGCAACTTCTCTGGCCTCGCTCAGCATCTGGCTGGCAACTAGACGCTGTCCTGGAGACATGGCCTTCTTAAGCTTGTCGAAATCCTCTCCGACAACCTTGTCTGCAACGGCAATGGAGAAGGCACCTGGACCTGCTTGCTCGTCACCCTGGACCAGGACAGCCAGTGTTGGAAGCCGACCACTAGACACTTTGCCGTGGTCGCGGAACATGTTGAGAAGCTGTTGACACTGAGATCGGACCCGGTGCATGAAGCTGACTAGGTCGCCGTAGTGAGCAGGACGTTCAGTCTCAATAATCTTCTGAAGAGGCGCCGCGTATCTTTGTGCTCCTTCTGCAGGGCCGTTGGTAGCGTACTCGTCAATGATCATGCATGCTGAAAGCTGTGTGGACGAAGCCCGGTCTGAGATACCGGAGAGAAGTAGCTGGTCGTAGTCGGCGAGGCTGGCAACCGGAATAAAGGACATAATCAGGCCCATGGCTTTGGCAGCTGATACTCTCGATCGAATCAGAGTATCCATGCCAACAAGGTCCACATCTCCCTGGATCATGTGCCCATCGACGTCATGAGTATGAGAAGTGACTGGAACGTCATCCGTCTTAGCAGATTTGCGACGACGCTTGTTTGCTCTCTCGGGCCCGTCGGGGGATGAGGCCTTGCGGGCGGGTGTGACGGCGACAGGTGCATACGTGCCGCCTGATGGCTTTTGGAATAGATGGGCGGGCATGGGCAAGGGATGCCGGGACACACCAATGGGATGCAGCGTGAGTCTCATCAGAGGCTCGACGTGAGCGGCGAACTCGTCGGCAAGAATCTCGGGCGTCTGTGCAAGTGAGCGAACCAAAGCTGTCCAAACGTCCAAAGACATTGCCAGTGTTTCTCTGTCCCTTTCAACCAAGACGTTCTGAAAGATGAGTCGTAAAATTCTTCCATTGAGCCAGCCTCGAGAGTTCTCAGCTCCCAAATTTGCGAATGTCATCAACGCCTTCAGTACAGCTAGGCGGACGGAAGTGATGGTGTGTCGAAGGAAGGGGTACAAGCGCGGCACCAGCAAGGTGAAGGAACGCTCCTCGTCTTGTGCGGCGGACGTCTCCATGGCCTGCAGGACTTCGGGATAGCTGCAGAGTGTCGCAAGTAAATCCATGATCTTACCAGTGCTAGCACTGAGATCGTCACCAAGGTCGGCCAAACTGCCCCACATGATGTTGATGAGGCTATCGATAGACCCAGGTCGTAATGTGACGAACTCCTTGGTCATGGGGAGCAAAGTCGCAGCGCTCACTGCTCTGACGTCGTCGTCATGCTCCTCCAGGCCCTTCATGACCAGCCGAACAACGCCATCGATCATCTCACTGTCCTCCAACAGCAGGTCCTTCCTAACCGCAACGACGTATCTCAGTCCAACCATTCCGCCGTGGCAGACAGACCACTGAAGCATGTCGAGCTGGAGATCATCCTGCATGACCATTTGATAGAGAATCTTGTAGATGCCGTGAACAGATTCTGCCGGGATATGGCGAAGGACCGATCCGAGAGATTGACCGATAGTTTCGCGAATCGGCGCGACCGAGGTATCAGAACTGTAGTCGGTAAATCTATCCAGCATTAGGACGCAGCAGAGCCGGCAGGCCAGATCATCCAACCAAGCCTGGTTCAAGCGATCATTTTCAGCCCGTGACTTTGAACGAACCCTGCCAGCTCCACCTCCGTGGACACGAATCACCTCCCGAATACCCATCGCAGCTCCATGGCGAGTCTCCCAGGAAGGGTCAAAAAGATCGACCTTGAGGAAATCGCATAATCTGTCGTAGGGCCACTCAGCACCCTCCATGGTCTCATCAACCTCGATTTCAGACTTGATCGGTATTACTTGTCCCTTGAATTCGCTGACAACCTTTGATTCCTCATCGACGTCCGCCGGTCTGTCCAAGTTGAAGTAGTCGTTGACCTTCCCGTTCTTCTGCTTCGCGTCGGCATCTGCTGCTGGTGTTTCGTCGAAGCCTTCGGACCCTGCTGTGGTTGTCCTTCTCATGGTCAAATCTCCAAATCCCCCTTTCCCCTGAGCAGCCTTTTGCAACTCTCTCTTGCGCTTCCTCTTGAGGACGTTGAGTTGCCGAGAGCTCAAGCCAGCTTCCTCTGCCGGCTGGCTTTGACCGTGGGAGGTGGTACTCTCCTTAGTGCCGTTGTGGCCATTTGCTGACTCTTGCGGAGTAAGAGGGCTGGGTTCCTTTTCAGCAAGGACGGGCATCTCGGCGTCCTCGAAAACCCTGCCCAACAGGCCAAGTCGTCCATTGAGAGTCTTCTTTTGGTGTGCCAGCCGTGCTGGGGGATCCAATGATGCTAGAGCATACTCGATATTGCCGCCTCTCAGAAGTTGGCGACCAAATTTGATGATGTGCTCCACATTGAGCGACCCCAATTTGAGGAGCTCGCTGGAAGAGAAAGAGGTAGCATCCTTTTCCTCCTCCTTTTTTACGTGACCATTCTCTTCCGGCTCATCCTTCTTGACTGGCGCAAAGTCCTCATCCTCGTTAGGGTCGTACAGGGGTGCATTCTCGGTGATTTTGCCTATAGCTTTGGCTGCTGTGGAGCGTGTCTCCCAGTCCTTGTGCCGAAGGTAAGGTACTACTCTGGAAAGAAGGTTGAAAAGTTCATCGGGATGCTGCTTCTGCCAGTCGGCAAGTTGGTTGACAGCGGTGTCACGAATCAGACGGGTGCTGCCCGTTTCGAGAATCCTACGCGAAGCAGTTAGTAAGCGGTTGACGACGCGACGATACACAGTCTCTTGTTAGACTGAATATCAAGCTCGCTCAACACGGGCATCATCAGAACTGCATCCTCAGCTGAGCCGAACCCAGAAGAGGCAGACATCAAGATTTCTGTAGGGTTGCTACTAAAGAGCGATGTCATGTGGTTGGACTCACGTGACCAATCTGTCAAGTCTGTTGAAGCAAGGTTAGTGCTGGTTCAAAAACGATCGGATCTGCCTGATCGCAAGGGTTGCCAGGAAGGATTCATACCTCGACGCCATTTTGAATTAAGATGTATTTGATGAGAGTTTCATCATCAGACTGAACTTCTGTGAGAGATGTTAACTATGAGTTCAAAACAAGCGATGATGTGAGTCCAGGAGCTGTTGGGTGAAGGAAAGATGACATGATAAATGCTTGAAGATAGATACATGGATGCTACCTTCCCGTGCCCAAACAGAGATGATGCAGTCTGGGGTAGAAACTGAATCATGGCAGTTGGTGGAGTAACATATTGGATGAGGTGATCTCGATAGTGAAGTGAAGTGCAGGTAGATGCGATAGAGGACGCGCCGGACCGAAACGCCCAATGGCAAGTTAGGATTGGCAGAAATGGTGCAAGGTTTGGGGTGGATATGAGCATAACGGGGAAATGAAAGAAACGCGGACTGTACGAAGCCAGTACGTACCGAAATTGAGAAAGCGGGTAACGGCGATGGGGCCGGATGCAAATCGCGATCCCGTCCACTGCGGATCAAGCCGAGTCTTAATCAAAGGATGCGACTACCATGCATGCATCAGAAGTAGGACGGTGCAGGTTGAAATCGCCGCGTTGATTCGGAGCTTGTTGCAGGTTGCAGTAATGAAAGATGGAGTGCGAGAAAGCAGCGTGAACACGTAAAATCTCGATGCAAGGCGTGATGCGTGGGCGCGTCGTGGGTCGTTGGGGTGTGGTGCCGGTCGCAAAAGCTGCTGTTGCAAGAAATAAGCGTCGAGTCGTGAGAAGAAAGAAAAAGGCGCCTATTAAGAAGGTGAGGTGAGGCTCGAAGCGATGGGAGAGATGACGCCTTAAAGTGGGAAGGAAGAGGCGCGCATATGTAGATATGAGCAACACCACCTCAATAATAAGGTAAGATTGGATTGGGGAAAGGCAAACGCAGTGCCAGCCAGGTGCGAGGCGGGAATGCAGTGCAGTGCGTGGAAGGCGCGCGTGGTTGTGGATGTGGATGGGGGATGGGGATGGTGCCTGCCTGAGGTACCAGATCCAGATCCAACCTAATGGAACGGGCGGGAAGGTACGGATAGGATACACTTACTGAGGTGCTGGGAGGTGCTGGGAGGAGCTGCGATGAGGCTTTTGGGTGAGGCTTTTGGTGGTTTGGGTGCCTTGGGGTGCTGTTGATGCCTATGGTGCTGACCAACCTGTGAGCAATGGACCAATGAGATGCGAGGGTTAATGGGGTCGCGTCAAAAGGGCAGCACCTCGACGTCGCTCTGGAAGGGAAATTTTGGGGTGGAGGGGCCCGGACAGTCTTAAAGGTATGCCTGCAGTACTTTTATAATTACCCGTGGGCCCGTGAGAGAAAAAAAATGGAAGGAAAGCCAGCCGTTCCTTCACGCAGCGACGGCGTCTCGCTTAATCTCCTTAGCGTCATCTAGTCACCTAGTGTCCCTGGTCCACCGCGCCCACCTCCACTCCCCAGCAAACAATAAACCCTGTCTGCCACTCTGCATCCTGTCGTCGTCGTCGTCTTCTCCGGCCGCCTTTTTCCATCGCATCGTCCCTTTTCGTCCACCTCTCCCTTTCGATATCTCGTCTCTGTTATCACCCTGGCCAGTAGTGTTAGCCTCACGAATCATCATCATCTCACCTTGCGACCATGCCCATTCCATCATGACCCCCCGATAATTTCACCAGACTGAAAAGTCGGACAGCCGTGTCATCGATGCACTACGGCTTTTGCAATCCAATATATGCATTTCAACGCCACGAGCCCAGCGACGCCATTTCTCTCAGGCGCACCTCTAAATGGGGCAGATGGGGGAGGAAAAAAACTTTACTCAACCTCGTCATGGAAGACTCACCAACCCTGAAGAGTGCAACCGCAAGGAGACAGGAACAGTCTCGCTGACCACACCATACCATGCACACATACATACATATGGCGTCGCGAACCCTCGGAACTCTTCCAACTTTTGAGTTTTCTTTCCGTCTCTGACAGACTGGCATTCATCCCCACACGCAAAGTTCCGCTCGGCACTTTTCAGAATGGCGTCTCATCATCTGCAGTGGCATCATCAAATGATAGTGAAAGCCAGTGAACACCTAGGCACACATGCTTCAGGGTTCGCATGCGGCATTCGATGTTCTCTCCCTTGCGTGAGAAGGCCGGCGGGCCTGCCTTGTGATGTCTTGTTTCTTCCAAGGCTTGTAAGAATTGACGGCAGATCTCTAGCGGTTTCTCTTGGATACCTGCCACCACCATTGCCCCTTGCCACCGACTGACTGGGCGTGGCTTTTTCCCAAACCGAAGCACCAAATTGCCATGTTGCCGTGGTATGGGCCTGCTCTTCAGCAACACACCAAACTCTGGTCATCAATCGCATCTGATTAAACCGACTAGACAGATCGGTCTAAGGCTTCCAAGCTGGCCCTGCGATGAGCAGGCCGGGCTGCCCCTTGGAGCCTAGGCCGGACCTGCGCTACACACAGACAAGACGACCTCTTGTTCCTCTCACCCTATTCGCAGCACTGGGCACCAAGCAACCTTTCACGACCTTGCGCCGCCAGGAAATCCGACGACTAGGCTTGTTGCGGTAACGAATCACTGGATGACTGTCTACACAGTGCTTTGGATGGATCAATGGGCTAAGGGATGAGATGGACCATAGATAGATGGCGATGGTGGCAGGCGGATTGCGAATGCAGCAGACCAACGCCAGCGCGAGGATCATCACAGGCATGCTTGGTGCAGCTGCGGCCAGTTTAGGCCGATGCCTCGAATGGGAAACAAGCTGCTTCGGCTGCCACAAGACGTGGGGTAAGCTTGGGAATCTCGGCGTCGCCCTCCCAGGGTCCCGAGAATCTGGCTCCCAACAGCACGCTGCTCTGATTCGTCTTGGCCACCAGTCTGTCCTTTTGATCTTTGAAGGGCTGGCTGAGCTGACTTTGGTCGCAGCCACTTACACAGCACATGCTCTGCTATCGAAAACAAAGCGTTACGGACTTTTGGATTGTGATGGCCTCATGTCATCTCAGTAGTGCTCCGCTCGTCCCGTCCGTCCCCGGCCGTTCCAGGGCGAGCTGCTGGAGTGTTTGTCTTACCCGCCTCGGTCTTTTCGACTACCCTGGCTCTTGGCTTTGCTGCCATTTCCTGGTTTTTTCTTACCCCTGACGACTGCCTGAGCAAGCCAAAACGCAGCCATCGATGGATGCGATCCTAATCATCGTCTTCTTGGCTTTCCATCTGTTGGCCTGCAAACTCGTTCTCTCTTCTCTTCTTCCTCTGAATTTCGGACTGCACACCAGCGAATCGCCTTGGTTCCTGCTCTCCCACCGACACCTTAATATCCAGCAACGTGGCTGTCCTGTCAAAAGCTGGAGGGAGTACGTGTACTCTGTGTCGTCCGTATGGTCAGTGCGCATAGCTTCCTGGTGACTTGACTGGGGTACATATTGGATGGACCCAGCTCTATCCATGTTGAAGCTCAAACTACTTGCTGATCGCCCGGTGTCATGAATGCTGCTCAAGCCTCACGCAGACCAATAATCGAGTCTCCCGGTCGCTGCACACTAGGAAAAGTTTTGCACCGGCCTCCTTTAAACACAGAGCCACAGAGTCACAGACAGCTTTGCATACGCTCAGGCACACAGGCGCAGGCCCTGCGAATAGTTGAAGGTCTGCGCGGAAGAGTCGGAACGTTCGAGGGATGTGAAAGAAGAAAGACCCAAGGAAAAAACGGGCTGACGTCTTATGCCTCCACATCTAATGCTTGACAAGTGCTGTCTCGAAGGGAATGTGCCTGTCCAGGCTAGTGTGTCCGTTTATGACGAAGTTTTGGTATTGCCGGAGATTCGCATGTAATTCTTCTGCGATCACGGATACAGATGCTTTGTTGCGGAAGAAGTCTCCGAGCGCAAATGGCGAGACCGAGTCGGACTGCTAGCTTTCAAAGTATATCAAGTAATGGATGGATCTTGCAGAGATCCAACCACATATCGGCGAGTTTCACTGTCCCTGAGTAGATAGTCTAAGGTTGGGCTCAACGGCCGCTGCTGTATCGGAAGTTCAGCTAAGTCCTACAATAAGCTTATAGAAACAACAGACGGATGACATTCCTCGAGTCATGGGCATCGGAACAATGAAGCTTTTTTTGTGCTGTTCATCCCGCGAAGACAACATACAAACATGGAATTTTCACTACAGACTGGAAGAGAGCCCGCAGCCAAGATTGCAAACCTAAAGTAGTCGCTTCTGGGTTAAGTGAGAATTTTGTCAGAGAGATTGATCCATACTCTGCATACCAAAGAGTCTCATCTTTGCACAAAATGTTGACTGGGTTGATGAGAATGAGAATGGGTGGAAGGTTTAAGTGGAAGTCGCGTACAGTGTAAAATGAGTGCCAAAATCGTCGCACACTGCAACCTGAACTGTGCGATTCTGCCTCCTCGACCATTTCGTCCTCAGGCACGCACCGCCTACCAGATGAGCGACGGCACCCCAGGTTTGACGCGCCCTGACCTGCCACGCTTGAGGACCTCGCGATTCCTGGACGCGTCGTCTATCCCCACCACCAACAATCGACTGTCACAACTTCTCAATATACCGATGAAAATACTGCGCGACTCGCAGCGAACTCCATCAGCGACTTCACCCGCGCAAAACAGCCGCCCTTGAGGCCGCGACTCTCACCCTCACTATGTACATCAAACAGTGCATCATCCAAGGCTTCAAGAGGTGTGTGCCCCCTTGCGACAAGACAGCAGAGAGTGACACCCCACTGACTTGACGATAGCTACAAGGAACAGACCGTCATCGAACCCTTCTCCCCCGGTACGAATGTCATTGTCGGTCGCAATGGATCCGGCAAGAGTAACTTCTTCGCGGCGATGCGCTTCGTCCTGAGTGACGCCTACACGCAGATGACCCGCGAAGAGCGCCAGGCTCTATTGCACGAAGGTTCAGGATCGGCTGTCATGTCCGCCTATGTCGAGATCATCTTCGACAACAGCGACGAGCGCTTCCCTACAGGAGGAAAGGAGGTCATTCTGCGTCGCACTATCGGAACGAAAAAGGACGAATACTCGGTCGATCGCAAGGTCGTCACCAAGAACGATGTTGTCAACCTGCTCGAGGCTGCCGGCTTCTCCAGGTCAAATCCCTACTACATTGTGCCTCAGGGTCGTGTTACGGCTCTGACAAACATGAAGGAGTCTGACCGACTCACCCTTTTGAAGGAGGTCGCCGGTACCCAGGTCTACGAAGCGCGCCGAACCGAGTCGCTCAAGATCATGAACGAAACAAACAACAAGAGAGAAAAGATTGACGAACTTCTCGGTTACATCAAGGAGCGTCTCGCTGAACTGGAGGAGGAAAAGGAGGAGCTCCGTGGTTTCCAGGATAAGGATCGTGAACGCAGATGCCTCGAGTACGCCTTGTACTATCAAGAGCAGCAGCAAATCCAGGAACAGCTTGAGCGCATCGAAAACATTCGACAGAACGGCTTGGACAACACCGACTCGATACGAACTGAACTCAAGGATGCCGAAAAGACGTTGACCAAGTTGGAGGCCGAGATCCACAAGCTGACCAAGGAGATGGACCTGCTCAAGGTTGAGCGCCGGCAGCTCGAAGAGGACCGCCGCGAAACAGCAAAATCAAAGGCGAAGGCCGAGCTCAAGGTCAAGACCTTGTCAGATGGTCAGTCAGCGGCTGTTCAAGCCCAGCAACAACACGAGGCCGATCTCGCGGCGACCATTGAAGAGCTCCAGACAAAGAAGCAGGAGCTGAACAACGTCGTCCCGGAGTACACCAGACGAAGGAGTCAAGAGATCGAGAAGAAGCAGCAGCTGGACACGGCCGAAGCTACACGCAACCGTCTTTTCACCAAACAAAGTCGCGGCTCCCAGTTTAAGAACAAGGCTGAGCGCGATAAGTACTTGAGGGCAGAAATCGAGGATTTGCATTCAAGGCTCATGAGCCACAAGGCGAACAAGATGGACGCTGATGAGGACGTCACCGGAACGGAGAACTCCATTAAGCAGCTCGAGATTGATGTTGCCAGCTTGAGAGAGCAGCTGCAAAGCTCGAGCGGGATTCGACACGAGCTTTTCGAGGAAGCCAGCAGGGCCAGGGAGACTTTGGACAAACTCGACGACGAGAAGAAGTTGCTCTGCCGTGAGGAAGAAAAGCTCGACACCATCTTGCGAGATGCGCGCCAGGAGAGAGACAGGGCCGAGCGTGAGCTTAGCTCTATGATGGATGGCGACACTGCCCGTGGTCTTGCCACGATTAGGCGCCTGAAGCATGAGCAAGACATTCCCGGCGCCTACGGTACTATGGCGGAGCTCCTCGAGGTCAGCGACACATACCGCCTTCCCGTCGAGCAAATCGCTGGTAACAGCATGTTCCACTACATTGTCGACAACGATCAAACAGCCACATTCCTCACCAACCACCTCCGGTCTAATTACGGAGGTAGATTGACCTTTATGCCGCTGAACCGCCTCCATCCGAGAAACATCAACATGCCGAGATCTCAGGATGGAATCGTACCGCTTCTGAGCAAGATTCGCTACGATCCCATGTACGAGAAGGCTTTCCAGCAAGTTTTTGGCAAAGTCGTCGTGTGCCCCAACCTGAGCATAGGAGGCCAGTACGCAAGGAGTCACGGTGTTGATGCCATTACACTGGATGGTGATACCACAAACAAGAGGGGTGCGATGACTGGTGGCTACATCGACCCCAGGCGATCTAGGCTTGAAGGCGTTCAGGCTGTTAACAAGTGGAGAGACGAGTATGAGCGGCTCCTGCAGCAGTCTGATCGGATTAGAAGCCAGATCGAACAGAAGGAGCAGGAAATCACTCGTGCCATGGGTGAAGTTCAGAAGGCTGAGCAGAAACTTCGTCAGTTGGAAAGCGGCTTTGAACCTCTGAGGCACGAACTTGCCAACAAGAACGGACAGCTCGAGCACGAGAAGCGACGTCTCAACGACGCTATGAGGCACCGCGATGCCGTTGAGCGAGACATGAAGATCTTCACCGAAAGTCTTGCTGCAAACGAGTCCGAACTCGCGTCAGACTTCAAAAAGTCGCTCAGTAATGCCGAGGAGAGACAGCTTGTCGAGCTGGACGCGCAAGTGCAACGCCTGCAAAAGGAGTGGAACGATGCCAGCAAGAAGCGGAGAGAAGCGGAAAGCCGGAAACAGATCCTCGAGACAGACATCAATCAGAACCTTCAGCTGCGTCTGGATCAACTCAACAGTCAGGCCTTCGAGAACAACACTTCTTCGGGAGAATCTGGCAGCCTTAAGGAGGCGCAGAGGGAACTCAAGAAGCTCCAACGAGAGACCGCCGCCATCGAAGCCAAGATGCAGGAGATAGAGGAGAAGCTCGAGGAGCAGGGCGGCAAGCTCGACCGCCGCGAGGCCAAGAAGGCAGAGCAAGAAGAGATCCGCAGCACCGTTGCCGCAAGAGAAGCCAAGCAACGCAGCTCGATCGAGAAGAGCATGTCCAAGAAGGCCGTTTACACGGCGCAGGCTGCCGATGCTGCCAAGGCGATCAGAGACCTTGGAGTCTTGCCCGAGGAGGCCTTTGACAAGTACGAGAGGATGGATCCCAGGCAAATCGACTCACGGTTGAAGAAGGTCCGCAATGCCCTCAAGAAGTTCCAGCACGTCAACAAGAAGGCGTTTGAGCAGTACAACAGTTTCACCCAGCAACAGGACCAGCTCCTGAAGCGCAGGAAAGAACTGGATGCTTCGCAGGAGTCCATCGAGGAGCTTGTTGCCCATCTCGACCAGCGCAAGGACGAGGCCATTGAGCGTACCTTCAAGCAAGTGTCCAAGGAATTCGCCACCATCTTTGAGAAGCTCGTCCCGGCTGGACACGGGCGCCTGGTTATCCAACGCCGGACAGATCGCCGCGTCGACCCTGAGGAGTCCGACGAGGAGCAGAACCGCAGCGTTGAGAACTACACTGGTGTCGGTATCAGTGTATCGTTCAACTCAAAGACTTTGGACGAGCAGCAGAGGATCCAGCAACTCAGTGGTGGTCAAAAGAGTAAGCCAGGCTCTCTCCCTAATGTGATCGTACCAGTCTTACTAACAACTCGCCCAGGTTTGTGTGCACTGTGTCTCATTTTTGCCCTTCAGCAAACGGAGAGCAGTCCCATGGTCATCTTCGACGAGGTTGACGCCAACCTTGACGCCCAGTACCGTACCGCCGTTGCCAGCCTTTTGGAGTCAATCTCCCAAGAGGCCGGAACGCAGTTCATCTGCACCACCTTCCGACCCGAGATTGTCCACGTCGCCGACAAGTGCTATGGTGTGACTTTCCACAGCAAGACGAGTTCCATTGACTGTGTACCTACCGAAGAGGCGCTGAGCTTCGTCGAGGGTGTCGCGGCAGGAAAGTAAAGTGAAGAGAGGATGATTGGTGTGTACGTGTTCTGTGGGAACCATGTTCATGATTTTCGGTCTGGGGGGTGGCTTGAGGATTGGGGCTCCCCTCGTCATCGTCCGTTGACGAGAGGGGAGAGTCTCTTGGCAATGGCGTTGCGGCGACTTGTGGCGGTTGACTGTTTGATATCACGGGGGGCTTTGCCTTGTCTGTAAGTGAGTTCTGGTAGAATATGAGCTTAGGGTTTCTTATTTTGGCACCATTCATAGCTTCTATTACGAAACCATCAATCACGATTGTTCATTCCCGTCATAGAGAGATAGACTTACTTGCCTGTTGCATTGCCAAGTGTGGCATTGCCCTCTTGTGATGTGTAATCCACCTCTTGCCACGACGACGAAGACCTCCTTCATCTTCATGAATGATCAACATCATCAACATCATCATCAAACTCTTGGCCTTTCCTCGTCCCTCATTACGCGGCCCGGCGAACAACTCATCACCCCCCCATATCTTCATCGCTAACGAATAAGCAGAACAGGTTCACCATATCACACACTCGGCTGGTACGTCGCCAACAAGCCTATGCGGCTTAGGGGTAGATCTCCCGGAACCTTGCTTGCTACATTACGACTCTGCGTCTCTGCTTAAAGACCGCAGGGCTGTTGAATCCCGCCTCATTGGTTAACCGTTCCCACGTCACCACCTGTGGCTGGAGCACTTCGGGAAGAAAAGGAAGTTTTCTATCGGAGGAGGAGGGGGAGGGGGAGGGGAAGGAGGGGCAAAGCATCCGAGACGATTGGCTTTCCTCTTTTTTTTTTCCCCTCGCCCTTTCGCCAAGAAAAGCAGGCCACCGCCCTTTCTTCTAGACTACGGCCTACTCCGGGGGATCTACGGTCCTGCATATGAACCATACCTTGAGGCTTTTAGCCGAGGGGAAGGAGGAGGAGGAGGTTGGTTGGTTGGGGACTTGTTACTAGTGCAGTGGTTTTTTTTTTTTGCTTGGCTCTCGTGAGTTTCTACTCAGCCTTGCCAGGGACGACTCTATCCGTACGGACCGTACCCGCCGGCCGCCGTGCCGCCATTGCCAAATTCGGAACTCTGGAGATGTGCTATTCCTGGACAGAGAATGCCTGCGGGATGGTATCTGATCTGCGTGTGTGAAAAGAAGGTGTGTCACTCAATGGATGATCTCCAACTGGGATATTTTCTGCATAGTTGTATGTGACATATTATCCGTGTTCACCCCATGTCACGATCCTCCTTCACTTCGGCACTTGCAAGTTTTGGAACTTGGTTCTCCCCCATCGTCGTTTCTGAAAAAACGCCCCCCAGTTACGCGGGGGGTTGGGGTTTGGGTGGGAGGATGGAACCTTGGGGGGTTGGTTTGACATTTGGCATGGCGGGGAGTTTTGATAGGTGCCCGACGGTGACATTTCCTGGGGGAGACCGGCAACGGCGAGGCAGACAAAACAAAGCCACCCGGAGGAAAGATCCGAGCTCTTCACGAAGGGGAACCAAGAATCCGGGGATCATCAATGCTCCCCAATCAGAGCAGAAGGGGAGCTCAGGGCTGGGTTGAGAATAGAATAGATATCTAGCCGTACGGGTACGGGTAGGGGAGATGGGAATTTGACCATTGTTTTACAGGCCAAGAAATGGCATGTTGCTTGAAACTTCTTGGCTGTCGAGTGTAACTACCACGATAGGACAGAAGACAAACACGGAGGAAAGGTGGCCATCAATGCTTCAACAGAATTCTTGGCCAAGGGGTCTTTGGGGGGATCTCGACAAGAAATCTGGTACCCGGCTTGGGATTGGAGAACCAAGACTTCATCAATGCCCGTGAGAGGGTGACAGGAAGAGAGGACGACATGCGGGAAAAGAAACGCCAATGCCGATCTGGCCCCCAGCCTCAACCGGGCCAAGACCGATATTCGTGAGCATCGAAAAAGCTTCAATGCCGGCAAATCGTCTTGGGACTTCTTGGGGTGACGGATCAGGGTGGGAAAAAAGGCTTGAGAACCTCTTGGAAACTCTTGGGTGCTCTTGGCGGGTTTGTAAAGGTCCGCTAGGTGTTTTGGATGGGGAGGAATCTGTTGGTCGAGAGCAACTTTTTTTTTTTTTGCTTGTGTGTTTTTTTAGAAAAAAGATGCGATGAGACGAAAAAATGGGAAAGAGAGTTCAGACGTCTCTCCCCCCCTTCCCGCCCGACGGGATTGATGGGCGATCACTCTTCCCTCTACGGAGGGATTCTCCGTACGGGACAGGCAAACCCCAAGCGTCGAGCGTGCCAAGCATGCAGAAGTGAGTGTAGGCATGAATTCTACAAGCGCCACAGGCCACAGGCTTACAGATTCTTCTCTCTCGAGGAACGTGTGTCGTCTCTACGTCGTTTGAGGTGGTTGCAGAAAGACCGTTAGAAGGTCCCCCCCCTTTCCACCCCGTACGAGCATCACATTTCTGTAGTGCAGTTTGTCTGCGTGTGTCTTACCTTAGTCAATCACGTTGTTGATCTGGTGCCGCAGCGGTAGTACTATGTATAACTTCTGTGCTCATCCAGCCATGAACCAAAACTGGTCAAACGGACCCTGCAGGACTTTTGTGTACGGCTGTATGGCCCAAGAGGCACGAGCCATGTTTCCAAAACGGCGAGAGTTGATACGTGCCGCAAGTTATTACGGCACTTGGATGACCAAATCTGCGACTTGGCAAAGTCTTGCGCTGAATCAGTTGCAGTCTTGCCAAGACAATTTCGAGGGACGTTCTGACGAGTGACTTCCAACGGAAACAAGAAATCGAGGCTGGCCTGCAGGAGCACGGGGATTACATCGAACATCGCATAACCCCAAAAAAATCACCGAGTTACACCGATTGAACCATCAACCACCCCCATGGGGACGGCCAATTGACCGGTGGCTTTCTTGGTTCACAACCTGGAAAGCGACTCCATTCTTGGGGCCTGCCCTTGGGGTATCCTCTTTGCTGTTTGGAGAAAATACAGGGCATGGTTTTCTCTTTGGTAACAGGCATGACAGGTAAGTGGTCGGCCATTGGGGGCCGTGTTTAGAATGGAATACGGCCGATCACTACCGGCCTCGCCCACTACCAAGCTCATGGGAGCCCACTAAAGGGTTGGCCTTGGTTGGTCGAATTGAAGGATCTTGAAAGAACCAAGAACCTGCTGGAAGCCTGGTGTGCCTGGAAACCCGGGTCGGAGATGGCCTTGTTGTCGTCGGTGCGCCAAACAAATGGGACCGGAGTTGAGAAATACTGGGGAAGGACGATGGGGAAGCAGAAGAGATGGAGGAGAAACTGGAGCCTCGCGAACGGTAGCGTGCCCTCGTGAGTCGTGAAAGCCTCGTCCATGGTGCGCGCCTGCGCGGAGATGTGCGTGTGGGCAAATCACAATCTCTCCGAAATAATGAGGCGGTCAAGATCCGCGGACTCTACTTGTTTAGCAGCGGGTATTTCTGCGCTGCGGCATGGCCAGCCCGGCGCTCAATTCGCGCCGACCGCCGTCCGGGTATAGCACGAACGTCGTCATTCGCGCAAACCACATCAATTCGACCACGCCGGTGCGGTCCCGAGGTACGGAGATGGGGACGATGGGGTAGGCGGGTTTGCCCTTATTTTCTTTGTATTAATCTTTTTTGTTCATAGGAGACAAGGAGATATACCCCCCGATTCAAGGCCTTTCATTGGTCGGGACAGCCTGGGAAAGCATGGAATGCCAGGAATGGATACCGAGGACACGAAGAGAGTGAGAGTGAAATATCCATCGGCGCGATTAGCCCCGTATCCACAGGGAACCACTAGCCTCTAGTATCAATAAGGAACCGAGGAGGATTTGAGGAATGGAATGAAGTTCCCATTGTTGCATTAAGACGATTCGGCCCATGCCCAATTTTAGGGAAGGGGCCTTTCCCTCGGACGGGTGCCACTCGACGACGACGAGGACGACGACGACGGCTACGACAACGACGGCACGTCACAGAGGGACCCCTGGACTCTCCTCCATCAGATTCAGACTTGGACTGGGTAATTGATGGGAACCTGTTTGACAACGCGCCGTTTCTGGGAAACCCCACGTCACGAATCAGCGAAGCACAAAGAGATTCATGGCAAAACGAACCGAAGAGCATAACATAAAAATAAAACTGGATCCTCGTTATGAGCAGAAAACAGGGTCTCTAGTGGCTGGGAGTGGAGTCGAAGGCTGATTCAAGCTGAGGACGACGACGAGGATCGGAGGACGAGGATAGTAAGCGCCTCCGCCGCCGTAGGACCGTAGGACGGCTGACGGCCAGACTGATGGAGCTCTGGGGGCTGTTTTTGTTCGAGGTCGTTCGCCTGGTTTCAGTCAAAGTGAAGATTGCTAACTGGTCATTTTCGTTGACTTTTCTCTTCTTCTGATGATAAGATGGGACAATGCAACGCGACGGAACTCTCGCGGTTGCATCTGCCCTGTCCTCGACGGATACCACGTTGGAAATAGAAGCTTGAGCGATTTGGGACTTGGTCTGGCCTGTTATGGTTCGGCTCGAGACCTGACATCCCATCTGTTGGCGTTGGCGTTAATACTGGTGCGGCAGCTTGTTGCTGCATTATCTTGACAGGAAGAGTTTGTTTGGTTGGGAGAGACGAGTCCGCCACGCCGTCGGGCCTTTTCCGACCCCCAGACCGCCACCTTCACAGTGCTATGCACGCAGCACGCCTCACTGGTGAATCAAGGCCCTCTGAAGAGCTTTCAGTATGAGCCAAATAACTCACCGTGGTATCGTCCTAATACACCTAGGAGACTCCACAAGTCTACGGCGTATTCCCGGGTGTAGAGACGGCTCCGTTCTGTTTTGAACGAGGGGCCCGCGTTTCCAACGTGGAGGGTTACATTCACCTACCGCCGCAGTGTATCCGTAGTACCGTACCCGTCGTGCGCCAACCCGACCCGACCACACACGTCGATGAGGCGAACTGTGCGTTTTGCGGACGCTAGGAGACTTGTTGAACCCTTGACTGGTCGTGACATGCAGGAACTCTGGGGTTCGCTCATCGGCTGCAACTTTGCGCGCGTGTACGGAGTACCTTGGGTATGTACCTGACTGTTTGTGTGCGCAACCCTGCCAGAAACGAGACGGTGGCATCGACCTCGGCGGGAGTCGTATCTCAGTCCGTATCTTTCGACGTCGTATTCTTAGGAGCCTTCAACTTTGAGAAGGGAACGTGGGGTGTGGGAGGATTGGGGCAACATTTGGCGATCTTGGACGACGGACGAACAAGCGCGACACATTTTTGACACGGCACTAAGGTACGCTCCCACGGCTCCCACGACGTTTACTCTCAGTCTCGAGTCTCGTCCGGGACTACAGGCCGGGGCCAGGCCAGGCACAGACGATTCCTGTATGCTTCCCGCGATTTGCGCTCCCAAAAGCCATGGGAAGGGTGCAGAGTGGCTGGGGGGGCCGGGAACGTGGTGGTGGATGGGTGACGGTAACACAAGACGCCATCGAAGAGATACAAGCCTCTAGTGGCCGATCTGCAGATATCGGCTGTACTAAGGGCGGGCATCGTGTAGACGGGCACATCCGTCGTTGAAGAGTGACAGTGGTGCGCCGCCAGCGTTGGCGTCTGGTGGCGTCGTGCTTGTGTGTAGTGTGTACAGATAGTATGCGGTGCGTGCGGTGAGCGGTGTGCGATAGGTGTGTGCCATGTGTGTTTATGTCGTGATATGCCGTTGGTGGTGTAGGGGTTTTGGTTGGACGAAACCGGGGGGAGGGATAGAGAGAGGAAATGCCAAGAGAAAGGAGGCTCAATCGGCTGTGCGACTCGACATTGACGACATTGTGATTGAGAGCTTGCGTTTCGGCCGTGGCTTTGAAGTCTGTGATGGTGTTGTGGTTGGATGTTGGTGGCAGGCTGGGAAAGCGATGGAGTTTTCTCCGAAACGCAGCCAAGTCCAGCCCTGCCCGCCTGCCACAGCTTACGCAGATCACTACAGGTGAGGCAGGCGCGGCAGGTGAGCAAGGTGAGGCAGGGAAGGAGAAAGGCAGGTGAATGAGGAAAAGGATTGACAGGAACCACGAAGTCACCCAAGCATCAAGGCAAGGCAGGTAGGTACTTGACGATGCTTGGCGCTTGCCGTTCAGAGTGCCGTTCATGTTCCCAACCTTAACGGCAGGAATAACGACAGGAATCTCCGCTGTGGCCGCGGTGTCCCGTCGTCCAATTGCATATCAAAATATCTGCAGATGCAAGACCGTCGTCGTTGACTTTTTCCGCCGCCACCACCGCCTCCGTCGCCTTCGCCGGACGTTAACTTTTTTTTTTTCCTCTCCTTGTCCTTCCATGTTTAATCGTACCTGGGATATGGCGTTCTTTGTCTGACAATCTTCGTCGGCCGCGCGGGACCAGGGTCGAGGTACAGACGACTCGAACCAACAAAGCGGCAGACTGTGGTTCTGCACAAGAGACGGAAACTCAGGTACAGGGGACCCCCACTCAATGAATGAGGCCCCTTGTTGCACAAATCGTTTTGTTGTTGGTTCTTATCTTGCATCCCACAGCCTCGAGCATACTTGCGCACGCACAAGCCATCCGAAAACAGGGCAGGCAGGGCAGCGTGGCAGGGCACCTTGTTGAGAGTGCAAGGCTCACAACTAGTGTACGGATAACTCGACGGGAACGACCAGAGTCGGAAGAGCCACCCGACGCTTGATAGGCGCCATCGGTGGCTCGGGTCAATTGACTTGGGTTATGACGATGTAAGTGGCTACTTTACCGGTCACGGTCCAAGCTCACGACTCGGCAGAAGTAAGAGGTTTCTCACTTGAGGCTAGAGTCTAATTGCTAAGCCTCAATTGACGAAATGTTCAAATCAGACAAGTCAATGCCCTTGAGGTTGGGATTATTGGGAACTTGGGACCTGGGTAGGGGTTGGGGGGGAACCGAAAGAAAGCCCCAATGTATGTTTGTTGGCATAGAGCAGGACTCCAGGACGACGTTGCGTAGTTTGTGATATCTGACTTGCCATCATCAAATGTCGCGGGATGCTTGCCTGCCTGTCGCAGTGTTGTGCGGCTTGCCTGTCATTTGTGCCTGCATTTCGTGAACTCGGCCTGCTACTCCGATTTCCCCCAGCTTTTGATTTCATTAGAGTAATCTTGGCAAGTTGAGGCCTGGGTCAAATGGCCAAGTCACAAGTCGCGATTGGAAAGTGAGATGGTCATGTCTCAGCCCCCACTATTCCCTTCCAGCCTTTTTTCCCCATAAAAAACTGCTGCAAAGCACCAAAAGGAAGGAGTGAACCGAGATGGGCGCTATGCTTCCTTTGGTAGGCAGACACGGCAGGAGAGCCCAGGGCCCAAATGTTCGCATCTCGGTAATGACGCGAGATGCAGGACCGGCCGGGTTTAAACGAAGAGAGAGCGAGACTCACCCCCAAGCTTTCCCGAACATTGAGCCTTTGATTTCCCTTCAGCCTGATTTCCTTGATTTATTGGAAAGTTGGGGGCCCGTAATCCGTTGCCAATGCCATTTCGGTCCCGTCTTCTCTTTCGTCAGAACCGAAGCCGCGGTAAATCCACCCACCATCCATCCACAACTCATCACTGACCACTCATCCACCCCAGATTCCCAAGGCCAAGTGGACGAGTCCGGGTTAGGCTTGGCTGCTCGTCAAATTACTTTGTCAAGCGAGCCGCGACATTGAGAGAGAAAGATAGGAAAAATACCCTTCCCCCCAAAAAACAAACCGAGAGAAGCCCGGACGGTGCGAGCGATGGATGCAACAACGCATACAATCATACAAAACATGTCTACGGAGTGCAGATACCAAGTTAGTGCTACCAACATGGCCATGGAACACATGCCTCCCCAGGCCTCGGCAAAATGACCCAGCGACTTTGGGAAATTCCTCATCCAGGCACGCCAACGACTAATCTTGGCCCAACTTCCAAGCCCGGGCCAACAAGGCACGTTCGTCACAGGACAAGGCAATCGAGCACCAAATGAAATATGTCCTTCTCTTATCTTCCTCCCGAGTTGAATACAGATCACGGATCGCGCGCCAAGCGGTTGTTTCCGAATGCATCCTGGTCGTGCGACGCGAGGGTCGGTCTTGACCAAAGCTTCTACCAATCCCTGTGCCACACAACGCTACGGTTACCATGAAGGAGGTCCAAGGCAACCTGGAAAAGAGGTTGAGAAAACACACAGACGCACGCTTGCAGAGTCCCAATTCGTCCCTTCAGATTCCTTGGATGTTTGATCTTCCACAGTGTTGACTGTTTCAACTCAACCACGACGACGACAATTCCCGCGACACGGCAAGGCGAAGAAGGAAAGGAACAGCATCCCCGTTCCGTCCCATCCCATCCATACCCCTTCGAATCAGGAAGAGACAGAGACACACAGAGAGCCACAGAGAAAGACGGGAAAGAGACCATGACGGAGAAACGTCGAATTGCCGACATAGCAGGGGTATCCGTACCTGGATTGTACCCACACCCTGGACAATTCCGCAGTTCCCACAGTTGCAGAACATTGATCCACCGATCCATTCAACCCAGCGCTGCCAATCCAATCCCATCCCGTCTTCTTCTTCATCGATCCCAGCCAATGACGGCTCGGATATTCGTTGACATGCATTGGCAGGCCAAAGGTGGGCTAGCTAGTCTGCAAGGGATCCGCAAAATTGCCGTGTTTGTCGTGTGTCGAAAATTCCCGCCCACACGGCTGCTGCACCGAGACTGCGGGACTTTTTCTCCCAAAGCACCGAAGGTTGGATGGGATTTTCCAGGTTCGTCTGGCAAGCGCAATAGCATCGCTTTATGCAGCGACAGGACGACTGCAGAACACTCGAAAAAGGAAAGACGGGCAGTAGAACACGGCACCGAGAGCGAGTCCAGCTAGGTCAACCAGTGAGAGAGAGAGAGAGAGAGAGACAGACTTCCGGGGGTCCAGTCCCGCCATGTCTTGGCGACTTCTGGTTGGGGAGGCTTGGCTGAAGCTGAAGCTGGTCTCTTTTTACTGCTGTAGGCCCCGATTGTCTGTTCTCAAGTTCTGAGCAGACACACGAAGCCCCGTGGCTGGCCCGGCTGGGAGTTCTGTCACCACTATCATACTTTGGCGTGTACCTCAGCAATGACGATTTCCATAAACTCTCCCGGCCACCCTCTCCCATGCAGGTCCAGCACATCAATGGGACTTTTTCACAGCCGCAATCGACAAAAGGAAGAAGCAAAGGTCGGACGAAGATTGAGTTCCCAGGCGGGAGGACTGGCCACCAATTGGCAACGATGGGGAGAGAAAAGAGACACGAGAAGGATGAGAGGGAAGGGCAACACGGCGAAAAAAGAGCGAGCAAAAAGTGAAATCGCGTAGGCTCGGCCACAGCCCGCGTATCTGCAGCTCGCAGCACGTCAAAAGAGAAACCCCACGGCAACTGAAGCTCCAGAACCCCTGTTCGATCGAGAGGATTGATGGGGATCGAGTGGGTTCCCTGGGGCTCTGCAGGGGCCCTGCCATTGGAGCAAGGGGACCCTCCTCGTCAGCTTGCTGCCCCAGGAACTCCTCTTCTTTTCATTCTAGCGTTGCTGCTAGTGTTTTCCTATCGTGGCAGGCATCTCCATGGAACCGAACCGGTGTCCACCCAGTGTGCCAGTGAGCCAGTGGTGCCCCCATCCATGGCAAAGAAATGGGCTCCAGCAATGCATTGCGCGAACGGTTTCCCTTCGATGCCGCACACACCAATGCACGATGTCCCTGAGTCGGAAAAGTCAGGACTCGCCTCCTCCTCCAGGCTTGGCTTGGGACGTTTGTGGCTCCTCCCACGAATGCCAGACGAGCATGACAAGCAGCAAAGGGCCAGCGACAGCGGAGCGCGACTTCTTTGCAGCGTATTACGCCAGAGATTGCACACGGATCATCCAACGGGTCTCTTTCGCGCAAATCTCGCTTTTGGCCACGTTGGTCCAATGGCGTCTTCCCGGTTTCCCACTGACTAGTCGAGTCCTCACTTCCGCTCGCTCGTCGAGTCGTCGGAGGTCGGAGAGTAATTCACAGCTGGGTACCCGCGTAGGAGGAGTCGTGGAAACTTCGTTGGAACGGGGTTCGTCGACAGGAGTGACCGGTCAACGGGCCGGCCGACTTGCCACATTGAACAGCAATCATCCATCCAGCTCCGTCTGGAACCATAATCCATCGTCATCTCGCCTCCGACTGCCATGCTGTCCCTATCTTTTCGTCGAGACTACTTGACTACTCTGTATTACACGCTGCCTTGCGTGCCGAGATGCGAGAACTAGGCAGATTGACGTATCCGTAGCGCTTCCACTTTCACCACACGCAAGCCAAGAGCAAGGCCAGTCGGGCCCTCCCCCAGGATACAGCCAGAACGAGCCAAGTGGCGTTCTTGACTTCCGTGGGTGAGGCATTTGATGGACGCCAGCCAGTCCGGTCGGTCAAGCCAGGTTCAAGCGCAAATGAGGACATAGGGATTATACACCGCGGGCACACCGCACAAGCTACATTGCTGCACACGCATACGGCGCGTGAACGGGACCCCAATATCCCGCATCGTATGCGCTGCCCGCACTGCACAAAATCTGCCTCGTTTTTTTTTCTTGGCCCGCAACGTGAGTGACTTTGCAGGTTGAACGTCGCCGATTCATTTCCCACCCCCATCCAATATTGCGGTGATTTCTTCCCCATTTCCCCATATCCATAGGCCCCAACATTAATCAGTCTGTGTGTGTGTGTACATACTGAACGCAATTGGATAGTCACGGCACATGGCGTCAAACTGTCTTGTCTTGAAGTCTCCGTACCGTGGCAAGTAGAAACCACTCATACTGCTATTCCAGGAAATCCATACTCTTAATGCTACTACGATACCGTTGCACTCTTTGATCGAGGTTTGGTTTTGGGCTTGGCCGGGGGTAAAAAGGCTTGGCAGGTTTCTCCCCGGAGCATCTCGTTGGTCGGATTTGTTTTTTTATTCTTAATTTGGGTTAAAGATTTCCTCTGCAGTGCAGTGCCAGCGGTGAAGAGCTTAAAAAAAGAAATACGCTAACAGGTGTGTAGTGTAAGAGACAGAGAGGCAAGGCAAACGCGCAACACTTGAGGGATGGGATGGTTCACGTATAGCCTCAACTCAAGGCCCGTCGCGAGGCAGATCGCTTGACAGTGTTTCCAAGGAAAGACTTGGCGATGCTTGGGGGAGGGGCAGAGGCAGTGTCACAGTGAGAGCTCAGGGAGAGAGAGAGAGACACACACAGAGAGAGACAGAGAGGGCTTTGACCGCCGCCTGTCACTTTCGTGTAATTCAAAACCCTACGAATCGTGAATGGACCACCCTCTTCACACGCAACCAAACACCCTTCGCCGCGGTCTATTCCGGGGATTTCTTGGCGCTGCTTACTGGAGTCTCGAGAGCCATAGCCAGACATAGACTTGCATCACCGCAGTCGAGGGCAAGACGAGGACATGACAATTGGAGTCTTGGCAGAGGCTCTATCCTAGATGCCCGTCCAAGTGCCCGTCCGCACTGTACAGCGGAAGCAAGACGGAGTTGGGAGTTGGGAGTTGGACGTTGCCAGTGGTGGGTGGTCCTTTGCCCTTCCCGCCTCGGCTCCTCCAAAAGGAAGTTTTCCACCCCCACCACGCTGCATGCTGCAAAAGTAAGTAGTGCTGTGCAAAGCGGTTCCCAGTACCGGTGCAGATGTGCAAAGAGGTCCAACAATGCAGCGTCGGTCTGCAAGTACTCCGTACATAGTGCAAAGTCGGGACGCGAAAGCGGGTGGATGCCAAGCGGAAAGGGTTCGCCGTACGGAGACTCCATTGTCGAGCAAGCCATCTGCGGTAAGGTTGATGGCGGGACTTCGGAGAGGTACAAAGATACCTACCTGTTTGGTGCTGGGTTGCTTATCGCGCGTGGACCAAGGCTTTCCAGGGTTCACCGGCTTAGAGGTCTTGGACGTGGAATTGGGGAACGAGGCGGCGGCGAGTTAAGTCACGTGATGTGGGTTTCGGAGCAGAGCTGAAACTGTCGCGACGACAAGGGGCCGGACGAAAAGAGATGGGGAGTGGAGGACAAAGAGTACGTATTGCGAATACCTCACACGGTACGTAGCCCCGGGACTCTCTCTCTCTTTCGACTCTTCGACTCTCAAGTCTCTCACTCTGGAGGGGTCAAAGGGGGGTGCGGTCGTCCAATTGGAGGGGCAATGGAAAGGAAATCCTCCCCTCTACCCCCCTCCCCCTTCCAAGTCCCGACTCCCGACTCTGGTCTCTCTTCTCTCTGCTCCAACTCTCCCAGTCCCAGTCCCTGATAGTCAAACGTCTCTTGTTCTTTCAACCCACGGAACATGTCCTTTAGCAGGGGGGTGTGTCCGGGTCCGCGCTCAACGTGGACTAGACAGATGGGACACTTCCTCACAACCGAAGGAACTCTGGAGACTGCAGACTGGAGACTGGAGCTCGACTTTTTTTGCGGCGGCGCGCGGGGGGTTGCCCGAGAACAGAGGTGAACTACGAATACTCCGTACGGTGCAGAGAGCTCGACGAAATCTCGGAATTATGTCTGTGTCAAGTACGTAGCGTACCTAGTGTATCGGTATCCGTACTGGTAGTAGCTCCTCTTCTTTCTGACCTCGTCTGTCTTTTTTTCCCTCAAATCCTTTTTATTGACGTGCCCAGCAAGCGGCCAGCCCAGCCCAGTCCATCCCGCCATAACCACCACCCCCCCTAGGACACGCCGTGTAGTACTACTGAGGCATTTTATTTTTGTATCATAGAGACTTGAACTTGACCCCCATCTTCACCCTCAACCCCCATACAATGGCAAGTCACTGCAGAGTTTCTTCCTCGAAACGCACGACTCACGCTGGCTTCCCCTTGTTGTCAGATATCCATCCTCGCATCCTGGCAGATGAGACAGCGAGTTGTCTCTGTCTTGATAGGTCGGCCCGTCTAATGGGGCATCTGGGGGACCAAATTCACGCTAGAAGCTGGCCAATATTCTTCCACACAGAAAGAGGCTTGGCCCCAAAAAAAAGGCACGAGACATGGAAGTGAGAGAGACAGAGAGAAAGAGAGAGAGAGAGAGATAGCACGGCGTGACTACTCACACGTACACGAGAGAGAGAGAGCGAGGCAAGCAAGCCCGCCAGCCGCAAGCCGCAAAGCTAATGGAAAGGAACGCGGGTCCCAAAGGTCCCCACGTCCAACGCCGTAGTAGGCTGGATTGCCCTGCCAGCCAGCTCGTCCTAGTGTAGCTCCCCAGTTGTTCGGCACGAAGTCCTCGTCTCTTGTCTTGTCAGTGTCTTTCTAGCGGCAGCTAAGCTGTACTTCGTACACAGTGGTACATACTGGCAGTGTCAGACAGACAGATAGACAGACAACGCCTTTCTCGCTCCAGTTTTTTTTTTTCTCTCGCGCTCTTTGCTTCTAGGTACTGCTGCTGCTCCCTTCTGCTCCTACTTGTTGCGCCAGACGTTTGCCCAGCGGCAAAAATGTCCCGTCGTCTCTACTCTGTATCCGTACCCTTGCTCGAAATAGCATCGACGTCGCTCGCCCGGTCACAGTGTGTGGGTTTTTCCCTCACCCGCATCTGTTTTGATGCTTGCAACTTCTTGGCGTTGATCCGAGCAAGACGGGGTACGCAGCTACACGCCGGTCCCTTGTTCACACACACACCTACCACACAGCTCACACACGCCGACGCCGCGGTCTCTTGCCTCTCGTCTCGTTTCTTGCCTCTCCATTGCCGCGCGAGGGTAGGTACCAAAGTACGGAGAGTATGGAGTATGCCACAATGCCAGTCTACCTTTTTTTCCCCCTTCCACACTGGGGGCCGTGGCCCATGCCCTTCCTTACCTTGCCTTGCCTTGCCTTGGTCCCATCTTCTTGTTCCCATCCGCGGAACCTCTTCGACCAGTCCGGCCTCGCCGTTTGACAGATGTAATATAATATGCCCCATTCTCCCACCGTGATTCATGTCTCTTCTGGCTTAGCCTTCTTCCTCACCCTGCTCTGCCCCTCCTTCCTCTCTCCTCCCTCATCCTCTACCTTCCTATATATACCTGTCCTGCGCTCGCCTCTACTACCCCTACAGCTGGACTGTATTCCTTTTCCGTTGTTCTATGGCACCATACAAAATGGCGGGCTTAATAGGAAAAGGAGGCAACAAGCACTACCCTCAACCCATCAACACCGAGGATGACGACCAGGACCTCGAGACCGGCAACTTCATCCAGGAGCGCGCCAGGAACAACCGGGTTGATGGCGGTGCTGGCGAAGGCGGTACCAACGAGGAGTACAGATCGTAAGTCTTTCTTCTTCACCATCACCCCCAAAAACCAGTCTTACACGCCATTGGCTCTTCTCCAATCCCCAATGGCTCAGAATTCTCTCTCCAATGTAACGCTGGCGACTAACACCGCACTTTTCACCACAGTCTGATCAAGTACATCGACACCTACCGGGACCCCAACGCTGAGGTGGAAGAGACCGAGGCGGCCACAACCAAGAAGGTGCCAGCATGGCAATTCTGGAAGAAGGCCACCCAGGAGGGCGCTGGTGCCAGCGGCTTCGTCACTCCCGCCGACTGGCTCAAGACCGACATGAGGCAAGGTCTTGACGCCACGGAAGTCGAGCGCCGCAGAAAGTACACCGGCTGGAACGAACTTACCACCGAGAAGGAGAACATGTTCCTCAAGTTCGTCGGTTTCTTCCGCGGTCCCATTCTCTATGGTAAGCACAAGCCAACAACCACCTCACTGCAGTCTGCGGCATGGACTGCATGAAACACAAAGGGCAAAACGCTAATTCTCAATGCAGTCATGGAGTGTGCCGCTATCCTCGCCTTTGCCCTGCAGGACTGGCTTGACGCCGGTCTGATTGTCGCCATTTTGTTGCTCAACGCCGCTGTCGGTTGGTACCAGGAGAAGCAGGCTGCCGATGTCGTCGCCTCCCTCAAGGGTGACATTGCCATGAAGGCTCGTGTCGTCCGCCAGGGCAGAGAAGAAGACATCCGCGCTCGTGAACTCGTCCCCGGTGACATTGTAAGTCGTCTCATCTCGGTCATCGCATCGGCGATCCAGGGAAAAGCCAATCTTACTTACACGGACTCTCTCTAGATCATTGTCGAGGAAGGCCACGTCGTCCCCGCCGATTGCCAGCTTATCTGCGACTACGAGAACCCCGCCGGCTACAGCGCCTACAAGGCTGAGCTCGAGGCTCAGGATGTCATGTCCCCCCGCCGCGAGAAGTTCGAGGAGGGTGATGAGGAGAACGCCAACCCCGCCCTTGGACACTCCATCGTCGCCGTTGACCAGTCTGCCATGACTGGTGAGTCCCTCGCTGTCGACAAGTTCATGACCGATACTTGCTACTACACCACCGGTTGCAAGCGCGGCAAGGCTTTCTGTATCGTCACCCACGGCGCCCAGGCCTCTTTCGTCGGAAAGACCGCCTCCCTCGTCCAGGGCGCCCAGGACCAGGGTCACTTCAAGGCCATCATGAACTCCATCGGTACTACGCTTCTCGCCCTTGTCATCATCTTCATCCTCGCCGCCTGGATCGGTGGTTTCTACCGCTCCATTGAGGTCTCTGAGGAGGGCACTTCCGTCAACTTGCTCCACTACGCCTTGATTCTTCTCATCATCGGTGTCCCCATCGGTCTGCCTTGCGTTACCACCACCACCTTGGCCGTCGGTGCCGCCTACCTCGCTGAGGAGAAGGCTATCGTCCAGAAGCTTACCGCCATTGAGTCCCTTGCCGGTGTCGACATTCTCTGCTCCGATAAGACTGGTACCCTCACTGCCAACCAGCTGTCCGTCCGCGAGCCCTTCGTCATGGAGGGAGTCGACATCAACTGGATGATGGCCGTCGCCGCCCTTGCCTCTTCCCACAACATCAAGGCTCTCGACCCCATTGACAAGATCACCGTTCTCACCCTTAAGCGCTACCCCAAGGCC
This sequence comes from Colletotrichum costaricense, assembly GCF_030867565.1. Lineage (NCBI taxonomy): Eukaryota > Fungi > Ascomycota > Sordariomycetes > Glomerellales > Glomerellaceae > Colletotrichum > Colletotrichum costaricense. The sequence goes on along the minus strand of NW_026848261.1, from coordinate 9,329 downwards.
AAGGAGCTGATCTCTGACGGCTGGAAGACTGAGAAGTTCACTCCCTTCGACCCCGTCTCCAAGCGTATCACCACCATCGCCACCCACCGTGGTGTCCGCTACACTTGCGCCAAGGGTGCCCCCAAAGCCGTTCTCGCCCTCACCGACTGCACCGAGGAGCAGTCCGCCCTCTTCAAGGAGAAGGCGGCTGAGTTCGCTCGCCGTGGTTTCCGTTCCCTCGCCGTCGCCGTCAAGGAGGAGGATGGCCCCTGGGAGATGCTCGGCATGCTGTCCCTCTTCGACCCCCCTCGTTCTGATACCGGCCAGACCATCCTCGAGGCCCAGGCTCTCGGTCTCCAGGTCAAGATGCTTACCGGTGACGCCCACGCCATCGCCGTCGAGACCTGCCGCATGCTTCAGCTCGGTACCAAGGTTTACAACTCCGACAAGCTTCTTCACTCCGACATGGCTGGCACTTCCATCCACGATCTCTGCGAGCGTGCCGACGGTTTCGCCGAGGTGTTCCCCGAGCACAAGTACCAGGTCGTCGAGATGCTTCAGCAGCGTGGTCACTTGACTGCCATGACTGGTGACGGTGTCAACGATGCTCCTTCCCTGAAGAAGTCTGACTGCGGTATTGCCGTCGAGGGTGCCACCGAGGCTGCCCAGGCTGCCGCCGATATCGTCTTCCTTGCTCCCGGTCTCTCCACCATTGTCTCCGCCATCAAGCTGTCTCGCCAGATTTTCCAGCGCATGAAGGCCTACATCCAGTACCGTATCGCCCTTTGCCTGCACTTGGAGATCTACCTGGTCACCTCCATGATCATCATCAACGAGACTGTCCGCGCCGACTTGATTGTCTTCCTTGCTCTCTTCGCTGATTTGGCCACCATTGCCGTCGCTGTAAGTATCTGTCTCACGCAACACATTCACTTCATGTCACTAATCAAACCAATAGTACGACAACGCCCATTTCGAGAAGCGTCCCGTCGAGTGGCAATTGCCCAAGATCTGGATTATCTCCATCGTTCTCGGCTCTCTCCTCGCTGCCGGCACCTGGATTCTCCGCGGTACCATGTACATCACCGAGGGTGGTGTCATCCACGACTACGGTTCCGTTCAGGAGATTCTCTTCCTCGAGATCTCCCTCACCCAGAACTGGCTCATCTTCGTCACCCGTGGCTTCGACACCTTCCCCTCCTTCCAGCTCATCGGTGCCATCGCCGCCGTCGACGTCCTGTCCATCCTTTTCTGCGTCTTCGGTTGGTTCTCTGGCGGCCGCGGCGAGCCCGCCTCCCCTCCCTCGCTCAACAAGTTCCTGTCCGAGAACGGCCGCACCGACTTCGTCACCGTCTGCGTCGTCTTCGTCTACTCCGTCGCCGTCACCATCGTCATGGCCCTGGTCTACTACGTCCTGACCAACCTCCGGGTCCTCAACGACATGGGCCGCAAGAAGCGCAGCGTCACCGACACCCTCATCGAGAACGTCCTTACTCAGCTGAGCAAGGTCGCCCTCGAGCACGAGAAGGACGACAAGGGCGAGCGCTTCTACATTGCCAACCGTGCCGTCGTCGAGGAGGGCTAAGCGTCCTGAGTCGAGCAATTGGAGAGAGTTTCGACCAAAACATGAAAGAAATCAAAAAAATCAACACAAAAATTAGACATCATGTTATTAGGAGCGCGCGCGGCAGAGCAGTCACAAACAAAGCGTGTTTTGAACGGCATCGAGTTTCACAACAAAAAATCCATTTCTGAAATCATTTTTTTTCCATATCCCACTATAGAGAAAGAAGAAGGCGATGATACTTCTTAGGTGCGAGGAAGAGAGAAAGACCAGCCAAAAGGGAAAGGCGAGGGACACACCAACCTCTAGATGACGCGCTTGGTAATATTTGGCGACATCGACACGACTGTCACTAATGACCCATTTTCACGAGCAGTTTTCTATAATGTAACAAAAAGACCGTCATGTTCATTGTTGTGGCGTTGATCGGGTCAAGGGTCGGTCGGTTAATTCAATTAAATCTGAACAAGTTAAAACAAATCTGCGAGTTCCTTCAATCGTGACATGTATGCAATCTTCTCAACTCGATATCACACTATGACATTGTCATGTATTCCGACTACGATTCAAAGCCCAATATCTCCCCCTCGGGAGACTGACAACATCCTTCGGCCCGATCTTTATTACAAGGCGAGAAAAAGACAGCCCAAATCCCAAGAGTCCTAGAACTGGAGAGAGACCCTGGACACCCTTGCTTCCCGTCCGAGAAGTAACACCCCATTGGGCCTAACCTACACAGTTCAACCTTTTCCGCAACTACGGCTGTTTCTGACCACCAGACACTCGGACCGCTTCATGCGTAAGCCGTCCTCCTCTTCCTCTTTTCTCTCTCTTCTCTCCCCACCGTAACCTCTCCGACCTCCGGACTTTCTCCCGTGTTGTTGGGAACGCCGTGCAGGATGAGTGGTTGGTGGTCCATGTTCCCACCCTTTCGACGACGGCCAAGATCCGTCCACCGGTAGCGTTTTTTTTGTTTTCCCTCGAGTCGGGACGACGGAGAAGGAGGAGGATGGACCTGGAGGGTGACGCGAGGCGGCGAGGATGAGAGAGGCGAAAAGGCGAGAAGCGGGAATCCCGGGATGAGAGTTTAGGCATGATGGCATTGAGACGTCGGGCTTGCCCCCCTTCCCCCCCTCCTTCTCACTCTCTGTGCGGTTTGTTAGCCGTTACTCGTGTGTATGCCTTACGACATCCTGATGGATGTTCCTGATGGATGACGAAGACCATTCTTTTTTTTCCCCCTGTGTCCCAGCTCTTTCTGAATCACGCTTTTCTGATTCACGGGTCGATCGCTCAAGTCAGACACTTTCTCAACCCCTTGGATCCTGCTTCGGTCAACCGATAACGCGAGATGCCCGAGGGGGTCCAAGGGGTGGTGCGGATGGGCCAACACTTGGTCAAGACTGAAAAGAAGCCTTTTTCTCGTCTTCTCTCCGTATTCTCGTTTTTCCCCTTACACCGGAGCACGAAAGATTATGCGGGCTTACTCTTTTCACGAGACGATATGCACAACACGTCTTGAGACGTTTTTTGTTGGCCCCCTTGGAGTTGGTCTTTGCTCGAGGGGACGGAGGGATGAAGTCGCTAATTACTAGTTTGGTCACTTGCACAGCACTGCTTCGTTCACCCTCTACGTTGACCTTTTCGCGAGATGAGTCCTGATCCCACCGGTGTAGATGTTCGATGAAGTCAAGCAAGACTTAGCAGCGGTGCATATGCGGTCTGCCGACTTGTCAGCCACTACGTCGGAAGACCGGGCATCAATCACGCCGCAGACGTTTCTTATCCCATCGGTATCTCTTGCTATACTAGGAGAGGCTCTTTCATGGAGTTGTTCAGTTGCTACTGAGGATCGTTGATGCTGACTTATACACCACGCCTGGTCAAAAGTTCGACTACACCGTGGAGCCCGTGCCTAATCCCCGGTCCAAATATGCAGCTGTAAGCCCCATCCACACTTCGACGTGCCAGTCACGTGTTGGCCAGTTCCAACGACACGCCTCTTCGACACGGTGCATTATTGCCAAATTTTAAGAATGTATTACTTTGTCAACTTTGTAATTTCTCTACGGCTCCTTCAAGCAGGCTAAGTAGTCAATCATTCAGATAAGGAATGTATCTGCCGCCACTCATGTGAAATACCGTCCTACTCGTCGCCGGATAACGAGAAAGTTCCATCGTTGTTGTGATCGATCTGTATCTCCCGGTTGTCGTCGGTGAACTCGACCTCTATCCAGTCAGATGGCTTCTGTGAACTGAGATCCAAGATTGTTCTTGGTTTGCTAGTCGACTTTGTAATCCTCCATTTGTTAGACATTGGTGCCAGGTTAAAACTCTGGCTGGGGACTGCTTTCCACACGACGATTGGCACAATGCCTACTCCCACCGGCGCTGGCGCACCAAGGCCAACAAATGGTCGTGCTATTGAGATAAAGGCATCAGTTCACCGCTGACACAATTCATCTCGAGGTTGTATCATACGAGGTATAGGAACCTTCATCATGACGTACCTAGAGTATCGCTGGGAAAGCTTCCGCACGAAATGCGAATGGAGGCGTCTCGTGACTTGCTGTTCACATGTACACCGCTTGAACTAGTTGTCAAATATGGCGCTGCGTCTTGAGTCAAGGTCATAGTGCAACTCGTTTCGGGTTTCTCAGCGAGATAGGCGTTGCACGTATCAGTTGCGTAGACCTCCAGGTTTGGCTCCAACTGGTGATTGGGGGAGCCTGTGACCACGACAACTGGGTGCGTACCGACACCTTGCATGGCAATCCCAAACACAGTGGAATCTGTTTGCGCATTTATTGACTTGCTCTGTTGGTATACGCAGGTGAAGACGTTCGAGTCGCCCGGGTCGTCCGGTATAAATTTTGGTGGAGATGGATACAAGATGAAGGAAGTTGCGTTTGCGCTGAGATTACTCACATTGATAGTCCAACGCACGTCGAGCCATTTTGGCGCCAGCAAAGAATGATAGATTTGGGGCTCCTCCATTAATAGAGCCATTGTGTAGTCGACGTTGATGTCACTGGAATCATTATCCTCGGTAGATGAGGCTGAATCCATGCTGACCTCTGTGTAGCGTTCAGGATTGAACAACTTTATATGATGGGGAGAGTGAAGGCCGACGGCGGTTGAAATTTGAGAATTGGGCGTAAGATGAAAGAGAGAGCTTGTCTTTCGCATTGAGAATGGAGGGAAAGTTGTGAGTGCGGAGCGACTCATTTACAGGCCGAGCCCAAGAGATTGCAACATTCTGTAAGGGGATTGGGGTTGTGACTGGCCATGGACTTGATTGGGCGCCTCATATGCTACTTGATTCATATTCAGGTTGCAAAAGATGAAAACATATCAAGCTAGCCCTCCGTGTTGTAGCATTTCGCTACCTGATTGCCTCCTGACATTCATTGAGTTGGGGTGTGTAGGTGCCCGCTAATGTCAGTTGGCTGCACTTTCACGAACGAAAACGGGAGTTTCTTCCAGTAGTTGTATTCTGGGGTTTTATGGCAAGCGACCTAGGTCGTATTTTAAGTTTAAAAAACAGCAACAAAGCAAGCAGTTGTTTCCCATCTCGTCTCTCCTCAAATCCATTAACACCGATATCACTTCATAAGCTCCAGCAAATCATTCCGTAACATCCGCGACCATATCTCTGCATGCCTCACTAAGTACTACTGCATGCTTCTCTGGATAACGAAACATTCTTAAACCCCGTCAATGTTTCCGAAGCTCCAGTGGACGCCGTTCGACTCAACCTTGTCATCAGGTACGTAAGTGCCGTTGTTAGTGAGAGTGAAGGTGGCGTTTGGGATAGCTGCGCCGCTGAAGTCCACCTTCAGAACTTGGCCGATTGTGTTCCTGTCCACAACAACACCTGGTTCGAAGTTACCGAAGGCAATGTAGTATATGACCTTGGGAAAGATCTGGCTAGTGACACCTGGCTGGGCGAGCCAGGTCTGAATAGGAATCACTTCGCCAGTCTTCGGGTCTGGGGCGCCGCAACCGATGTAGATTTCATCTGCGAAACTTCAGCAAGTGAACTAGAGTCGTCTCGACTCTAATGGCAATGCAGGTCTTACTGGGATTGGGGAACTTGAAGGTGTTGTCGGCGCGAAGGTCAAAGCCGCCCTTGGCTTGGCTTGGGCCGTGTTAGCCATCTGGGACTGATCTCAAGTTGGGTCCATCCCATTGTGATCGACGGTGGTGACAACAGCAAGTGTTCCGTTGGGACCAAGCTTGGCAGGGACGGAGTCGCCAGTGTCAACACGGATGGCTCCATCTGCAGTTGCCTGAGAGGTACCATAAATGGCACAATACTGCTGCTTCATGGTGAAGTCGGTGTGGGCAGCACCCTTGCCATTGATGGTAGGAAACGCTGGTAAATGTTGGCGAATACATTCTTTTGATTGAGATTGCTTGGGACCGGCATATCCTGGAAAAGCAGAAACGCGCGGTCGCTGTTGGACTTGTTCTTGATTGTAATTTTGAAGCTCGCCATTTTGATAGTTTGGGTTGTGGCGACGGCCAAATGATGATTGTGATCTAGAAGTAGTATAGTAGTTGAGATATGAAGCTGATTGGGTTTCTGGGTGCTTCTCTTTGAATTGTTTTGGAGAGGGAACTGATAAAGCTTTTATAGTATCTTCAATGTCCAAGGTTGGCCGACTCTTACCAACCCAAATCTTCGAGCCTCATGTAGTCTATAGTGCGGTTAAAGATTACACATCCTGTCTGGCTGCATTCCTCCCCTTTGGTTTCGCGGCATTCCCATGTAAACAAGTGTGTCGAAGAGTGTCACTCCAATCAGTTCCACCACGTCAGCCCATTCTTGCCTCTCGCTTCATGCTTTGGGCTTTCGGGGTGTACTAAGAAAGAGCTGCAAATGTTGATGCGTAATCTGAATCAGAAGGTTGTGTCGATCGTGTGATGATGTTGCGCCATTTGTCGTTTGAACATGTTTGCAATACCAAGTGGCTTGCATGGGTGAAGGTGGTGAACACCTTACGTCTGACTGCATTCATAACCAACATGCCTTACTCTGAGAAGGCGAAGTACGCGCCAGTCAGACTTCGTGATAACCCACGGCACATCTAGGGCGACTACATGGTGGTAGTATCGACTTCTCACCGCCTTCTTGGAGGCACAGGGAATTTTGGCTTCAGAAGGAAGCCAACATACACATAACACTATGCTCACTTTCCACTTGAATGATGCGTTGAGGCTGCTTTCGACTTGTTGCTTTCATACTTCTTGATCTATTCGCTCGGGATTCGCCTGTATACGAGAAGTGATGTAAAGTCCAAGATGTTCTTGAGCTATCACATTCTTGGGCTGATAAATTTTGACGCCTCAGCTCCGGGTTGGGACTCAAGGGGGGCAGGTGGGCAATTTTGCTTAGGACCTCACACATTAGACATGCATGAACTGAATGCCAACGGAACAAAATGTTAAGGCATCGGTCGACAATGATGAACGATGTCGGACTTGGTCGAAGCTTAGTAAGACATAGAGCAATGCTATCTCGTGTTCTCTTCAGCTTTCTGTTCGCAAGCCTGGCGAGATATCAACAGAACAAGTAATCGTGTGGGGGCTTGAAGGTCTCGATCGTCAATATGCTTGATACACATCATTAAACACAGTCTCCGGAGCAGTATTGAGTAGTGACTTTGTGAAAGACATCCACAAGGCCAACCACCAGTATTCACGGTTCACGGCAGACCTCACTAACCCCTTGCAAGCTTCAATCATGCGACGTTGGGGTGGGAACGCGGGGAAGAACCTCAGCGTCGCGGTGGCGTACTTGCCGGCGGGAGCTGACGGGAGCTAGCGGGAGCTGAAATGAGACAGCAGGACTGCCATTAGTGCCGTTCGGTAGGGAAGAGCATTTCCGTTTTCGACAATGTATCAGCCGCTCAGTACCTATCATAGTACGGGAATGGCCGGTGAGCAGAGAGGTTCAGACTCAGATGATTATGCACGATATCCATGTCTTTTTTCGTTGCCTTATTCCACTATCCGAAATGTGTTCAAATGAGCTTGGTACAGCATCCTTGACCAAGCAGTATAGTGACTGAATGACCGCAAGCCTGAGCACTATCAAGCTTGGCTGCAACACTTTTCCAAGTCCGGTGATTGCGCACATACATCACACAACTCAGCCAGCCTCGTTGGAAACATCATACGATGTGGACATATTCGCGAAATGCTGGGTTCATGCTTTCTCAGAGCGGATACTTTGGACACCGTGCTAGTGCTAAGAAGAGTCCCTGGTTATAGTCGTCTGACGCCGGTGAATAAATAGGAGAGCTACTCAGATCACGCATAGCTACTAGCTTTGATTCCTTCCAGCTCGTCTGAACCTGATCCCAGATATTCATTACCATTACTAATTTGTCTTGCCGTAAAGTTGAACACTCAGTTCCTACTACCGCTTCGTCATGGGTTCCTTTAGCGTTGGAAGACCACAAGCAGCCCTCAACGCCATTCGAAATCTTCTGCTTGGGGGCGTTGGAATATCTAGTGAGTAGTCCTCGAGTTGCGGGCAGTCAAACGATAACCCAGCCATTGACATAATTTTAGCTGTTCCGACCGGACTCCTCTCTCGGCTCGTAGCCCCGGCACTTACCATCGATGCACCAGCAAGCCAGGGTGGAAGAATCCTAGAAGTGGCTTTCTGGGGTGGAATTATGTCTACTGTTGTGATTGTTGCTGGTGAGGATGATATGGACAAAATGAATTGCTGGGAGCAAGTACTTGGACTTGGCGGCCCACAGTCTCCCAAAATCCCAAACGAGAAACTGGATCTCTACCGCCAAAACGGCATGCCACTTCAAGACTTAGCCCAATACTGCGAGGTCATGGAGACTGGTAAAGACAGCAACATGACTGGTGCCGTGGCTTTGAAGAATAAGGCCTCGGAATAGTGAGTCATTTCCAGGCCCTTCTCACCTACGTAGGTAATCAGCTGACTATTGCCATTTCACAGCTTCTCTCTTGCCATCTCACTGAAGGTTCCAGCTGGGACATCTGAGAGTGGTCCCAACGCGAATGCGGATGTGCTCCTTGTTCATGCCTTCAAGGTCGAAACCAAGCGGAACTGATGTTAGGACGCCAGTCTAGTATGTGCCGCTGTACTTCGGCAGGAGTAGTTCCGTAAAAATGACAGACGCCATGTTAGCTACCCGACCATCTAACAAGATAGACCTAAGTCTATAATAAATCTAAGATAGTCTACTATCGATGTCATATTCATGAGCGAATTGAGTGTAGGTTATAGGGAGTACAGTCGTGCTGGTCTTTGCAGCTTTAGATACTGACTAAGACAAGGTACTACGGATACGGGGTGCTTGTAGTTGATCCCAAGATTAACTATCAGTTCATAATACAAAACAGCTTCTGTTTTGTTTATTGCGAAGATAGGGTGATGATTCCAGGTGTGCACCAGGTTGACGCAAAGATAGTTAGATGCTGAGCATGATGGAAAAAAAGCTGTCAAGTGTGGCCGAGACCTGACCTATCAGACAACTTGGAAGGACTTTTACAGATGCTCATTTCTCATTATATGTATATAATTCCAATGCCTTGGTCGAGTTGTTGGGTCGGTTGCTGCGCTGCCGCCCCCTAGCTTTTCTCGACTATATTTTCAACTTAGCATCGTCAAACCACCACATACGACCATACCCATTGGAAAACTCGGGATCCCGTCCGCTCTCCCATAGATAAGCCAATGAGGGCCGGATTAGTAGTTGGGTCGGTGACGACCAGCGAATACCTGGTGTTGTAT